>NC_064409.1:18635000-19235000 GCF_023375975.1 Astyanax mexicanus
ATGTTTGCTGTCTGTGGTCTTGTCAGGTTTTTTTACGTGTCTCATGCTGCTTGATAGGTTCCTGTTTTCTAGTTTAGTCTTCTTTAATTTTTTTTTCCTTGTCTAGTTTTCATAGTTTAGTTATCCTAGTATTGTTTATTTTTGTTTTGTGTTTCCCTACCCGTGTTTGTTCTCTGTTTGTTTTCAGTGTAGCTTTGGTTTATCATGTTTGTTTGTTTGTTTGTTAGTTTATTAGTTTGTTTATTTAATAAATAAATATATATATATATATTCTGCACTTACGTCCACCCCTCTTCTCAATCGTACCAGATAGGAAGAATTAAGGAAGCAGAAATTGAATACATGCACAGATTTATACATTTATAATTAACTCTTAGCAATGTATCTGTAATACATTAATAAGCAACCAATGTTTTATTAGCAGTAGTGAAACTTCTGAGAACATGAGGTACATATCTTGAATATACGTTACATTTACGTACATTATGTAGATGTACTGTTCATGTGTTACATGAAACAGACTTAATAGGCTACTTGCACTATTACTAAAAAAAATGATATCATTGAATAGTTATTTTATTTTAGTAATTGAGATCAAAATGTGAAACTTATAAGTGTTTTATTTATTTTAATGTTGATGATTATGGCTTACAGTCAATAAAAACCCAAAAATCAGTGTCTCAGAAAATGTGAGTATTATATAAGATCAATTGTTAGTTTTGGCAGTGTGGGCAGTGTGCCAAGTCCTGCTGAAAAATGAAATCCACATCTCCATAAAAGTTGTCAGCAGAGGGAAGCATGAAGAACTGTAAGATTTTCTGGGAAATCCTACACTGACTTTGGATATATCACAGTGGACCAATGCATAGAATAGCATTGTTCAATAATTCAAGTTGATTACTCCTGCCCTCCTGTATCCACCTGGTCTTCCTCCAAAGGAAGACCAAGAGTTACACCTGTTACACAAAATAAGTTATGAGCAGTGTTGAACACTTTTAAGTTGCTACATGATTCCTTATGTGTTCCTTCATATTCTGGATGACTTAAGAATTCATTTATGAATATTATCAATGTAGGAAAAAAATAAAAACACTAAATAAGAAGGTGTGTCCACAATTCATTGAGTATGTCAATGTAACATTAAATCACTAAATTATCATTAAATTCACTTTAAATTAAATCTTTGGACCAATGGGACAAGAATTATCTCGTCTCAGTCATTTTTCTCAGAAGTTAACTGTAGCTGCTGTTCCCGCTGTTGTTTAATAACAACAGAATTTCTGAAGACCTCTCAGTGTCAGGAAAAACGCTTTAGCACTCTCCAGCTGATGTAGTTCAGAGAGTGCTCTGGAGTCTATCATCTTCCTCACGGCAGTGGAGAGCATCTGGCGGAGAGTCAGAACCCATTGTCTTGTCCCTCTGACCCATCACTTAATTCCTACACCCTCCGTTCTGTCACACGCTGACACCAACCTGCCTCCAGCACGAATTCATCTATAAACTCTGCCCGGCCGGCTCTGACATGTCTCACCAAACAACAAACACATAATAAAAGCCCTTTCTCTGAGTGTAGGGTGACAGTGGGAATTAAAGCAATGATGCTCCACAGCGCCTGTAGTCCAGATGAATGTGTCGTGCTGGTGACAGCAGGTAACAGTAGAAGTTTTTATTATTAAGTTGAAGACTTCCAAACAAAGCAAGTGGAGACACATCTGATGAAACCCTGCCAGAGAGCGGCTGAAATCAAATTCCAGTACAGAAAAAAAAAACATATTGGAAGCAGGAAACATTTTAAAACCAGTTTAATTCCCTTTATACTTACACTTACCTGCAGCTATGTACAGAACCTGTAATTAGAGATGTGAATCTAAGTGATTTCAGACAATACATACCTAAAGTACAGCTATTTAAGGTAAATAGAAAGGTGCATGTTGGATTTATAGGGTTAATACAGAGATCCTTTAATAATATTATGGGCTGTATATGGTGGGATATCCAAAGTCCTTCCAATTTTACATTTACATAAAATATTTCTGAATTTTTTAGCCACTGTTCTTAGACACAGATTGATAAACCTCTGCTCATCTTTGTTTCTATCAGACTTTGTGACCTATCTTACACCTGTGCAAGGCGCACCATAATGCTCATTGCTATCTTACACCCTGCTAACAGTCTATTGTTCCACCATGTTCGACCATGTTTGTCGTGTTTCTTCTTTTCTTGGTCCTTTCTGTTCCTGTCATGTGTTCTTGCATGTTTTCCAAGTGATGTACTCTGTAACACACGGCTCTGTTGTTTCTCTCCTGTCTTATTTGTAGCCCAGCCCCCTCGTTATCTTCCCCAGTTGTTCCTTGTCTTTGTCTGTGTATATACAACCCTATGTTTTCCTTTGTTTTCTATGGTGCTTTTTCACCTCTGTTGTGCTTTGTTTTATCTCTGTATTGCTGATATCGTTTGTTATCTGTATTCTGTTTTGTCTACCTGGTCTTAGTTTTGTTTGTTTTCTAGTCTTTGTGTTTGTTGTTTCTTGTTTGTTTTCAATATGGTTGCTTAGTAAAACCAACTTGCATCCTAACTCTGATGTGATCTATTTTTACACCTTCTGCCTGCATTGTTTAAATAGCAACGGTGCTTGTGAATATATCTGTGATTGTTGGGTGTGGTGTTCAGGCACATTTCTGGTGTATTGCTATCTTGGCAACAAAAAACACAGCTGTGCGGCACTGACTGAAAGCAACCTAGGCAGACATCAACAGTTAGACGTTTATTGATATTTTGCCAGTGAATTGTCAACAGGTCCATGACCAATACGCATACACCCCAGCTTGTTGGGCACATATGGCAGAGAGCAGTGCACAAACCCATAGTGTGAGCCTGTTGTTAGCTACATTTTTGTTTATTTAACTTAGTGTCCCATGTTTTAGGATTTGTATTGTTCTTTGTTTGAGTTATGTTTGTGAGTATGGTCTTCTTTAATATTTTTGTCACTGGTCATTTATCAGCAAAGCAGACTGACTCTAGTTTTGACAACTTACTGATTTGAATTTTACATTTAAATAACAGATATTTACAGTTATTTAACAGTTTATTTTGCACTGGGTTTATTGGACTGGCTCTGAATGTCTTGCTTGTTTTAAAATGTGGGTCAGAATTCAGGAATTCCATTCCTAAACTGACATCCCAAACAGGGACACAGGCAGGAAGGACACACACACACTCGCTGGATGAATATGGATGAGGGCATGGGTGGTCTTTCCACAGTAAGGGAACAGCTCTGACTACGGGAACCTGGGAAGCTTATGAAAAACATTATGCACTGGTGATTTGAAATGATATACATATGACCCATGCAGGAGACCTTTAAAACCCACTGCCAGGAAGAGTCCTCAGAGGACGACTGTCTGTCCCTGGCTGGGGACTGTCCTGAGGTATGAGCCAGTATGAATTAATGGGGTTGCTATGTAAAGGGGATACAGTGTACAAGCTCAGACAACAACAAAAACAGGAGAGCTGGAGATAAATACACTCATCATCCAAAAATATAGTTGCACCCAGATAAAATATCAACCAGCACAAATAAAACTTGGTGGGTAGTTAAGCCAGACTGTCATAGAGTGAGTCAAAATGGCAGGAGCTCTTCTTCAGTGTTCAGAATCCCTCGTCGTGGCGTAGGGTGCAATTGTGTTTGATGGCAAATCATGTTCTGTCTTCATTAAAGACATTATAACAGTCCAATGTTACCAATGTTAAATTAATGAGGTGCATGGCTGGCACATGACCTCAGTGTTAAAATGGCTGTGAAAATGTTAACAAAATACTCTAAAAATATGTTTTTCTTATGAACATGAACATTATTCTGATTTTATCAGAACTTTATTATGTTTTAATCATCGTTACATCCCTTGGTCTTATTTTGTCCATTTGTGTTTCTGCCTGTGCTGTTGTTGTTTTTGGGTGCAGAACCATGCTTGACCACCAGGGACACCCCTATAAAAGAGCCTGGTTTGGCCTGAAATGAGAGAGAGATTCAGCTACTCCCATTCCTGACCTGGAAGAATGTCCTGCTACCTCCATTTTGTGTTCTGTTTGTTACTTCAGTTTTGTTTCAGTTAATATTAATCTTTAGGAAAAGTCAAAGGGCCATTTTGTTGTATGTTTGACAACTCTTCTCTTGTTTTGCTTTTGTTTTGTGTACTTTGGTTTGGTAAAGTGGAAACAATTTAAGCACCCAATACAACTATATATCTTTAGGTTAACTAGTTAATTTTAGGGCATAGTATGTCTTCAGAAAGGGGGCAGGTGGTGCAACAATTAATTATTACGGTACATTCCTTAATGTCTCTGTGACAGGGAGCAAAATTTAGCTTTTATTAACTTTTCTTTTCTTTTGTTTTTCCATTCCAACCCCTTAATGCAGCTTCTGCCGTCTCGGGAAAGTTAGCTTTCTATCTAGGAACTGAGACAAATTAGCGATTTCTTTTATGCATGTTATGAAGAAACTGAAAGAAAATGACTATAAAACACTGAAATTAAACACAAAACTAGGAAAATACTGCGATATGTGTTTTTTTCTTTGGCCTCTTGTTCTACATTTATATCTACATGTGTTACAAATAAAAAAGGTAAAATTTGTGAACAAACTTGGATTTTACACTACTGCTTAACGTGTAGCTGTCACGCCTACCACAGACTGTGTAGCTTTCTATTCCTGTTTGTATCTCTGTGTATGACCTGTTTTTACTCGTTTGTGACTACGTTTTTGTCTCGCCCTTTCTGCTTTTTTACATTGTGCTTTTTTTTTTTTTTTTTTTTAGCAATTTAAAGCAATTTGGCTTTAATGCTTAGGTTAACTCTCTTTCTGGTTCTTACCCTAGCTTGTATAATGATTACACTCTCTGTTTCTGTCCCTTATATGAAAGCCTCATCTCATTTTTACCACGTGCGTCTGACTCCAGTCTGTAGTGTTACAGTAGATCATAAAATATGACCAAGAGTTTCTCATACCAGCCTAAATCCCTGCAGGCACATAACAGTACTATAGACGAAAATTAGACAATTTTTGTTATCTGAAGTCATGACCAATATTCAATCTGAAATTAAGTTCTATTGACATTGGTGGACAGCTGGGTACTCTTAATCTTAATTTATTGTTCCTGGTCATTTTTATCTTTCTTCTGAACAGCATTGCATTACAACACTTTCATGGATGTTGAGTGTATGTAAATAAGCATGTTGTAATTAAATTATCCAAACAAGCGGTAGATCTGTACTTGTTGAGTGAGGGCAGCCGCTCCGCTTGGCTATCTGAGAGGAAATTAGCAGCTATCCGCGCAGGCAGATGCACGTGGCGTTCCCTTTTCAGCTTAAACATCTGTCGATTAGAGGCAAATACTCCCTCTTCTCAGATGTTCAGGCAAAACAACATCATTAAAAGCACACTGCCATCACCCCTGTGTGCTGGTGCAGCATGCATGGCGGGTAAACAGTGCTTTCGCTCATTAGCGATCGACAATCAGACAGGCTCGGCTTAACATCCACATAAAAAAAAATGAAAAAATAAAAAACTGGAACGGCAGCAGGATTTATTCCCAGCGAGGGCTCGGGGTGCTGAATTCATTTACCAAACTGAAAGTGATGAACTAATGCTGGTCTGTATGGAAAAAAAATGTTGAAGGAAGACATTCAGATATTCATGAGGTGCTTTCAGAGTTGGGGTGAGCTGGGAGAGGGTGGGGAGCAGGTATATGAGGGCGGTGGGATGATGAAGTGTGAATGATATGAAGATTTGGTCTGGGTAGCCATCTTGCCATTTTAATGTCAAGCGAGAGAGTGAGAGAAAGAGCCTATTATCATAAAATCAGGCCATGGCAGATGTGTTGTATTTTATGGCCATAACTAATTTCAATATTCCAAAAACAGTGGGGTGTTATTTTCCCCTCTCAGAGATGAGCTGAATGCTAATCACCGCTGGTGAGAACAGACAGCAGATGAACTTTGGTCGCTTACACGACGCAAGGGACACTTACACATCTGAAGGACGTCTACAGCCAAGAAATCCAGGAACACGAAGCTTAGCTTTTAAGAGGACATGAGGCTAGAGGTAGCATGTTCCCTAGACCAGGACATTTAAATAGTGACAAATATTGATCAAGCATAACATTATGACAACCTCCTTGTTTATACACTCGCCATCCATCCTATCAACTCTACTGTCCAAATAGGATGCTTTGTAGTTCTATAATTGCAGACTGTAGTCCTTTATCTGTTTCTCTGCACCCTTTATTTTCCACACTCCAATCACATCATAAGAGTGCCTGCCGCATGCCACTTGTCATTCCATTTGAATTAATGAAGTTACACTTATATATCGCCTTTCTAGAAACCCAAGGACGCTTTACAATCACTTTGTTTTTACACACAACTGTTTAAACTTAGCACTCATCCACACACTGGTGAGAAGCGGTAGCCAATACCGCACAGCGTACTCTCAACCGGAAACGACCTGGAGGACTGCATCGGCCACTACAGAATTTACCCAGGACAGAGTGTCAATCCATATCTGGCACACAGTCATAAATACATTTACACACAAACAAAGCCGCTGCGGTAATTGGCCGTGTAAATCAGGTTTTTGTAGTCCTTGTAGAACTGTTAAAACTACAGGTCGGAAAGCAGGTCGCAGTTCTGGAAGGAGGCGCAGTTTTCACGAGCATTGGCCGCAACGCCTCGGAAAACTTACAGAGTCTGGTTTGAGCTCAGAGGAGTCCGGCACAGACACAAGAGTACCACTATTCCTCCTATTACACCTCAATGGAGCACTGCAGTGAGTTTCAAGCTGTAATTTTACCTTTTTAAAAAGTTCAATAATCAAGTCCTACCTAGTGTGCCTTTAAACAAAGCTTTGTTAGTATTTCACACGCCCTTGAACTGTAATGGGTTACACTGGCTCTTTATCCTCTGTGAACTTTATCCACTGTGCCTAGTAGATTTTACTCCTTGACATGAGTCATTACAATCAAAAGATTAATGTAACACACTACTCACTCACTGAGCTGATTCTTGCATATATGAAGTATAAACCAATGCAATCCTTACAGTCATATAGTGGAATAGATCGCAGATCAACATTATATTAGAGGTGTTAAGATAGGCCAATGTAATGCAAATGGTACAGTTTATAATATGGAAATATACAGCATAATATTTACAGTCAGTTGACTAAATCCTTATAAATATTTATTCCTTTGTGCACCAATTAACAGTCTTCACTGAAACTACTTTTTTCCTTAGGCATCTTCTGAGATCAGCTCATGAGCGTGCTGTAAATTAACTATGCTAAACACATTCATATCAGTTTATGATGGTGTGACATGGCAACCATGGTAACTATAATGAGGCAGACAGAGTGGGTAGCATCAGCATCGCCTGTGGAAAAAAATATATATAATAGAGAAGCGGGAGCTGAGGTAGGAGAGACCCTGCTATGCATTTAAGCAAAAAGCTCTGCATTTATGAAGTATGGTGGAACTTTTTTATACCATATAGAAGCCTGTTTAAAGAAGAGTTTCTTGAATAAAAAAAAATACAAAGCAGGAGTGTCAAATTCAGTTCAGGCTGCATTACATTACTGATTTTTTATTGGAAAACCTGGAAGACACAGTGTACACTTTTTTGAAAAGTTTTTGTTTGATAATGATAAAGAATACTAGATAAAGAATACTGCAAATGAAAATATATATGCACTGTAGTTTCACCTTAACATACAGACTCTGTCTGAGCCATAATAAAATTTATAATTTGATAACATCCCAATAAATATGTTCTTTAACAGTCAGTATCAGTGTTTTGTGCTTGTTTTAATTTATACTGTGATTTATAATGTGCTCTAACCAGTGCTTGCTAACATTTCTAGAGAACAGAAGATACGAAAGTCATATCTTTGAGAGGTAGCGGTAATACTACCCAAAAAAATACTGTGACTGTGAGAGAGCATATTAATCTTAGTTCATAAATCGTAGTGGATTAATGAACTGCAGCAGTTCGGAAGTCAAGCCCCGCCCCAAATAGAAGATACTGATTGTTTCTAGCTCTGTGTTTGACTCTGTTGTCTGACTTCAAGTGGAAATAGAGATTCTGATTGGTTGATTCACAGGGTTTAACTGTTTTCCTGTTCACGACTATAAATAAAATTACATGATTAGATAACTACAGAAATCTTATCATGATCAAATTATTAAATGCAAGTAAGGGCATTGTTTATGTGCACTTGACCATGATGAAAACTACTGTAAATCCCATTTTCTGTCAGTAATATGATTAATAAATTTACATGCACTTGGTAAGTAAATAATGGGATGACTCTGGTTTTACATGAGTCAGGCCATAATTGAATTTTTTATGCGAGTGATATTTTTCTTAGATTTTCCTAAATGCTCAACGCAAATAACAGTCAGTATAATTTCTAAGTCATGACCCATTAAGTATTAATCCCATTTTATTAAACAAACGTCCCAATGATAACAGAATTTCTTTTATTAAATAAAAAAGTCAAAATGCACTGTTTCACATAATTAAGCAGGTCACGGGTTTCAAGCAATATGGGAAATTTAAAGAAAGGAGGTGGCGGGGTTGTGTTTTGGGCTGGAATCATAGGGAGAGAGAGCCTGTAGCCCCCTTAAGGTGAAAATTATATAGACTTTCTGACTGATCATTTTCCTCCATGGTGCCATGCCTTCCATTTTAAAATCCTCTTCATACATGACCATGCAACATCTCATGCTGCAAAAAATACCCTTATGTCATTGGTCGCTATTGGCATAGAAGTTCACATTAAAACAGCAGCTCTGTGAGGCTATTATGCAAATAAATACAAGCAGAAACTTTACAAAAACTCACAAGTTAAATAGGTGCAAGATTTGTGAAGGTGATATCAAAGACAGGCTCCTATGTTAACATGTGGCAAGGCCTGGTAGGATGTTTTTGATTGCTTTTAGTAAATGGACCACTTAATGCTGCAAATAAAAAAAAAGAACATTTTCAGTTCTTTACAACCTATACATTTTTTTTTAACTTAATTTCTTAAAAAAGTTTTATTATTTTTATTATTTGAAATTGGATTTATACTTAACGGGTAATGACTTAAAATTATACTGACCGTCATTTGCATAGACCATTTAGGGAAATCTGAGAAAAAAAACTATGTAAACTATGTTGTTTGCATGAACACTTGAATAATCTGATAACAGGATCATATTATTTTTGTCACCGGGGAAAGGACGCACACCAAATGACAAAATACTTTTTTTGGGGGTATTTTATTCCGATAGATCCCACCCCAGGGATTTTTATGAAATATAAAATGTATATTAATTATAAAACAAATATGAAATAAAAGCAAAATAAAGACAATCAGCACTTGCTGAGCAGAAATATTAGTCTCAATGCACAACAACACTGCACCACCTATCTTTGACTTACTGCAACTGCAGTGCACGTATTTATAGACTTTTATCAGAGCTGATTTAGTTGTATTTAAAACAATAAAAATAAAATTAATACACTGTAAACCCCTAGCTTAGAACACAGTACAGTATTTGGTAGTGGCACTAATTACAGAAAATAGATAAATAACATTAATACCACCTTAATACCATTAACAGAGCTCTTTTTATATTTGTTTTTAAGCTCACCTCGATTTACTCAGCTTTACTCAACAAGATTTGAGCATTTCATCAAGAGAACTTGGACAAACAGCTTCTGTAACCCAGAA
This sequence comes from Astyanax mexicanus, assembly GCF_023375975.1. Taxonomy (NCBI): domain Eukaryota; kingdom Metazoa; phylum Chordata; class Actinopteri; order Characiformes; family Acestrorhamphidae; genus Astyanax; species Astyanax mexicanus. Next base: position 18,644,770 of record NC_064409.1, read on the forward strand.
AAATACAAGGCTTGAACACGAGGAGCACACTACCCCACAGAAACAATGCCATCTGCCCGCATCTGGTTATGATTCATCCAAAATACATGTTTAGAAAGGCAATATAGGCATCTACTACTGTTATAGGCCAACTACACCTTATATTGTTCAGTATTTCCTGATTTTTTACTTCTTATTTCATTAGGATGGCTCTGGATGGATCCTAAAATGGAGCACCACCATTCACTGCAGCTTGAGCCTCTTCTCTACCATGCTCTTAGCTCCTCCCTTTCCTCTCTCAGGGTGACAACACTTCTGATTGTGTTTCTTAAAGTTACAGACACACATTTTAAAGGTGTATTCTCAATTCACCACCTGGCTACATTATTATCAGATTATTAAAAACATTGGAATGTTTATATAATATATCTATTTATCTATCAGATAGTATTTCAGTCTGTAAAGTATGTACAGTTTAGTTTCAGACGCTTCAAAAGAGCACAGCTGAAAGGGAATCAGCTTGTTGAAACTGTACACAAGAGTAACCCATAATTACACCTGTTTGAGAATACTCGGGAGGGCGAGACAAACTTCATGAAACCGGGACGTCTGATCACCCGACAAGACAAAACTGGGAGCAGCACTGCCAAAGCATTCCCGGAGAAGCTGGCACAGTGGAAGGTCCTGAGGGAATGGAAGTGACAGGCTCCTGGGGAGGGTAAGCTAAGCCATTCACTGTTAGACTGCTACAGCTGCCCATAGAGGAAACACAAAGGCGAGGATTTGTCAGACATTCAGCAATGCTAACTATACAGGTCCCTATCTCAGTGTTGTGTGACAGTTGTGACCACCTGTCAGTGCGTAATGGCATACCTCAGCGGAATACACAGTGTGGATTAGCTGAATAACACATTCAGTCCTCGTCATCATTAGCACACTGACGCTACTGCCAGGTCCCGCTATAGCCACTAGAGGACGTGAAGCATCCTGGTCTGTATCAGAACACTTGGCCCTTCAAAACTTATTAAAAATTACTAGGACTGTCAACATTAAACAGTTAATGCACACGATTAATTTGGAATCAGTAACACATCATTATTTTTTTAAACCAATTATTTATGCCACCAAGTTTGACCCAAACTTCCGCTGTAATCTGCCCAGCACCCACCCAAGGCATGGAGGTATTTTCTGGAGTGGTTCCCTTGTGGTGAGAGTGTGATCTAATCTTGATCCGAACCAACTATCAAATATACTTTTTTTATTGATCTAAACTACTGAAATGGTGCAGTTTATTCTGATATATTAGCCAGATAATATACTGATATTAACAAACACACTGAGCACGGTATGTGCAGCGTTCACTGCTAGCAGCCACTTGACTCCATTCACTACATCTGCGCTGCACATTAAACATTGAAAACACTGTTTTAAAGAGCAGCATCAAAATGGATATATTACATGTATATTAAAATTACCAGCTATTCCATCAACATTTGACAGGAAAAATGTACAACACATTCAGAAATACATTGTAAAAAATCTATTTCTAAGTTAAGTTCTCATAAATCAAGGGTAACAAGTTGATGTATCCAATAGGATTGCCTAAATTTGCAAAGCTAGTCCACATTACTCCCATCTTTAAGAACAAAATCACAAATGGAAAGACACCTATCTTTAAAATGTGCCACTGCTTACTTCCACCTTCCATATGGCACTGTGGTTCTTTAAAGCAAAGGTTACAATTCATCTATATTTGTAATAATGTGTTACTTCAGGATAAATCTTAAAATATACTATCAATTATATTATTACATATCACAATCAGTGTGAAACCGCAATCATCAGAGTGATCATCAGTGGCACCATCCAACCCACAGCTGTGTTTTTCTCCTGCGATGGAAATCCATGAACAAACCGGAGTGGATGACGTGGGAAAATTAGCACAGATTAGCCCTCATTGCCAGTCCATAAATTGAATGAAGTAAATTCTGCATTAAAAAGCTTGAACGCTTAAGCATGAGGGACGTGACGGCAGATCCCGAGGATGAGCCAGACCTTCAGTATATATTACAGGGCAATTAACATGAGGGTGAGGGCCCTGGGGAGGCACTGACGGCTTAATTGGCCTCGGGAATGACAACAGTTAATAGCAGATGGATCTCAATCCAATGTGCTGCCAGTCATCATTCCAAAACCATGTCCTGAATGAGACACATTGAGATGTCCATCACGCTGTATGACACATGAGAACAACTCAATTGCACTGGGATGATTTTCTAAGTCCAGTATCAGGCATGACTCCAAGAAGGAGTGGTTCTCTCCTCAATGGTCCTTCCTCATACTTTTAGAGACTTTCCCCCACTGAATCTCCATTTCTTTAAGACCTGGTTCTTATTAGGTCATTCCTGTTGCTCCTAGGGTGTGATTCCTTATTTTGGTCATCCCTCATTAATTAAAAGCCACCCTTTGAGTGATTGTCCTTCTCATTAGTTTGTTTTTATGCCTTTAAGGAAACAATGCCTCTTGAGTAATGGTTCTACTCAGTGATTTTATTTTGTACTTCTTCTGAGTTTCTTCTTCTAAGTATTGGTTTCTTTCATAGACTGTGTATAGCTGGACATAGCATCGTCTCTCAAAAATGAAGCCACCACAGGTCGGGCGCCTCCTGCTGTTCGCTTTCAGAAAGCTGTGTAACCCCACCCATCCCCATAGGCTTCAATGGCAAAACAGACAACTTTCAATTTTTTTCCCAATATACTGTAATTCTACCTCCATTATTTAAATGCAGCAGCTAGTGTAACCTCTGCTTATATTGTCAAATGTTTATATCCTTACAGAATTCTAAAACATTATTCAGCTCTATTCAAAAAGGTGTGGTTACTGAAAAAGGGCTGGGTTACACCTAGCCGGGGTGGGACCAATGACTGTATGGGTGGGACCATAGACTGTATGGGTGGGACCAATAACAGACTGTCAGCCTGTGACCTACTGTGTGAGCTCTGTGGAGACAGCCCTCAGGGGCGGAGTTATTTAAATGAGTAGGCTGTCTCTCCACAGTCTTTCTCCCTCCTCTGGACTCTACTGCACAGACTCAGGTTTCAGGATCGCCAACATGGCGGAAGATTTTGGCTTCATTTTCATTGAATGAACGAGAATGGCGACATGGCGTCAATCTTTTTTACAGTCTCTGGGTTCTTTAATTTCACAATTTGTTTTTTTCCTCATGCTATTAGGGAGTTTCTTTCCTTGAGTCTTGGTTCCTGTCATAAGTTCTTTCTCGTGCTCTTTGTGTCTTGGATTCACTCTTCAGTTAACACTTTTAGGGACTTTTTTTCTTCTCATACACACATGTTAAAGGATTTCATCCGTTCATCCCCGTGCTCCCATCCCTATTAGTCTGAGCCTTTCATTTAGATATGTTTTTCCTTTTTAAGACTTGTTTCCTCTTTTTGGTTCTTCTTTGTGCTCTTAGGAGGTTTCTGCTCTTGTGTCTTTATTCCGTCTAATGTTTTTTAGCCATGTTTTTGGAAAGATTCCATTAATTCCTGGTTCCACTTACAAGTTCTTTCTTTGTATTCTCACAATGTTTCTCCCTTTCAGTCTTGGTTCCTCTTATTAGTTCTTCATGAGGCTTTTAGCAAGCTTTGGTTATCTTAGTGTTTTATCTTGTGCTACTGCTGAGTTTTTCCCTTTAAATCATCCTCTTGCTCTTAGAGAGTTTCTATCTTTGAGGCCTGCATCCTCTCATTAGTTTATCCCCATGCTCCCAGGGAGTTTTCCTGTTTAGTCTTCATTTCCCTCTAAGAATTCTTTGGTTATCTCAATGATTTATCTTGTGCTACTGCTGAATTTCTTCCTGGGTTCTTCCTTAGTCTTAATATATCTTATTCTTTGGTGTTTTTCCAATTGAGCGTTTGTTTTCCCCACTGTTTCTTTAGCATGCTCTCAAGTATTTCCTCTTAAGCCTTGATTGGTTTTTCTTCAGGCTCTTGCAAATGTTTTCCCCTTGTTTTTTCTTATTAGTTGTTCATCAAACTCTAAGAGGATTTCTCCAATTGATTATTCATTCTTCTTATTGTTTCTTACACTGAGGGAACCTCTACCTACCTGAGTCTTGGTTCTTCTTAATTGGTTTTAGTGAGTTTCTTTTCCCTTTGAGACTTGGTTCCTTCTTTCTTTTGGTCTTACAATGTTTCTCCCTTTGATTCTGATTTCTTTTCACTAATACATGTTCTGTCTCAAGCTTTTAGAAAGTTTCTCCATGAATCTTGGTTAATTCTCAAACCATCCTAAGGGACAATCTACAATTGAGTCATGCTAACTTTTAGATAATTATCAAAAAATGTTTGGTTCTTTTAATTGTTTTTTAGAGTGTTGTACAAAAAGACAAATGCCCAATACCATTTCACCCCTTGACCCTACTACTTAGCTGCATCCTTCTGCTTTGTTTATTTATGTCTAGTCATAGGGTGTCCTGTTTCTTTTTAGGCTGAAGTTGAGGAGGAAGTTTTAGTGGCTACATGTCCCTTCAAACTGAGATTTTTCAGAGGTACACTCAAAACAGAGGACTGAAAATCACTGGCAATATAGCAGCACAAGCGACAAATTTTTTTTAAATATTTAATCATTAAATCTTAGTTTAATGTGTAGTTTTTTGGCATATTTTTTTATAACAAGCATAACGAAATTGTTAGTAGTTTGTATAAGTAGCTAGCTAGCTAACTTTCCTGTTCCCGTTCCACCTTAAATGGTGCAACAGTTAGAAGCGGCTGCAGCATTTAAGCTGGAACGGAAGGATAGAATGAAGTAAAAGTTAATAAGAGCTCGTTTCAGCTCCCCATCACAGAGTAAGAAAAAGTAAGAAATGGACAGCAATAATGTTTTTCTGCACCAATTAACCCCTTTCTGAAGAAACAGGATGCGCTATGGTTAAATATAAGCTAGGTTGCTAAACTTTAGCACTCCATTGCTATAGATATATCTGTTTTAGGTTCATGAAGTGTTGTCCCAAATATTTTAACAGAATCACAGTTAAAAACAAGGGGTAGGGATGCAAAAGAGAATTGGGATTGGGCCAAAGTCTCCAAAATAGTTTTATGAGAAAGTAACACTTTATTAACTTTAATCCAATTGAAACATGGCTTTGTTCTTTATAATTTGGATCTGTTTAATTGGTCCTTTCATTATAAAATGTTCAGCAGCTCATGTTTTTTTTTCATATGACAGAAACTGTATGCAGGTCCTAATAGCAGACTCATTAGTTGGTAATATGTCGACAGTCTGACAGTTGAAGTGAGTATTCACCAGGTTGTGTTGTTGCTGATTGAAGACACTTTCTTTATGTTAATGATGGAGAACTGCTGCAGACCGCAGCTCTCGCCGCTCATCAGGTGATTTGTATGGTGGTGGGTGTGCTGCCCCTCATATATATTCTGTTGAGGACAGAGGCAGCAGTCAGTGCTGAGAGAGTGATGGCTCTGGGTCATGTCCCTGTGCTAGCGCTCCGCTTCTAACATTTTGCCCATAAAATATGGGCACTTCATGAAGTGTCAAACGTCTGATGTGGCCTGCTAATGCAGTAGCTGGGTCACCCCAACTCACACACTGCGATGGGACTCATCGCTCAACATGCTGTCATCAATCTGGGCTCCTGTAGATATTAGCCACTAGAGTCCGGCCCGTCTTTTCTTTTCCTTCCTCCACAACGCTAACTCATTCATTTTCTTCCCTTCATCTCCCGCCTCACCCTTACTCCTCCCTTTCCTTGCCTTATTATCTCTTTTCTTTCTTTCAGTCTTTACGGGACAATAGACCTCCACTCTGAGTCATTTTGTTGTGTATATGGGAAAAAAATATTGTTTTAGATGCATATCATTTCAAAAATGAAAATGCAGATTTAGTTGCACTTTCCAGTCCCTTTCAGGGAACTCAAGGGTCATTATATATTCAACACTCTACACAACTGGGGAGCACATGACAACTCCACCCAGATAGGGACTTGAACCCAAGACTCCAGCACTGAGAGGTGAACATGCTAACCCCCAAGTCACTGTCACAAGATACAATAACATGCCATTCAAGTCATTGGACAGTAGTATGTAAACTGACCATAAAGCTTTACTTCAAAGAAGGGCTTGGGAATACTCACACCTGTGTAACTTGTGAGGTGTTATCTTGTTGTGACTAAAGTTGAACACTGGCCAGTGTGCTCTTAGCAAAGCAACATTATGGGAGTAATTATGGGAGTTGGACTGTGGTCAGCTAGTTGGTGCAGATGAATAAGTTATGCGTATTTTTGTATTATTATTTAATTTTTTTATATTATTTTATTTGATATTTTTGTATTTTATATTCTATATTTAAAGTTAATAGTTATATCACTATTACTACTGGTTTAAATATTCCTGTAGTGGAATTCATTACTGCACAATTACCTGCATACAATTTATTAATTTTAGTTAATTACATATCTTATATTTCTATACTGTTATATAGCCTATATCTCTCATTCTATTTATGATAATTTTTTGCTTTTTGATTATTGTTCCATGCTCTTATTGTTCCCTGCTCTTATTGTTCCCTGCTCTTATTGTAATTGTGCTGTCTGTCTGTCTATCACAATCCTTGATCCACAGTGTCAAACATATCAAATGAAGTAGGTGTAATGTGTAGTAATGATCATCACTGGCAGCTTCTGGCTAGGATTGTCCATGCACTCGAACAAGCAACTCTGGCAGAAATAACATCAGCATTCAATACAGGAGACACACACATATTTCACAGATCAGTGCAGTGTTCTTTAGCTTCCAAGGGCCATGGCCAAAGTCATGGGATACATGAGTTTGCAACTGCTAGTCAGTACTTGGAGTTAATAACGTAATTTTGGGAGGTTGATCCATGCCCTTACTCCTCCCACTCTCCAACCTATATAACCGTCACTTCCTCTCTACCTGTGTGTTGAACAACCTCGCACCCACCTCCTCCCCATCTTTCTCCTTCATTTATTTTCTCCCTTTCTCTTCCCGTATCTCTTTACGTGGGGGGGTTCAGCTTCACGCTTTTCCAGCGAAGCTGCCCCGAACTCCTGCCCAACAACTTGAGCTCAACCAATATATATAAAGAAAAGTAGGACAAATTAGATTACTGCACACACTATATCATAATAAGGGTGGTCTTCTAAAATACCATTCGTTTTCCCATAGACAAAGCCAGCCCAGAGCCGCAGCTCGTCAGAATGCTAATGGTGAGCTATAAACTGACGACTCGTCCTCAGAGGTCTACGACACACACTCCTGAACATTTACAAACTGCCCTGTCAGAACCGGCGGAGGGGGGAGGTCTGCCAATGTCACTCTCTATCAGAGCGACTAAAAATACCCTCCCTTCATCATAGGCCATCTGATTGCGCTCATCAAACAGCCCAACATCTGTTCCTCCCCGGAGAATTAGACAAGCCCAGCTTCTGTAAAGAATGGCGGGGTGGACTTTCAGCACAGCTCTCCAGGGCCCCATTAATTCTGTTTCTAATTTCATAGCCAAACTACCCAACTTTAAGCACAGGTGGGACGAATCACTGCCAAACCTGCCGTATAGCATAGCAGGCCATGAGTAATTTGACAGGTACTGGATTTACTGCATTTATATTAAAACAGCTTTTTTAACTTTTACATTATTGCAAGTTAAACCATTGCTTTTTTTATTTGTCCATAAGTAAAAACATAAGAAATCTTCTGGTTTGGCATGGCTTAGGAACACCCACTCTTGCCATCTAGTGAATAAAGTTGATTGAACTTCAAGCTCTGGTGTCACTGCCAAACCTGCCATAATGTGTAGTAATTAGACACACACTGGATTTAAAGTGTTAATATGTAGAACCTTAGCTTTTATATTTCTCCTAGTTGGACGACATTCACTAGTAGCAGGTTCCACACTCACCTATAAGGAAAACAAAAACATAAAAAAGGTTTTGGTAAGTAATTGGTACACTTTTAAGAATAAAGGTGCCAAATAGAATCAAACAGGGATTAGTGAATCTAAAAAGGAAATGTTTTCTTACCTAAAGAACCTTTTAGTAGTTTTTTTCTTTAAAGAACCATTCTATTTTTTTGTATAATTTTAGAAAGGTTTTCTGGAGTTTTAAGAATGGAAGGACCATTTTCGTTCCCTACACAAACCTTTTGTCATCTTTTGTAAATGATATGTGAGTATAAATAATGTTTTTTAAGTTGTTGAGATTTTGAGTTCTACGCCTATTAACCCTCCTGTTATGTTCTGGTTCAAACTGACCTGCTTTTTAAGTTTGAAGATCTAGGAAAAATAGGTAAAAGTATTTTTTTGGAATGAAACTTCTTCTGCTTGACTTAATTAGTGTAATCAATATGTAATGTGAAAATGTTCTTCTCACATATTTTCCACCACCCCCTGCAAAAACAAAACTAAAACAAAATTGCAATGTTATGTTTTAATGTTATATACAACTATTGTGCTTTTTATGTTGGTCAAAAGTAACAAAGTAGTGAAACATAAAAAAAATTGTAAAAATGTCTTTTTTAATGAAAAACGAGTGAATTATCCTAATTGAACCATTACCTGTGAGAGGTAAGGAACACCATTGCACTAAATATTGATAGAATAATTAGCAATAATTGGAGTTAGTAATGAAATATTCACATATATTTCTGTTCCTGAAAAATAAACACAACAGGAGGGTTAAAAGGGGTTATAGAACCATAAATCCAAGAAACCAAGAAATATTACAAATTGTTATTTAAAGTCATGAGTAGAAGAACCATGTTTGATTTTCTGTAAATACAATTTAAAAATGAGACATGGGTATAAAGTACATTTTTTAAACTTTAAAAAGTACAAAAATGTTTTCTATATCAGTTCAAGGATTTGAATTTTTATAGTAATTTATTTACAATTTATCCCAATAATCCACTACTCTCCTTAGTTCTACCCTTATTGCTAGTACTGTCCTAACACTGGGAGGATGAACACTAGCACATTCCTCCTCTAACACATGTGAACTTAGGCCACTTGCAGCTGGAACTCTCTCGGACTCCGGCTGCTGATACACAACAGCACCATCCAGGATTCGCATTGCCCAGAATTGGTTCTTTATTTAAAGTTATTATTTTTTTTTTTTAACCAAAAAATATTTTTACACCAAATAATGGTGGTTCCAAGATCCATACATCCAAACCTTTTTTGGTCTTCTTTGCAAATTATAAATGTAGCTGATTTTTGTTAAGCAAAATTAAGGAATTGAATTGAGGCTCAGTGTGCTTAAGTTCAGATGACTGATTGGACCATTTGAGAACGTTCCATTTTTTCGCCCCTGAAGGAAAGGTCATAGTTGTTTTAGAAGTATATCCAGCCCATAAATCCTGAACAAGGTTCTAAATGTGTTGAACAGTTTTTCATCATGATTGAAAGGAATCGTTGGTCATCTACTACTGTGGTCTTCCACAGTCTGACAGTCTGTTTTCTATTGCTTTTTACTGCTCCACAAATGGATTTTCTCAATAAAATATAGCAGAAAGCTTCAGCATACATCTGTATGGATTGGATCTATCGTTTGATTTTGATGCGTCTGACATTTTTTACTTTTCCTTGCCTATAATGGTGAAAAAAAACACACAGCAATAGAGGCAAAGAAATGCAAAAACCATGGCTGCAATCAACCTTAGCGCTTCTGTTAGCTCACTGTTGCACAAACTAACAATGCAGCCGCCCACGCCTGGCCAAAAAAATAACTCTAGCCAATTGTCCAGTTAGTTATGGTTCCATGGATTGGAGAGACTAAGTTTTGAATGATCTGTGAATGTTCTATATTTCAGCCAATATATATGTAAATAGCCTCAGTTTAAAGCTAAGCATTTTAACCTCATAGTCATTGTTTCATTTCAGACCTCCCGAGCTGGAGTACAGAAGCAAAACAACAAAAATATTTTTACCGTCCAATTACTTTCAAATTGCACTGTATTATAGTCAAAAATCCAATATCTCGTTCTCAGTTTTAAATTGGGCTTTTCAAGATGCCACTTTCTCCATTTCCTGTTGGGGAGCGTTCAGATATTGCAGCCTCCCTTCCTTCCGCACTCCGCAAACGTCAACACGGCGATGTTTATTCAATTTTCAAACAATTTCACCTTGACATTCACATTCCCGGGATGCAATCGGAGAAAAGCACACATTCATACCAAACAGACTTTAAGGTAGCAAGTCATTTCCATCTCCTTTATTTCCCAACAAAAGAAGAGTTCATTATAACAGCACACTGGGAGTATTCGAGCGCCGGGCTCTTCAGGCTTTAATTGAAACTCATTTTTTTTCCTCTATCCGGACATTTTTGTGATTGTGTTCTGTTAAGTGTCCCTTGTTGAATTGAGTTCGGGATGAAAGGCTACCTAATAATAACCAGATTTTTAAATTAATTCCTGCTGTGGGGATGTAAAGGTTATATTTCAAGTGTGTTTTGGCATTTAAGCAGCATGATATGCATCTTTTAGAGCCTAGTTTTTATCACCGTACTGTCCCAACTAATAGAACATTCTAAGAACGTTTAGCAACGTTTTTAAAAGGTTCTAGAAAGGTGAGCCTGTAGAGTTACAAATGTAATGTTCCAGGAATCTTCAGAAACGTGGTATGAAGTGACTATTGCATCACACCAATGTTATAAAAACATTTCTGACATTATGTTCCCAACTAGATGAACACTAACATTATGTTAAAATGACATTAAATGAAAATGTTCTAATTAATTGAACTGATTGAATGTTCTAAGAATGTTAAATCAAGTAATTGTTAACTGGGGGGCAGTGGGTTTTGACTGTGGCTGCAAAACAATTCCAGTACCCAAGGTGACACAGATTGCACAAGATCTCTGAAGGTGTCCTGTAGTATCTGGCTCTGCAGACTAATGTTCGTAGCAGAACCTTTATCTTGTAAGTCTTGTAAACTGACATGCATCATGAAGTGCTGGCTCAGGGGGCGGCTTCAGAGTACCCACACCTGTATAAGCTATGAGGTCCTATCTTGTGAAAGAGGTTGGACACTGGCCAGTGTGCTCATGACAAGGCTACATGAATTATGGTTGTTCAAGCAAGGCCTAAAAGTATTAGTGTTTTCAGTGATCCATGATGTTAAAACCACTGAATAACCATGATTATCTGTTTACAGTGGCACCTGCCAAAGGGGTAGGACCTCATAACTTGCTTTGACTTGGTGCCAGATACTCCAGCACACCTTCAGATTTGTTGTAGTGTCGATGCCTCGATGGGTAACTACATAATATTAAGCAGGTTGTTTACTGATCTATGTCTGAGACCAAGACGTGACTGTTGGTGGTCAAAATATTTCCTTTTATTTGTTGTATATGATAAATAGTAACATGGTAAAGTCCTAATCTAAGCACAACAGGCTGCTTATGACCTACATGCTGCTTCCTCAGGTCTTTTTTTGTACTATCTTTGACCAAAGTTGCTCAAAGAACCCAAGATAAGCTAACTAAAGAATTGCAAGTATCTGAACACTACCCAGATAACTGGTAACCAGAATATTTTGCCAATGGGTTCCATGTAGACCCCACACAACAGGGGCTCAGTAACAATGCTCAATTCAAACTCACTCAGAGTCCATTCTCACCTGAACACTAGCCCATGTTCCATCCATGTAAACCCCACATAGGATTGTTGTACCCTACACTATCTAGGGTAAAGCTTTCCCAGTTCGAAGCTGTCAAACTGGACCTCAACTGGGTCTCAGTACAGCCATATGTACAAACCCACTCAGAGCCCATGACCACCTGGAACCCACGTTTCACCCATGTGAGCCCATTAACATTTAACATTACTATGTCACATGTTTTCAGAACGTTCCTGGAACATTGCTAAAATGTTGCTATTTGTTCTTATAACAATGCCTCTTAGCTGGGAAGTTGGTTTGAATGTGTTGTTACTGAGACCCAGTTGGGAATATGAATGTTCTCTAAGAAACATTTTAATGATGTTGTGATATAAAACAATATTACGTCACATGTTTTCACGCCAAATGTTGCTAAGTGTTCTTATAACGTTGTCTGTTAGCTGGGGAGTTGGTCTGAATATGTGCTGTAACTGGGACCCAGTTGGGGGTATCCATACAGGGTCCAGATTGACTGTCACTGCACCAAAGGGGCAACTCCAAGCCAAGATGCTTATTTGGGCTTCCCATGGGGAAAATGTGGGCTAAAGGGTTCCAGGTGGGTATAGGCTCTCAGTGGGTTTGTACATTTGATTGTAATGAGACCCAGATGGACCTGCCATAATCTCACATGGGGTTCCTTCTAGGCCCTATAAATCCAAGGTACAACCCAGATAGGGCCTATGTTTATCTTCTCCTGGTCCCAACAATGGCATTTATATTTAGAGCCAATATGGAAACCATGGACAAAACTTTCTAGGATCCATTTTGGCCACCAATTCAGGCTCCACAAGGACATCTAATCTGGGAAACACCTTATTAATAACCTTACTTGCAGATAAATGTTGGATGAGTAGTTGTCCACAAACTTCTGGGTGTTGTTCTTGTCACCCAGCTCAAACAGACTGCTTAAACAATGCAGTGCAGCCAGGTTAATATGAAAAAGCCTAAAGTAAATTGCACAGTTACTCAGCGAGGAAAAAACACAGCATTTTCTGGGGGAGTAAAATGGCTGCGCTTAATGCATATGGCTCATCGGCTGAATAAGCAGCATCTGCAGCAAACTGTGAGCAGCACTCCGCTGAGGGAAGACAGTCCGCAAGACTTCATAATGTGGAGAGAGAGAGACAGAGAGAGAGAGAGAGAGAGAGTTTGAAGCTGAGAGGAGGTTGAACTGTACCCTCAGTCTAAATAAAAGCATGATTATATACTCCACAGAGCCGGTTAAAAGGCTGATGCTGTTGTGGAATATAAAAACACTATTTACAGGAACAGGAACAGTCCTGCTTCACCACCAGGTGGGTTTCTCTCACTTGATGTCAGCACCCCCTAGTGCATGACTGGTGGAATGGAGGGCTAGAAAGTGGAATTTGGTAGTGCTGTTAATTATTTTCAGTGTGTTGAGCGCAATAGAAACCACAAAACCGCCCTACAAAAAACAATATCTACAGTTTATACAGAAGTATAATTGTATATTTAATAGACGTTTATTTTTGTAGTTTAGGTATACTTTGAACTAGCTTATTAAAATACAAATATGTATACTCTCAGTAAACTACCAATCTAGCGTACTTATACAAGTCTTTGAGGTGAACTTGACATAATACTTACAGTTTACTTATATATTATTTTTGCACTGTAAAGTATGTTGTTTTTTTCATTAGCAAAAACATGAAAAATATTAAAAAAATTAACAAATCATATTAATAATTAATTTAGATAACAGGAAAAAGTGTTCATGGTCTTTAAAAGAACCAGCTGATGTCACTTCCTGTTGTAGATGTGAATTGTAGAATGTTCCAGATGTTTCAGGTGGGGTAATGTTTTACGGTAACAGGAATGAGTGAAACCCAGGGACACAACTAAAATGTGGAAAAAATGTATATATATATATATATATATATATATATATATATATATATATATATATATATATATATATATATATATATATATATATATATATATTATATTGGAGCAGGTGGGGTGGATTAGAGTTGGTTACAAAGTGTCTGGGTTGGAAACCACTGGTTTGTCCTTTCTATACAGAAAAGAGACAGAAACAAACTTCTTTACTGAGTTTTCTGAGGACCTCTAGTGGCAATGTGTTGACTTACAGCTTAAAACCATATAATCCTTATCATACATGAATAAGTATTCAAATATGTATATATATATATATATATGTATATATATAATTACCAGATTACTCCAGTTTATCAGCCTCTGCCTCTTCAGTTATCCAATAAATGCTAAAGTGCAGCCCTGTATTCTGTATATTCTGTGTTGTGCTTTAAGTACAGTTTTTCTTTCTTTTCTTTTTTTTTCTTAATTTGTTTTTTACATTGCATATTAAAGACAAACACCAAGAACGTGCAAATCTGACATCATAGCTAATTGTGGTCACTAGTTAGAAGAAACTAAAGAATAAAAACATATACACATGTAAACATCCTGTATAGCTTTAATGTCACTGTGGATGACACTGTGGATCGAGGAATGTTAAATGCCCACACTTTAACTTCAGAAATGTAACGACGCATCCATCTGCAGACCTCGCCCCAACTCCCTCACTCACAAGATAACACCCTACAATTTATACATATATAGGCATTCCCAAGCTATTCCAAAGAGGTAACACTTCATAATCAATTTACTGCTGTCCCATGACTTTTGAAATGTTTTCAAAATCATATTAATTATCTATTTATTTTCTACACCATTTACCATAGACCTGAGGGATTTACTGCACCAGTTCTGATTTAGTTTTCTGCTGCAACACCATACGGCTTTCTCTCACTTAACATCAGCGCCATCTAGTGGTTGCATGGTGGAGTGCAGGGCTTAAAACTGGCATTTTTATTATCTCTCGATGGAATTAAATTGGTGATAAATGCTGCATTAAAATAATGCAATAGATGTTGCTGTTTGACAGATCATACATAAAAATTCCATTTTAACCTGCTAGTTATGACGTTGATCCACAGGTCATGTGTCACTGTGTAGTGTATATTTTTGTCAATATGTTTAGTGTTATTTCTGTCAATTAAATTAACTATTATTTTAGACAATTATTTACTTTTTATTAGCCGTGTTCCATTGTTACACTGACCAGTCCAATTTGTTCTCTCTTTCATTCTGTTTTTCTTTATTTTTTATTTAATTTATTTTCTACTCGCCAAGATGCTGAGAAAATTAATCCAGGTGACTCTCCCTCATAAAACCACTGAGATTAAAATACCAAGAGTGTGCAGATCTGTTCTCAAAGCTAAATGTGCTACTTCGAAGAATCTAAAGTATAAAACATATTCTGATTTGTTTAACACTTTTTGTTTTCTAAATATAGAATAAATAATATATGTGTTCCTGTGTAGCTTTAATGTCTTCAATATTACATTTACAATGTAAAAAAAAAAAGAAAAAAATAAATTGAATGACAAGAGAAGTGTCCAACACTAATAGGTACTGCCAGTCATTTTCGCTTCCATTTTCCATGTGTAGTAACTGTACTAGCTGTTTAATTATAAATGTGCTTTATGCTTGACTGGTGTTTAGCTTAATTTAGATAGATCCTTTCTGAAACTCTAAACATTGTTATTGAATTTCCTCTTTTTACCCTACTCCCTTTACCCATGAACTAACTGTCGCACTTTGAATTATGCTGCCTATAAGACCACTTGATCTTTTCCAGTAATAACCATATATAATATAGATTATATATCAATATAGTAATATAGATTTTTTTTTTAACAAAACAAGACAAAAGCACATGCTGCACACATTACAAAGGCTGCAGTCTGGAGAGAGAGTCCTGGAATGCACTGTAACAAAAATTATGTCCACATACTGTCTTGTCTCGTCTCTCTGTGTTACCGGTCACCCCTCTACAAAGGTGGGACAAAGTGTAGGTTTTCTGTGTTTATATAACATGCTGCACAGGTGTGACTGGTTGGCACTGATCACTGCCAGGGATTCTGGGAATTAGAGTTTTAGGACCCAACTCTACCGATTCTTACCCTTCATCCCCCAGCTCCCCTGCTGGTGGCCAGTGGTGCAGCACTGCTTATCACAACAGACAAAGCCACTAAAATAAAACATTCATACTTTTTGCAGTAAAACACACAAAAAAATCCATTCTGCATCAATATTTTTGATTTGGGGTTGTAACAAAAAATATAGGAAACAATGTAAGACAGCAAAGAAGACAAAAACACAAAATACTTTAAATCTAATTTACTCCAATTAAAAAAATGTACTTCACATTATGATTTTACAATAGACACGGTTCTATTCCAAAACAGAACTGTGATTCTAACATTACAGTTTCGTACTGAATAAAAATTATTTTTCTCTCATGACATAAATGACATTAATCGTAATAATAGTCATAATAATCATCATAGTAACAATAATAATACAAAGTCACACATCTGTCCAATGAAAATGTCACCTTTTGCTTCAGTACACTGTCAGAATATTATGAAAAATAGAATAGTGAACATTTACACACAGTTAGAACAGCGAACACCTAGAGCCACAGGAAGATTACACCAGAGTTAAGCGGACACATGAAGAGACACGTTAACAATCGACAGAAATTAACAATCAACGCCCGTCCAGAACAATCAGCCAGCTAGAGTTGGAGTAAACAGATACAGCTAATGAACTGTAGTGCTCTTATAATACAAAATACAGTTCTCTAGACTGTATATAAAACTACACTTACTTATGCTGCGTTCCAATTATTTCAGATGTCGGATTTCAGAGCTGAAAATAATGTCTCACAGAAGTGCATTGAGTGCATTCCACTCAAATTTTACATTAATCTCCAACAATAATGTAGCTAAAGACTTCAGAGTTTACCAGAACTGGTTTCACACTCACTTAACAGTGTTTTAGGGGAAATAAAAGCAAAATGTATCCCACTTTTCATGTTCCAGGTTTGCTAGCATTGTTAGCACTGTCCCAGGTTAGCATAGTTTTAGGCTAGAATTATCAGTATTGTCCCAGGTTAACACTGTCAGTGTATTCCTAGGCTAGCAGTGTTAGCATTGTTTTAGGTTAGCATTATTTCAGGTCAGCATTGTTAGCAGTATCTCGGGTTAACACACTGTCAGTATTTTCCCAGGCTAGCAGTGTTAGCATTGTTTAGGGTTAACATTTTCTCAGGCTAGCATTGTTTAAGGTTTGCATTGTCCTAGGCTAGCACTGTTCCAGGATAGCAGTGTTAGCATTGTTTCAGGTTAGCATTATCCCAGGTTAGCACTGTTCCAGGACAGCAGTGTCCCAGGCAAGCATTGTTTAAGGTTTGCGTTGTCCTAGGCTAGCACTGTTCTAGGATAGCAGGGTTAGCTTTGTTTCAGGTTAGCATTGTCCTCAGTTAGCACTGTTTAAATGATTAAAATTAAAATGTTCTATTATAGATTTATTTTAATATGATTAAAAAAAGTTGGGAATATCAAAAATGTACCATATTAAAACACCTGGTGCTGTCACTAATAATCTCAACCTTGACCTGACTACTAAAAGCATTATCCCAGGTTAGCACTGTTCCAGGAGAGCAGTGGTTTTGGCTTCAACAGTAGTTATAAATACGAGTTGATAACACTAGTTGATTAGCAGTATTTTAAGCATTAATAAACACCATTAAAACATGTCCACAAATAGCAGTTGGAGACAATACTGTATAACTATTGATGTGTAGAAGAGTGATCTTGATGTCTAAGTTCAGGTTTGATGAGGTTCTACTCTTCTTTTACTTTGGGTAGTAATTCTGACCTGTGAGACAATAAAAACTAGGAAATTCCGACATCCAAGTTTAAGTGGAACGCAGCATTAGTACTGATCTTTTTGAGAGCTATGATTTAGACACACTAAATGGTGGACGTGAGCGTACTTTGTTATGTGATCTCTCCAAGTTGCCTTTGGAAAATGACACTTATTGTAAGTCACACTGAAAGATATCGCCCCAGTTTTCATAACCAGCGGGTTCAGACTGGAGCACAATATGTGGACTGAAAATGAGCCTTTCTGTAAACACCACAGTTTTAGAGAGAACACAGCCAATGGAAACCAAAGAACAAAAGGAAGAAATGAAGTAAAAACATTTGGCAAGTCTAGTTGTCACACAATACATTCTGTGCTTCTTTAGTGCAGATGCAGGACACTATGAATGCCCGTTTAGGAAGGAGCTGAATATTGACTATGAGGGGTCAAATTAAGGGCTTTGAGCCTATATAGGATATTTTCTGTAGAAGGTCTTTACCAAAATCCAGCCATGGCAATAGACCGCAAACATGTAGTCTAGATCCACACCGTTTAGCATAACACATGAAACATTTTGATCTTTGGAACATACTTGCATTAGGGTTTTTATGTTTTTACTAGGACCCAGCTGAGTTTACCAAATGGGCCCAATCATTACTGCCCACACCAATACCATGTGTCCCATCAAGGGCCCATATTTAACCCACTCCTGGTTCGATCATTGATCTACATAGGGCAAACATGGAACTAATGGGCAAAACACATTAAAAAATGATTTCTGTTAGAAAAAAGTGTCAATATAAGCACAGGGAAAATTTGGCAGAGCTACACATAATAATAAAACCTGCCAGCAAAGACACTAGACCTTTGGTGGCTTCACTTTGAGAGACATTGCACTTTCTATGTTTTCTACAGCCATTGAGCGATACCATACCAGAACTTTTCGATGGATGGGTAGGTAAAGCTGTGGCTGTAAATAAAATAACCTTATTCTAAGTTTAACCTCTATATAAACTACAAATTTAATCAGTTCCAAATCACACCTACAAGCTAAGACTTAACCCAACTCTACCAGAACCGAGAGGATAAAGGTTGTCCACTTAAAAATGTAGCTCCACTACATTTTTAAGAACTGCTATTAAAGCAACATTATTGGACAGCTCAACACACTTGGAGGAGAACCCTAACTGCCAATTATGTTACATTAGCTAACATACGTCTGAACTGATGAGCATTACCCAGAGAGAGCTAGGCTAGTTGTGCTCTCCAGGACACCCAAGCATGGATTACTCTGGCATCACTAGGGACTGAAGCAGCAATTTCTGAGCCAATAACTGAGCCAGATTCTGCATAATTTAAAATATGTTTGCTACTCTATTCAACACCACATCATAAAACCTTTAGGAACCTTTAGGAGCATACGGTCTTAAATACATTTCTTATTGATGTCACTGAAATCTAAATCAAACTCACTGATCAATAAACCCAAAATGTTAGAGCATAATTTAACACCCAACAAAACAGTAAAAAGACTTTGGACTCTAATAGAAACTGTCCCAGCAGAGCCAGATAAACAGTGTTGAACTGTGAAACACAAGTGTTTTAGTCTGTGACACCATCAGATCTGACAGGCTGGTCCATTTGCATTTGCACGGATTGAACACTCATACAATCAACCTGATTACTGAGAGTCATTACTTTGCAGGCTGGCACTGCTTTTTGTTTTAAACAGTTTGGGCATATGGGACGTGCCAACAGACATTGGGTAACAATGTGTCTGAATGCTGTGTTGAGCCCACATTCTGTCTGAATGCATTATGTGAATTAGCACAATATCTGTCTCTATTATGAACAGAACTGCCTCAACAGCTCTTCATATGCTAATGTTAAAATGAAGTCATGTAGAAATGTGTTCATTTATCAAGGATATTTTTTAAATTGCATTCAATTTGGAATGTTAAAAAAAGGAATAGCTCTTAAAACACACTTCCAAAAATAAAGGTGCAACTTATGGAAGATAAGAGCCTATGTTTGGTCTATTTTTAAAAGGTAAAATAATACATTTTTGTTACCCTAATAAAAAAGGTATGCTTAAATCCATAAATAACACAAGAACATTATTTTAAGTAAGCAACAATCCCAGAAAAAAATATCTGTTTCTGTCTATATCCCAGGAACTTAATAATTTCTTTGGGCACTTTAGTATATTCAGTGTATTTTGAAAATAATATAGCCTTTCACTAACATGCTAAAAGTCATGGGCAGTATATCAATAAACTGATTAAAAAATTAAGTGTTGCATCAGGACACAGTTTGAGAATATCCACACCTGTATAAGTGATAAGGTGTTATCTTGTGTGGGAATTGAAGTGAGGTCTGATAGTGGGTGCAAAAGGATGGGATATTCCATTTCTGAAGTTGTTGAAGTTGGCTAGAATTTTTCATTTGAACAGATGATCTCTAGCACAAATAACAACCCCATTTAATGGAAGAGATTTTTGCATGTCCATGTTCTTGAACTTCCATGGTATATGGCAAAAGTCATGGGACATGATTTAGTTTTGGCATGTCAGAATTTATGAACAATTCATGATGTTTTGATGTTTGTAAGAACTATTGTGTGAGTGTACAAGATGTAAGTTTAAAAACACAAAGTTTGAAGCGCATAGGGAAAATAGCTCTCAAAATCGCCTCTAAAACAGCCGTTAGCAGTGAAATACAACACTTTGGGACAAGACGGATTTAGTAGACACCTTTTTTGGAACAACCCTAAACTAAAAGTCCAGCTTTCAGTCAAGAACTTGAACAAATGTGTTTTAAAAAACAGTTAAACATGGTAACATTAAATCCTTATAGTATAAAGATAAAAATAAAGATTTGCTCTATTTCAATCATGAATTTACATCCTGCTAAAGTAAAGCCACCAGCTAAAAACAGCTCAAAGTGCCAGTATGTAAAGCAGGTCAAGCAGTATTCAGCTTTCATGATGTGTGAAGTTGCAGCTAAAAGTGTGTGCCTTTCTACACATCAGAAATCCAGAAGTGTCTGATGTTCAGATCTGTGCACTGCAAATACGGACTCTTGAAATGTAAGTTCATCTTAATTCTAGTCAGTGTGTTTCTAAAATTTCTCATTTTGTGACTGTTGAGATTATTATAAGACATATGCTCGCTTACTTGCTTGATGTAATCTAATTAAACTTGTCCTATCACTGCATTTATCTTGGCATAATTGAATATTGAGAGGTGTAAACCTGGACTAATCAAACAAACTGTAAAACAAACCACTTCAAAAATCCCAAAACTGTTACATCACAGTCTTCGTCCATATGGAGGATGGAAATTTGATTTAAAACCAGCCCACATCTCTTAAAGTGAGAAGGTTTATTTTTTTCCTGTAATGTGGATTTTTGGAGATACACTGGAGACTCTGATCTGACAGAAAGTACTGTATATGTGTTATATGATTTAACTAATAATAGCCCTATCCAAACAGGATTAGTTTTTCAGGGGGACATCTGTAAAAAATATTTCACACTTTTACTCAGCGATAAAACTCTTGCATCTGGACTGCAATTGAAAAAACAGGAGGAGCAATGAGTTTTTTGGCTTTCTCAGTCACATGACATCGTGTTCAGTAGCTCCTCCATTTCCACTCGCTGTTGTGTTTACGCAGATCTCCATGGAAGCGCGTGCAAAAAGAGTACTTACAGTGTGTGGCAGTGGACAAATAGCTATTTTATTAAATGCGAGGAGACGAAGCTCAGAAATGTGCGTTCAGACGAGACTAAAATTACAGAAGTACCATGGAGTTCAGCAAAAAACTGTAGGTAATTCAGTTTGTAATTTTCTCAGAGGACATCTGTGAAAAACACATACATGGTAGTTTGGGACGGGAATAAAATCACAGAGGACCCACCATAAAAGAGAAAACTTCCCCAGAAGCCCCTAGGAACTAGTCCCGTCTGGGTAGGGCTAGTGTCAATTAATCTAATTATAATAATTAAAACATCTCAACCCTCTCAAAATGAGAAATATTACATGTATTCCCTCATTTACAGATCATCTCACTTGTCCAGGCTATATTTGTGACGCATTTTTTGAGTTTTAGTTCTGAAAATATAGTAAAAAATAGCATTTATAAGAATGGAAATGGAAAATGACCTGATCCTTCAGTGCAGATTTTTTAAAATAATTTAGGTAATCTTAGGTTTGTATTATATACTTTGTATATAATACTTTTTTTGTACTTCATGTTTTATATAGCAGTTTCTTATGATGTTAAAATTTTAGAGAATCTTAAGTTTAATATACAATGACATGCCAAAAGTCTCGGGACAGCTGTATCAAAATTGGTGGTGAAGTGTTACCTCAGGGAGTATCTTGGGATTGGCCACACCTGTATAAATTGAGGTGTTGTCTTGAGAGTGAGGCTGAGCACTGGTCAGTGTGCTTATGGCAAGGTGAGGTGAATTATGTGTTAATATTATGGTTATGTTACTTTAAATTTCTCATCCCTCAGTGTCACATGTGTACAGAATGTGTTAGATATATGTCACAGCAGACAGTGAATAATAGTGCAGTAACCGGCAGTGTCTGGCTAGAACTATCCATGCAAACAGACAAGTGACTCTGGCCAGGTCAGTTCAGATTACATTAGCTTACATGGGACTAGGGTTGCAACGGTATGAGATTTTCACGGTATGATAACCGTCTTGGAAAATACCGCGGTATCACGGTTATCACGGTATCACAGTTTGTTACATATATTATTAAACTGACCCTTAAAGAAATTACAACAAAGGTTTTTTGTTCAATTAACGATTTATTGTAGAAACTACACCATCAGGTGAAGGAAACCATGTTTTTCCACTACTCTTAAGGGCATTAAGAGTGTATATATATAAAAAAGTTGGTATATAACCAGATACTGCGGAAAGAGGGGATTTATTTCTGACATGATCCTCACAATAGAGATTTCTATTTTAAGGCTTTCATACCTTAAAACCTTCAACTTATGAAAAACAGGCACGTCAGAATTTGAAAATGAACGCATGTAAATGAATGGCGTCTTTCACGTCCAGTCCGGCCAGGACCTTTACACGGACACGTGAATCCATCGTAGCACGCACTTCACGCCTGTACCTGCGTGCCCAAATTTCGGATAACTCAGCGCTTTTGCGGGCGCTTACCGCATGGGTTGTGCACGACTACAAAGAGGTTTTTATTTATGTTCAGATTAAAATTATAAACTGAACACATACTTTCCGCTGCACAGCGGGGTGGTGTTCTCGAAGATGGGAGAACAGGTTTTATGTATTTCCTCCTTTAGCTGTGACTTTACGGCCACATTGATTACAAGCTTGTTGATTACAAGATTACAAGTCTGTTTTCAGGCTGTTTGAATGAGCGAAATATGATCAGAATTCTGTTAATTAACACTAACATAGAAGCATAGAACTACTATTTAATTAAAATGATTTTTAAGAACAGCTAAACACAGTGCGGAGAAGTTCACGTGCGAGAGAGAGAGACACAGAGAGAGAGAGACAGAGAGAGAGAGAGATTTGCGTGTTCTGATGTGAGCTACTCACAGGTAAAGGTTCTCTTTTATCTCCTCGTGCTCATTTTAGTCCAATACATAATTCTGCAGTTTCTCAGTGTTTTCTGTCGTATTTTGCGGCTAGCGCGAGCGCTTACAACTAACACCGCGGACCGCGAGGTGCTGCCGCGCTGCCGCTGTTGTGCCGAATCCGACTCCCTGCTCAATCCGACTCCCGCTTCGCGGACAGAATCAGCACAACACCTCCCGCTGTAGAACTGCGGGAGTGAAAACAGCGCTTATAAATAAGTTGGTTAAGTTTCACTTTCAGTTTTCGTTATTTGGTTCGTTTTCATTAACAATAATAATTGTTAATGAAGCTCTAGTCTAGCACTTTCTGCCGTTCTCACCGCTGTGTGCTGAGTAGCTGAAGCGGAGCAGAGTTGCGCATGCGCGGGTGAGTTTCTCCGCTGGCTTGCGTTTTACCGGTAATAAGCAAACACACACGGTATGATAACCGTGCATTTTAATACCACGGTATACCGTGAAACCGGTTACCGCTGCAACCCTACATGGGACACGGCAAAATCTTGGGACACAATACCAGTCCCTGTCCCATGACTTTTTGCATGTCAGTGTAATTATACCTAGCTAAACTGTGCTTTATATTTTATATATATATCTTTCTTTAGTTCAGTCTCAACTGGTGCAAAAATCCCCAACATTCAGTCAAGCAATCGATCAATCATTCAATCGAATATCAATCATTCTATTGGCTGTTATAAAAATATAGACAATTTAAAAGAAAGGCAACATTTTACATTTAAAACTATAGTTTCTCCAACTACAAAGCTTATGTAGCTGAAGTCATCAAAAATCAGATGCAATAAAAGACAAAAAAAAGACATCTGAAGCACACTGTTGGTCAAACGTGGGATTAAAGTGTGTGTGTGAGTGCGAGTGTGATTGTGCATGTGTGCATATGTGTGTAAATGTGCATGTTGAGTGTGCATGTGCACGTATGCACAGCAACAATGTAAACTAACATAAAAAGGCTTCACTTTATCAGTTAATACGCAGTTGCAGCTTTAAAATCCCGCCACCCCCAACAGGACGAGTCCCCGGATAACCCATTGCAAGCCCAGCCCGGCAGGAACCAGAGCCCCTCCCCCCAAAAAAGGTCCAAAAAAGGTAGCAAAAGACCACATAGTCTATATGCAGCTCTATACACTACTCTTCAATCGGCAGCAGGCGAGCGAGGAGGTCCCGCCCCCAAGCCCTTATTTGTGTGATGAGCCGTCACTGTCCGAAATGAATGGCGGTCAGGCCCACAGGAATGTGCACACGCCTCTTTGTCTCCGCCCACCAACGTAAGGCTCCTGTCCATCAGATTAGATGACCTAGACGCAGTTAAATTGAATAAGAGAGGGAGAGTGCATTAGGCCACGCCCCTCGCTGATTCCAGCCTGCTTCAGATGAGCCAGGAGAGAAAGAGAAGAGAAAGGAGGAGACGCGCTGGTCTCTCAGAGGGGTCAGCGGGGGGCTAGGTCTCTGCGCAGCCTGTGGTCACAATCTTCATGTACTGCGTGAAGATCGCCTCGAAGGCCTCGTCTCTGTGGATCATGGCACCGAACACCAAGGGCTGGAGGAAGAGGGGAGAAGAGGGTAAGAGAAAGAGAATGAGTTTAAATCATGAAACGAATCATTAGAGCAAATCTTTTAACACAGGGATGGTCACTTCTGCAACTGTAGGTCCACAGCTCAGCACAGCTCAATGCTTTCACTGCTCCAACACACAGGTACCTCTCAGGTATTTCTTAGGGCCTACTCATCTGTAAATGCCAGATTTTTGCCCTAATGCTTTTAAAGGTGTAGTTTTTATAACAGCTCATATCCGAACAATTCCTTAAGAGTGTATTTAATTTATCCTTACATTTTAATCAACAGGTCAAGCTGTAGTGGTAAAGCAAGGTGATAATCACTGAGCATGCTAAGATTTTACATTCATTTATGTGTTTTTATTACTGTGTTTTTACATTGATTTTTAAGTTTTTACATTTGTAACTGTGGTTTTACATTGATTTATGTGTTTTTACATTGATTTTTAAGTTTTTACATTTGTAACTGTGGTTTTACATTGATTTATGTGTTTTTACATTGATGACTGTGTTTCTAACCTGAATACTGTATTTTGTACATTGGTAACTGTGTTGTTGTTACAAAAAATGTGTTTTTAACATTAATTACTGTGTTAACACTGATTACTAATTAATTCAAATTAAAACCCATAGAAACGTGCAAAATAAGAAAACTCTTTTTACAGATGTTCTTGTACTTTTACATCAGATTTTATATATATATTATTTTTATGAAAACAATAATTTGTCAAGCTGCTAATAAATTCTCAGTTCAATCATTAAAAACAATTTGTAAATAGCAAAAAAGTAATGATAATAATAACAGAAATAAAAAAAGATCTCAACCAAAATTTTGACAAGAAGTTTCATATTTTTATTGAAGTTTCAGTTCTTCACATTGTGTTAAAAGTTTATTACAAATGAAGCAATAGAAATGTTCCAAAATGTAAAAATACATTTACATAAATATCTACATTTAAGGAAACAAGTTTTTTTCTTCTCCTGTAAAGTTATTATTTTCTTGAAACAATGATTTCTTTCAATACAGCACCAATATAGAAACTTCGGACAAAACTATTGGAAGACCTTTATTAAAAATGTGTATTTGGCTTTTGAAACTGTCTCTACTGTCCAGGTAAGTTTAATTATTATGTAAATAACTTCACAATTAACTATACAATCATTGCACCTATGTAATTATGTAATAAATCAAATATAGAGCAAAACAAGAATAATATTAAAAGTGCCAGAAAGCTGTTTAGACTCCTTAAAGTCCAAGTTTTTCCTAAATGAAAATAACCGGCGCAGATCTGATTTAGTGAAATCACTTTAAAACTAAGTAATACATCAATAAACATTTTCATAACTTACCTTCTGTGTTGAGGGTGTGGCTATGGAGATTCCCATTCCAGAGCCAGGCAAAACGGATAAAACCTTATACTGTAGAAAACAAAAAAAATAAAATAAAAAGAACTCAGCTTACATAAACAATATTTTAAGAGGTAATAAAACTACCTAAAATCATTCAGATACCTTCTGTATGTCTGTGATGTCCACCAGTTTAATGACTTTATTCTTTTTGGAGGATCCTGATCTGGAACTGGAGCTTTCGAAACACAAGTAGCTGAGAACACACACAAAAAAAATCTATGAGTATGAATGAAATTAATTCACTGCAGTTATTATTTATTAAGTGTATTAGTGATATGAATACAAAATAACACCTTTGACAGAAAATCAATTTTACACAAAAAATGACAGCTGGAACTGTAGAAATCAATGTCAAGCGATTGCCTGGATATACATTATAGAAAAGTGCAGAGTGTGTGTGTGTGTGTGTGTGTGTGTGTGTGTGTTAGTCTCTGTAGAGTAGTGCATGTGTGTGTGTGTGTGTGTGTGTGTTAAGATTCTTACTTTTCAGTAACAAATAGCACTCCGTTGCGAATGTAATCAGTGGGCATCTTCCTGTCCCGATTTATTAAACAGCATCTCCACCCATTCTCACACACTGCACACACACAAAACACACAGATCTTAGAAGCATAAATTTTTAGGAGGAACACAAACTTACTCTCAAAACAAAATACACAGCGGTTGGTGTAGTTTCTGGAAAAATTACACAAGTATATTCTTGTGCACATTAGGCACTGTAAGTAAAGGAGCTGCATGACGCCTTTATTTCATCTTCTCAAACTTAATTAAGTGCAGGTTTGTGAAATACCACAAAGAGTGTAAATGTCTTATTTTTACAATACATAAAACAAATATGCATAAATTAGATACGCAGATAGATGTGTACTATTTCATTAAAAGTCATACTGTCTTTTTGGTGTTACAAATAAATACAGATTCTTACGTTTTTTTAACATTTCATAGCATATATCAATATTTCTCCTAAGCATATTAAGTTACCCCAACAAAGTAGGGTACATTTCTGAACGTGAAGGCTATCTGAGATGAGTTAGAGTGAGGTCTAATAGTGGATACAGATGGATGGGTTATTCCATTTCTAAAGCTGTAAGGGTATTTACCATTCCGCCATCCACAGTATTACAGTGTGTACTAGGAATGCGTATTTTTCGCAATATAAGGATTTTGACCTAAAATCTTTTAATTTTCCCAAAAATCGTCAGTACGCCTTATAATCCAGTTCACCTTTTTTTAAATGAACTTTACCAGTCAGGTTGTAAGGAGTAGTAAAGCCACTCCACTGAAATGCAGCTTTATACAGGAGTTTCAGCTTAGTTCTTCAGCGCCAAGACTGGAGCAGTATTAGCATTAGCCACTAACTGCGATAAGCACTTGCTCTTTCACTGTTCAGAGGCGAGTATATCGGACTGTAGCCCGCATATTTATCATGGTAAAACAAGCTACATCGGACAAACCGCTACTTAATATCGCCCTGGTTTACTGGAACACTCAGTTAGTGGTTAGCTGCTAATGCTGCTGCACCAAGCCTTAGTGGAAATCTGGAAATCTAAGCTTACTGTAAATAAACAGAAGCACTTTAGTCAGCCATATAAACCATTGACTTTGACTTTAAAAGAAAATGTTTTTTTTTTTTAATTACCATCCAGCAGCAGAACCTGCTGAATTAGAAAGAAAACATGCCGACACCCCTGTTCCTTACTAGTATCACATAATGTGCCTTAGATTCCGGTGCACCTTATGTATGAAAATAGATAGATACGCTGAAACTGGATTGCCTTATAGTGCGAAAAATACGGTATGTCGTAGAACGCATTACCATCCACAGTGGACAGCGGTGTGTGTTCAATAAAGGAGTCCTTACATGCATATCCCTCAGGCCAGTGCAGCATTTTTTAGCTTCCATGAGATGTGACAAAAGTCATGGGACATGATACTAGTTCCTGTCCCACAGCTTTTGGCATGTCAGTGTAGGTACAACTATAGTTAAGGCTCTATTAGTCGAGTCGTACCTGGAAGGGGTCGTTCTGTTTCGGGCAGGTTGAAGACCTCGTGGAAAGCTCCTTTTTTGGTGTTGTGTGCTCGTCCGGTCTCCTCCTCTCGGCTCACTCCGGCAGGGATGGTTGCTAAGCTACTCCGTGACACCACCGGCTGAATCTGTGCACACAGAGAAAGAATTTTAAACACAGAATGACCAAAACACAGATATACTGCAGCTACTGCAGCCACAGCAATTTCCGAACCCAACCGTATCCATAACCATTGCTGCTCTACAGTCTCTATATAAAAAACGCCATAACGCACCAGTTCTCATAACTGACCAGTTCAAGCTCCGCCCATAACTGTGTTTTTTATAAGCACTGCTGTGAGAGTGGATAGGCTTTATAGAACACTGGCAAAAAATCGCATTTATCCAAATGCAGAACCTTAGGAAATAAGGATAGCTATGTATAGTGTTGCTAAGTGGTGTGTAAGTGGTTGCCCTGGTGTTTTTTAGTGGTTGCTAAGTGGTTGCTATGGTGTTGCTAGGTGGATACAATAGTATGTCAGGTGGCTGATATGATCATTCATGTGGTTGATATATTGTTGCTAACTGGTTACTATGATGTTGCTAGGTGTCTGCTACACAGTGTTGCATGTGTATTTTATTGTGTTGCAAAGTGGTTGCTATAGTGTTCCTATGGTGTCTCCATGGAGTGGAGACCACACCCTGGTACCACAGGTGATGGCTAAAAGGTTCCTATGGCATTGCTAAGTAGTTCATTAGTTCCAAAAGTGTTCACCCTTGCATCACAGTTGGTTGCTAAAAGGTTGCTATGGCATTGCTAAGTAGTGCATTAGTTCCTAAAGTGTTCACCCTTGCATCACAGTTGGTTGCTAAAAGGTTGCTATGGTATAAGAAGTTAATTAGTTCCTAAATTGTTCACCCTTGCATCACAGTTGGTTGCTAAAATGTTGCTATGGTTCTGCTAAGCAGTTATTTAGCTCCTTAATTGTTCACCCTTGTGTCACACTTGATTGCTAAAAGGTTGCTATGGTGTTGCTAAGTGGTTACTATGGTATTTCGGGTGGTCGCTTTGGTGTTGCACGTGTTTACTATAGTATCCCAGCTGGTTTCATTGCAATCTAGTTCCAAAATTGTTCACCCTGATATCACAGGTGATTGCTAAAAGGCTGCTATAGTATTACTAAACCGTTACTGTGTTATTCTAGATGGTTGCTATGGTGTTAAAGGTGTTTACTATACCATCCCAGGTGGTTTCAATGCAATTTAGTTTGTAAATTGTTCACCCTGGTATCACAGGTGTTTGCTAAAAGGTTGCTAAACAGTTACTGTGGTATTACAGGTGGTCACTATGGTATTACAGGGGCTTACTATAGTATCCTAGTTGGTTGCAATAATGTCCCAGGGGGTTGCTATGGTCTTGCTAATTGTATTATGAAAAAGAATGCAAGAATGATCCATTGCCTAGAATTGGCACTTATTGAAATGATCACTACATTTGATCAAATCAATTGTTTAAGTTAAAATTTCTTTATATGGTTAAAAGAAACTTTTTACAGTGTTCTGTAAAGCCTGTCCAACCTAACAACACTTGCTATAAATGCACACGTGTGGGCGGAGCATAGCTGGGTCAAATATAGTTTCAGGTGTTAGTGTGTTTAGTAATTGCGTGAGTTCATGTGCGTGAGATGTGAGCTTTGGTCAGTGTGTAGTAGAGGTCAATCCAGGACAGACAGTATGATCGTTAGTCGGTGTGTGGATGATCGGACAGTACTGAGTGGACGTTTAGGAGGCCATGCTGTTAACTGCAACTGACCCCATGCTCAAGCACAAGCTGTGGTCCAACTGTACTATCTAACAGGACGTCTCCTGCCTGGGAAAGGGATGCAGCTATGTACGTAAGGATTAAAGAGGAAGGATAACTAGCACTGCAGCTAACTCTACTCTACATGTACTAAAGGTAAATCTATTCAGCCTATTCACTACAGCACTGACTGTACTACAGCAATAATCTGCACTGTAAATAGTACATATAGTGGCTTGTTTGGACACCCCTGATAAAATTATGTTTGGTTTTATTTATTATAAGTGAAGATAAGGGTACAAATCATCTACAGGGCACAAACCCTGACATAAATAATGCATTTGTGCAATGTTTTAATCACACTGACTGTTAATTTGTGAAACTCTACATTTCACATTCTAAACTTACCAAACACTTTATTATGTACACTGTACTGTACTAATACTGAGTAGGTAGGGCATCCTTTTCCTCTAAAAACAGCCTTAATTTCTTAACCCTTTTTGAAAATTAAAGGTATGTTCTAATTAGGTAAAGAATACTAAGTGCGTTTTCAGTTTAATATACTTCATGAAAAAACACATTAAATATACTTTCTCTGCATTTCCATAAAATGTATTTATAAGCAATGTTTTAAATTATACATTGTGTAAATAGAAAATATATATAGTGGCATTAAATACTGCTTTAAGTGCACTTAAGTCTATTTTTTCCAGTAGCATTAAGGTAAACACAATATGTGCATCGATATGCAAAACAGTACATTTTACAATATACTGCAATTGTAAAAAAAAGATTTAAAAAAACCCACATACTTAAATCTACTTAAGTTTGCCGAAGTTGTACGAAAAAAGCACTCAAAAGCACAATTCAGTGCTTTTATGTTGTTTAAATATAGCTGTGGTTGGCTAATATCTGCCGAATTTTATGCTCTGCACTGCTGCCATACATTTGGCTAATTAGATAATTACATAGAGTATGTATAATATATGCATTCTCTTTTTATTTATTAAGTAAGTATATTAGATTACTCATTAATGCGTCTATACATGATTTGTACTTATTTTAACTTAGAAAAACATCAAAACCCATCATTTCATCAGGGTGCCCAAACTTTTGCATATGACTGTATACCCAAATATCACTTCATATTTATATACAGGAGTTTGTCTGTGAAAATGGATCCAAAATGACTCACTATTCAATGTTATAAGTTATATATAAATGACAGGCCAATGCATTTTAACCTTTCTAAATTCATTTTTTGACCAGATCATTAATTAACACAGGCCGTTTTGATCCATTTGTACACAGACAGTAGTTATATCACAAGGTGTGTCTCGATCCAAAACACACACACACACACGGACAGGAATAAAAGGTGAGCTGGTGACGTCACACATACACACAGGCACTGCCAAACACACACCACAGTCCCTACCTTCTCACACCCAGACAGCTGAGAGAGAGAGAGCACAAAACAGCAGTGTGACCGTCGCTCCAAACCTAGACCCAGACCTGCAGCCTCTACAGTACTGTGCAACAGATTCACAGCAGGCCGGACTATCGTTTACAACCTGCAACATTTAGCGTGTCTGGAAATACACTATATAATACTGTGAATTAGTAAAAAACCTGGCAATGTGATACAGGATATCAAAATTACTGTATGTCTGCAGAGGTGTTTTTTGTAGCAGCAGGATATAGGCCGATAAAACTTTACTCTAAACGGCAAAAGAGCTAGCGTTAGCACGGTTAGTGGCTAATGCTAATGCTGCTCCAGCAGTGCTAGCCAGGGTTAGCAGCAGGCTACAGGCCGATAATACTCATCCCTGAACAGCAAAGGAGCTAGCTCTTAGCCTGGTTAGCAGCTAATGCTAATACTGCTCCAGCCTCGGTGCTGGAGAAATAAAGTGAAACTCCTTTAAAACTTTGACTTTAAGTGTGAAATATACGATAGTCTTGTTCGGTCTGAATTGATTTTTTTATCATAAACAATGAAAGATTGCAAAAGAATGCAATCTCTGACGCATGATACAAAACATGATACTATTTCCTATGTAGATTTTTGAACATTTCAAAAATCACCTACCTCAGTGACATGAGTAGATGGTTAGTCTTACTAGGTATGAGTGTTTAGTCTACAGTTACGAAGGTAACAGATAGTTTGCTATAATTTGTTTTGGTCTAAAACAAACAAAAATCCAATTAATTTTGTCATTTTGGTTATTCATTCATTTCTAGGCAAATCATTGCTTAGATAAACATCCTTAAGCACACTTTTCACAGCTGGCTGAATATGTTGGCACAGTACTGAAGAAAGACTCATTCAAAGGTCATTTTTATGTTCATCACATGCATAGATGCTCGCTCACACACACACACACACACACACACACACACACACACACACACACAGTGTATAGAGAAACATCGACACTAACAAAAGCATACACACAGTCAACCCACACATTAGCAGACAGACAGACCCAGACTCAAGTGTCAATAGACTGACACTTAGATACAGACACTTATAGCCACATTCATTGTCACACACTTGTCTGTTCACTGATAGAAACAGATAACGATTGCAAACAGTAGCTTCAGTTAAAAACACAAATTAAAGGGACTGTTGGGCAGAAAATCATATTTACACATAATTTGCTCTTCACTGTAAATAAATCTGGTTAAACAACACTTGGTAGATGTTTAAAGCTTTCTTCTTCAGTTTGCACTATGGTGCACTATAGGATTTTGTGGCTTAAGTTTTTGTCCTTAATGGTATTTTTTTTCCTTACATTACTTTTACTTGTAATTACATTACTTTTACTATACTTTAAGTAGTTTTGAAACCCCGTAATTTACACTTTTACTTGAGCAAAAAGATGGAATTGATACTTAAACTTCTACATAAGTATTTTAAAACCCTTGTATCTATACTTTGACTGCCCACCTGTCCGGCCCGATTACAATTTTCAACCTCAGGCTCTTCTGTCCCCTGTCCGGCCAGACTGATGGAAGTTCTGTCCATCGTCTAGTTTTTGCAACATGCTTCGGACTAGTTGCTCATTTTCCACTACAGATTACATCCAGATTTACATGAACTTACATGAACTCTAACTGCTTTCAATGCTGGTGTTGCTATACACCTAAATATTAGACCTGTGTGGATGTATAATGATTATTTTAACCTTAATTTAAAAGCTGTCTGACCAGTAGTCCTTCTGAGGGAGTTTTCCTTGCCTCCGCGCTTTCTGGGGGTTCTGTATTGTATGTTTAATGCCTGATTCTCTCTGTCCTGCGATTTCATTCTGTAAAGTTATTTTGTGACAACATCAGCTGTAAAAAGCGCTATACAAATACATTTTATTTTATTTGATATACCTCTACCTGAGAAATGCATGAGAATACGTTTGACACATTTGAATAAACATGAACCTACTGCCCCTGTTTGTCATAGAGTAGAACTACTTAAAATACACATGGTATTAAAAAAGCAATGTGTGGTGATCCGGGCATATTAGAACATTAGTTTCTTTAGCTACTATTACATCTAGTGTAACACATTTTGTATGATTGACCACATTTAGATAGGATGAGAGAGTGTGTGTAAATATGATTTCTCACCAAACTATTCTTTTAATTTGGATTTAATTTGGATTTGTCCTAAAAAAAATACAAAATATGGATTAGTGTATTAATCTACTGTGTGGTTTTATCTCTTCGTACCCGTCTGGACACGGTGGCGTTGCTCCTCTCCTTCAGCTGGGGGTCTGTGGGCAGGTTGTTCCAGACGATGTATGGGGTGTCATATTTGTCTCGCAGCTTCGGACAGCTCTTAAAGAGGAAGTCGATGATGAAGAATTTAATGCCCGCGTACAGCCCTGTTACAAAATACACACACATCATTCAGAAATATGCCTCACACACAATCAGTATTGCCTTCAACACACAACATACTAATGGAAGCATCTACACTGACCTGACAAAAGTCATGGGACAGCAGTACGTAAACTGGTAATGAAGGGATACCTCAGGGTATAGCTTGGAAATGCCCATACCTGTTTACTTTGTAAGGTGTTATCTTGTGAATTAGGCTGAATACTGGTCAATGTGTGCTAATGGCAAGAACATGATGTGAATTATCAGGGTTCAAGCTAAGACTAATAGTGGGTGCGGATAGATGGGACATTCCATTTCTGAAGTTGTGGGGATATTTAACACTCCTCTATACCCTCTCTAATTAAAAAACAAAGATAGATAACAGAAAAAAGACCTTTTCAGTGATATAGGGTTAGATTGGAATGTTATATGAAATACTGTTACTGTTTTTCTAACAATCCAAAATCACCAGTTTTATACCTTGCAAATTGTGTCATAAAATGTTCATAACCCCAATGGAAAAGATACCTAATGGGATTAACAACCCATCCCTCCTGTACTTTCTGTAATAATAATACTTTAGGTACTTTTACCTGAATGTGGGCGGGGCAGGGTGGATATGGGCAGGGCGGCGTGGATGTGGGTGGATGTAGATGGGATGTAAAAGGGCTAGAAAACTTTGTCTGTTTGTAATGTACTATATTGCTTCATCTACAAAACTTTCTATAAAATATGACTAAAAAAAAAACATTCCTCTCTCCACAGTGTGACATGTATACCAGGAATGTATCAAAACAGGCTAATATTACCACCCACAGTGGGCAGTACAGTGCAGTGGTTGATCGTGACTGATGGTGTCTGGCTAGAATTGTCCATGCAAACAGAAAAGCGACTCCGGCAGAAATCACATCCACATTCAATGCAAGGGACCCCACACACACATATCCCACAGGT
Organism: Astyanax mexicanus; assembly: GCF_023375975.1. Classification (NCBI taxonomy): domain Eukaryota; kingdom Metazoa; phylum Chordata; class Actinopteri; order Characiformes; family Acestrorhamphidae; genus Astyanax; species Astyanax mexicanus. The sequence goes on from NC_064409.1 coordinate 18,679,448, forward strand.
CAGTGCAATGTTCTTTAACTTTCTTAAGACATGCCAAAAATCATAGGATATTATAATAGTAAATCTCCCACGACTTTCGGCATGTCAGTGTATTTGAATGCTGTAATAATAATATGCCTGTCCCTAGTATGGGTATAACTAAGCTCTCACCAATCATAAAGCCCACGAGCTTGTAGGGCAGGACGCAGGATGAGATGAAGGCCACCCACAGACCGATGTACAGCTTCTGAGTTATCTCCGGCTGCACCCACATGAACAGACTGCATCACACACACACACACACACACAGACAAATCACCCACAGAAAAACACATTCGAACAAAGCACTTTATTAAACACACACAAACAAAGACTCAGAACAATGTAGTGTAACATACATTAACATTACAACAATGTCAAATGGCCATAACATTAGCACCACCTAAATAATATAGTGTACCACAACAGCTCCTTTCAGTGGTGCTAATGTTATGGCTGATAACATAGGTGCATATATCTTTATTACAGCAAACAGCACAATTCTAGTCCATACATAACATATTGATGTTACTTACTTTTTGATTTTCTCCAAAACATCCGCCATCTTCCCAAACAGATTCTACAGAAACACAAACAATGAATATTGGGGTGTTGGACAAAAGTATTGGGACACCTGATCATTTTAAATTTCTTCCCTGAGTATTCCGGTAAGTCAAGGCACTATCAGCTAGCGGGTTACTCCCACAAGTAGCTTGTTTTAACATGGTGTGGCTAATAGTGGCTAATGCTAATACTGCTCCAGCTGAAACTCCTTTATAACACTGTACTTTAGCAGAGTGGCTTTACTGCTCCTCATAACCTGACTGGTAAAATTCATTCATAAGGTGCACAGGATTATAAGGCGCACTGACGTTTACGATTTAAGGAATTTAAGTGCACCGAATAGTGTGAAAAATACGGTTCTAACATGAGCAATCTGACAATTCAACAGTTAATTCATGCTTACTAATATTGAATAAGTAAGATACCTGTGCTTTTTGTGCAACGTCAAGAACTAACTGAAACTTTTCGGACACAGTCAAGTCTTCCTTTGGAGGTTCCTGGAAGCAAAAAATAAAAAGAGAAGAAATGAAAGACATTTAGAAGGTCTTTTAAAGATCAAAGTTAAGGTGTAGAATCTATTAGGGTTTTACACAGTCCATTTTGAATATTATGGCCTCCTTGTTTTGACACTCACTGTCCATTTTTCAGCTTACTTAATAATACAGGTACACTTTGTTGTTCTATAATTACAGTAAAAAGTAGTGACTGTACTGCCATGCTGATGGTGTATGAGGTGTTAGTGTGTGTTATGTTGATGGTACGAGTGGATCAGACACAGCAGTTCTGCTGGAGTTTTTAAACACTGTGTTCACTCACTGTCCTCCACTCTTTTAGACACTCTCATTTAGAAAAAGAAGCTGATTCTGAATCTGTTGCTGGACAGTTTGTGGTAGTCATCCATTAGTGCTTTATCAGTTACCACAGGACACTACCCACAGGATACTGCTGGATATTTCTGGTAGGTGGACTATTCTCAGTCCAGCAGTGACAACAAACTAGATACCAATACTAACTAATACTAACACATTGGATTTTAATACCTCATACACCACCACCATGTTATTTTAGTGCCGAGAAAGAACCTGCACCCAAATAATAGCTGCTCTGTGGTGGTCTATCCTGTGGGGTCCTGACTATTAAAGAACAGGGTAAAAGGGGGATAATAATAAAGCATTCAGAGAAACAGATACAGAACTACATTCTGCAATTATAGAACTACAAAGTGCTTCTAACATGCTCAGTGTAGATGATAAAATGGTCAATGAGTGCAGAAACAAGGAGGTGTTCATAATAATCTGGCTGGGCTATGTAGTTCTATTAGGAATAGCATGAAACCCACCACAGGTTCAGAAACTTCAGGCACAATACTCCACTGTATCCTCCACCCTCTGCAGAAGACACCATCACAAATGATGTTTAAAGACATGTATTTGTTGCAATTTAACACACACTTAACACAGAGTTAAAAGCAACATTCCCATCCTTCCTCAGCTCTAGCCGATATCTATCTTTGGATCACCGTTTCCACAGAACTGGTAACCATGGTTACCAGTACGCCTCCTCCTAAGGCACCATTGCTGTCTATTTATTGACAGAAGCACATTTTGTGTTTTATTAAGCTTTTTCCCACACACATAACATAATCTTATGCAATATATGCTCTGATATATTAGCTGTAATTGTAAATAATAGAAGGGAAAGTGTAAAAGGTGTCTAACGGTTGAAGGATCTGATGGTTTACCTTGCAATGAGGTAATTCAAAGACAACCTCAGAATGGCTAAAAATAAAAACATTGGTATGGCCCAGCCATGCCATGCAGCATTCATGTAGACCTATGGAGCAGAAAACACACCACAAGTCACATACACACATACTTTACACTGTAAAAAGTAACACAACTGGAATAATTATATTAAGTTGAGAAATATTTAGTTATTTCATAATATCCTAATGGTTTATCGCATGTACTTTTAGTAAAATAATCCTTTCACTTTCCCTATTGGTTCCTGGCTGGCATCATTTTTTCCTATAATGAGCATGCCCACTGTTAAGCATGTTGGCAGTAGTACCAGTATCTAGGAACTAGTTTGCTGGAACCCTTGATTTAGTGTTTTATTGCACAAAGAACCACTGGTACACATCAAAGGTGGTTGTGGAATAGATAAAAGGTTGGGAACGCTCACACCTGCACAAATTGTGAGGTGTTATCTTGTGAGAGGAGTGAGGTCTGATAGTGGGTGCAGATGAAAAGAATATTTAATTTCTGAAGGTATTCTGCTGATATTTAACGCATCTCAATCCACAGGGTCACGTGTGTACCGGGAATACATCATAAAAGGAATTATCACCCACAGTGGACAGTGCAGTTCCATAGGGCGTGTTAAAGATTTTGACCAGTGGTGCATCTGGCTAGAATTGACTCTGTGAGGAATCACACTCACATACAGCTCTGGAAAATACAGCTCTTTGATTTTACCAAATTGGAAACCTCTTCAATATAATCAAGAGAAAGATTAATGATCACAAGCCATCAAATTTTTGCACCAGGAGTGGCATAAAGTTATCCAAAAGCAGTGTGTAAGACTGGTGGAGGAGAACACGCCAAGATGCATCAAAATTGTGTTTAAAACCAGGGTTATTCCACCAAATATTGATTTTTGAACTCTTAAAACTAAAAATTTTCTTTGAATTTGTTTTTGTCATTTCAGCCATTTCTGCATTCTCAATGCTTTAAATGACAATATTTTTATTTAGAATTTGGGAGAAATGTTCTCTGTAGCTTATAGAATAAAACAACAAGGTTCATTTTCCTCAAACATATACCTATAAATAGCAAAATCAAAGAAACTGATTTAGAAACTTAAGTGGTCTCTTATTTATTTTCCAGAGCTGTACAGTGTAGGAGAGCCAGCATACATATTCTACAGGTCAGTGGAGTGTTCTCTATCTTCCATAGTGCACTGCAAAAATCAATTGGACACCATAATTAGTGCTGTGCGAATGTATGTTTTCACTCATTCTGCCCGAGAAAAAAATAATTAAAGAAATCGTTGAAAGCGTATTACTGCCACCATAATTCAGGTCTATACTCACAATAAAGGCAATTGCTGACGTGTAGACTGAGTGCCAGTTTGATAAGGCTGACAGGTTCCTCAGGAAGTTAGTTATGGGTCTGGCACACCGCTCTGTGCACATAAAACACACACACACACACACACACACACACTTTACAGTCATGCTTTAATTGGTATATTGACAACTGTAATTTGTTTAATGCAGAACAACCACTGAATTACAGAATTACTCATAATGGACTTCTGAATCAATGCTGTCAAAACTAAATTAAAGCATTAAAAAGCTTAAAGCTTGAAAGTGACTCACTTAGTCGTCTCATGTTTTCTGTTAACCTGAAAGAGAGTAAAATAAATAATTTTACAGTATGTTTTCAAATGTGTTCACTCAAGGCAGCAGCCAAGGATGATCAAACACTTTTCTAGTCACCTCACCCTGCACACACACACCTACACCTACACCCCACATTTTCCATCACAAGGTAAAAGTTAACCTTCCCCAGATCTTTTGACACTGAGTGAATCACAGGCAGATCTGTACACTTCGTATACACAAGGTCATCCTGCTGGAGAACTGAATGGTTAAAACACCTACAGAACATTTAACAGCAGTGTAATGTCGTCTGCTGCCCAAAAGAGGGAGGGCTTGTGCATTAAAACAGCTGACAAAGATACAACGTAGTGGTTTGCTCTATTTTTCTGATCAGTCCTTGTCCTGGAACACTGTGATCTTTAGTAATGTACTGTTTTTCCTATTCTAACAGAATCCATTTAGTTTAACCCTCAGCTGACATATGACTGGTGTCTAAAGATGAGCAGAGCTATGAGGCTAATAGAGCCACAGAAAGGGCTGGAAACCTGTCCGACTAATTGCAAACTGCATGACTATATATACCTTATATACTTATTTTACTAGTGCACCTCAAAAAATAGTATATCATTTAATAGTTACTTGAATAGTTATTTCAAGTGATTCTGTTCAATTTGTGAAATTCAAAAAATTAATAAATGTATTACACAAAGGGTGTAACTATTTTAAGCTTTTTTTCTTTCTTTTATTGTTGACCCAAAAATCAGTGTTTCAGAAAAATAGAATAATATGTAAGAACAAATGGTTGGCATTTACTGTTAGCCCCTAATGCTAATGCTGCTGCATCCAGTCTTAGTGGAATCTGGAAATTTAAGCTTACTGTAAATGACCAGAATCTCTTTACTCACCCAAATAAACAGTTTTTAGGAGAAAAATCTGTTTAGGTGAACACTCGTTTGACTTTTTAAAGAATTATTGTTTTGTTTACTTAGCTTAGCTTTACTTAACGTAGTTACCCCATACCACAAAACAGCAGCGAGACCTGCTGATTAGAAGGAAAACATGGTGACACCTCTGTTCCTTACTAGTGTCGCATAATGCGACTCATAATCCTGTGCGCCTTATAGTGAGAAAAATATCTGATTTATCGGTTTTCATTAGCTGTAAGCCATAATCATCAACAATAAAATAAATAAATGCTTAAAATAGATCACTCTGTGTGTAATACACCTATATAATATATAAGTTTCAGATTTTGAACTGAATTGCTGAAATACAGTCATTTTCAATGATATTCTAATGCACTTGTTTGTGATGAGATATGGTTGGGCATGAAAGCACACAGCTGCCATATAGAGTCCTGCAGCATATTTACCCACAGATGTTAAAGCTAGCCCTGCTTTACACTCGTAGGTTGCTGAAGCTGATGGCATACATTTTCCACTTGCAATAAATTTTGTGAATAGGCCAAGTAAGACCAAGGAAGTTTTGGAATCTGGCAGAGAGATTACTGGGGTAATGTGTGTGGGTGAGAATTATCCTGCTGAAAAAAGCCAGCTGGAAGCCCTTGCTTGGAGGTAACACATGTGGCTGCAGGATGTCCTAAACATATCTCTGAGCTGTTATTGTCCCATGTATTACTACTAGGGGTGACTGACTGTTGTATACGATGGTTCTCTTAGATAATTATTGTAACACTCCATAGCAAAGGTAAGATTGAAAATATAACATGGGCGGAATGTTCACACTTCGCACCTTTTAGCACTGAGAGGTTCCTCCGGTTCTACTGTGTTCTCCTCTGGCTGGAAGCGAAAGTCCTCGATGTAAACACCAAAGCGATCATACAGCCACTTCTGCATCCGAGAGCACAGCGTCTCCTTCTGCTGCTTCTCTGCACAGAGAGAGAGAGAGAGAGAGAGAGAGAAATAATGAAAGTGACATATAGAAAGAATGAAATATATAAAGTGAGAGAGCATGGAAAAGAAAGAGAATAAAATAATAAAAGACAGACAGAGAAATAATGAGAGAGAGAAAGAGAGCATGAAGGATAAAGATAAATAATAGAAGACAGACACAGAAAGAATGAAAGAGAGAGAGAGAGAAAGAGAGAGAGAAAGAGAGAGATAAAGATAAAGAAGATAAAGAAAAGAGAGTTCGAACAAGAGACATGTGAGAGAATTAAAGAGAGAAGAGAGACAGAAAATAAAAAGATAGAAAAAGAGAGGCACAGAGAGAGAAAGAGAATACAAGAGAATAAGAAAGAGAGAGAAAGTAGAGGGATGAAACAGAAGAGAGAGACATAGAAAAAGAGAGAAAATTAAAGATTGAGAAACAGAGAGTCACAGAGGGAGAAATAATGAAAGAGGGGGAGGGAGAGATAAAGAGTGAAAGTGAAAGGGAGAATAATAAGAGAAAGAATGAAAGCAGAAAAAGACAGTGAGAGAGTTAAAGAGAGGAGAGAGAAAGAAAATGAAAGAGGTAGAAACATAGAGAATGAAAGAGATAGAGAGAAAGAGAATTAAAGAGTGAGAGAGGGAGAGTATGAAAGAGAGAGGGAGAGATAAAGCAAGACAGAATGAAAGAGGGTGTCAATGGCTTATCTGGCTATTTTGCAGCACAAACCCAAGTTCTATTAACCTAATTTACCCAGTGTGTGAGGCTGTGTGTGTTTTTGTGTATTATGTGGGTGTGCATGTGTGTGTGTGTGTGTGTGTGTGTGTGTGTGTAAGGCTAGCTCTCCTGCACCACATCCTGCTCTCTTCTCTTTTCTCCTCAAATACAAAAGGGCTCCTCTGGCCTAGTTCGGCTCGTCTACAAATTTAAACTGCTGCCTGAAATAACGGCTCTGATTCCTCCTGAAACACACAGTGATCACAGGCTGAAGAGGAGTGAACCTCCCAGGGACATACACACAGACAGAACATCAGAGAGATGAGCCTGTTTATCTGGCAGATAGGGTCGGTAACTGCACCTTATACACACACACACACACATACACACTCCCTTTCAACACCAGAAGGTATAAACTCCAGCAAATTGTGTGTTGATGTCAGACAAACAACATTAGAGATGCAAAATGCTTCACAGCAGGACACACTGCAGCAGAAGCACCTCATTAGAGCGTGAAATGTGAGTTCTGTTACCCGTGCCATTGGCCGAAGGGGACTGCTGCTTACGAGAAGGCTGCGGAGGTGAGTCTTCTAACCTGAAAAACAACAGAATACTTAAACACATTCAGACAAACAAACAATACACATAAACACACAACAATATCACAAATAGAATACCGTATTATCTGCACTATAAATGTCTATTTTCAGGTCTACTTTTTTACATAAGGCACTGAATTATAAGGCACATTTTATGCTACACTAGTAAGGACCTCTGAATGTCCAATGAGCTACTGCTTAGCGTGGTAAGCAGGCAATTCTAATGCTGCTCCAGCAGTGCTAGCCAGGGATTGCAGCAGGATACAGGCCGAAAATACTTACCTCTGGACGGTCAAAGAGCTAGCGTGTAATGTTAATACTGCTGGAGCGCTAAACTAAAACTCCTGTGTACGCTGCAACCTGACTGGTAAAATTCATAGATTATAAGACGCACTGGTGAAAGAATTTTAGGTGCACCTTATAGTGTGAAAAATACAGTATATAAAATACTGTACATAAATCTTAAATAAAAAAAAATAAAAAGAAAATGAAATCTAAAAAATCAAGTTCACTGGTACCACTCATCATACAATCTCACTGGGTACCAAAATAATCATCTGGGACACCAGAGCAACTGCCAGATAACCACATAGCAACACCCTAGCAGCAACTGAGGAACACCACATTACCACCACACTGCCTGGGATAACATAGCAAACATTTTGGATGTTATAGTAGTCATTCTGCGACACCATAGCATAGCTAACCATATGGTGTACCACATTAACCTCTTTGAAACACTTAACAAACCACCTCAGACTTGATACTTGATACCACCGTAACAGTCACCTGAAATACCATAGCAGTCAAACTGCAACTCGATATTACTTATCTAGCAAACACTTACCAACACAGCAACCACCTGGCATACCATGGCAACCACTTAACAAGCAATGTAGCAACCAGGAAAAAATAGCACAAATTAGAATCATATATTAAGATGGTTAGACAACTGGGTTAAAAATGGTTAAGGACCCTGGTCTAGGAGGCCCTACATAATAATAGGCAGATGGCAGCCTCACAACTGATGCTGTATATTTGTCTGGGTGGTTTAAGTAACCACATTCATCACAATGGGGGACCCACAGTAACCACTTGATAAAACCTGACCAACCACCAAGGACATCATAAAAAACAACAAAACAATAAAAAACTATTATAGCAGCCACATTGCGTCACACTACAGCATCTATGGCACTCAAACAGTACACAGCAACAGCAACCATCTGGGATACCACTGCAGCCACAGCAAGCTTAAATAGCACAGTAGTCACCTTGCAACAACGTAGCAACACCATAGCAACCACCTGTGTGATACCACAGCAGAGGCTCACAGCTGATGCTGTACAGTTGTCTGTGTAGTTTTAGTATAAAGGGTTTTCACTCAGTGCTTTGATACTTCATAGCTTTGATACTTCAGTGCTTGACCCCCTTACTCGTCCCCAACTGCTGAAGAAAGGGGGCGGAGGCGGCAGTGGCTATTTTTAAAGGCCAACTAGAGGAGCCAAGGCTGGTGCAGCCCACAGTGGCCAGCCCTGTCCTGTCTCTGAAGCAGTGATGCAGCAGAAGGGTCAGTGAGCACTGCCAACACACAGCTACTGATCACACTGCTCAGCAAAGAGAGCCATCCTCTGCTCAGCCAAAACCTGGGGCCACTCTAATAAAGTGTTCTAAGTGATCACGCCATGCTTAAAGAAAATAGAATCAGTCTGTCTGTTCAGCCTTCACTGTTTTCCAGCTAAAATAACCTTAATTAAAAAAAAAAGATTCTGGGGGGCATTTCAATTCAGTGACTTCAATCGGTTGACAAAAGCTAATATTGGGATAACTCAATATAGTTATAATAAATAATATACAGTATTTGACCATTTTGCAAAGCAATGCTTTTACCAAAAATCTAATTTACACAATGTGCTCTTTATCCCAAAAAAGTTGATGAGCCGATGCATGTCTGATATTTGAGTTTCTTTAGTTCGGCACTGAAGCTATGAAGGTAATACTGCCAAAAAGTAAAGGCAGCTTATACATCACTAAATTGCTTTATTTAAGCTTAAAAATGATCTTGTTATGTCTGCAGATTCTGTTTTGAAATCAGGGTTTAGATATTTTATTCATATAGAGCCACTGGGGTCGAGTTCTACTTGTTAAATTACATACTTATTTGGTCTAATCACATGATCATGAATAAGATGTTTCTCTCAGACAAGATCTGTGACCCTTGGTTTAACTGGTCCTTGGTTCTTCATCTGGTTAAATCATTCTTCTTTTTGATATAGGGTCTCTTGTACATTATAAACTCATTGCCTCCCCCAGACAATTTGTGTTTGTCATGCCATTTTTTATGTTTTTACATAATGTAAATCTTTTTTTGACATAATGAAAAATATTTTTTCACAGACTGTAGCCTTTCCGTATGGTATTAGTTTCTCAGGGGGTCCTGGGGTAATTTTCTGTTTTATGGGCGGTTGTAAGGTAATTTAAGTCCCGTCCGGATTCAAATCTCTGAGTTTCATTCCCTCAGGTTTAATAAAATAGCTCTTTGTCCACTGCCACACACCGTAATTACACTTTGGGCGCACATTTTCATAGAGATCCACATAAACACAACAGCAAGGGGAAATGGAGGAGCTACTGAACGAGATGTCATGTAACCGAGAAAGCCAAAAAACTCAATGGTCCTGCTGTTTTTTCCAATTGTAGTCCGGATGCAAGAGTTTTATTATTGAGTAGAAGTGTGAAATATTTTTCACAGACATGCCCTTAAGAAACTAATCCCGTCTGGATAGGGTTTTTTATTAAAGATAACACATTTTTTTCCCTTCCACTGTGAAATTGCCATTTCGGAGGTTTCTGTCCAACATTGATGATTTGCACTATCCCAGTGCAACTATTCCAAAAGCAAACATCTGGATTGGTCTTCAGAACAGTTCAGAAATTTGCTCCAAATTTGGTTTATCCCAACATGTAAAGCAAATATATGGATCATGTTGGTGATCACAGGGTCAGTCTGAGAATCTATGCCTTAAAGAACCATATAAATAAAATCTGTAATAAATTGGTGCACTGTGGTTCCTCAACGCTTCCACTTGTCACTAATAAAGCTTGGTGCTCACCTGGTCTTTAAGACTTCATTCATCTTCTGCTCCAGGTCCAGCCTCCTGACTCGCTCCTTCTCCAGCTCCTGCTTCAGCGTGTCCACATTGGTCTCCTCCCGCAGCTTTCTCAACTCCTCCTCTGCAAAAAACACAAGCGAGAAATGACCTCACACTCTGATAAACGGTGCTGCGTGGTGGGAAATGGAAAAATGCATTATTTAAGAAAGTAGTTTGCAGTGTTGGAGGAGGCTGTGTTCCTCTGAATGTGTTAATGGTGAAGAGCTGGGACCTGTTTTAGACAATGGTTGGGACATTGTGGTCTTTTGTGATCTTTCTTTCCTCTCTGCTTACAGTACGTGATACGTTCTGCCAGATCCACTCATAGAAACAAAAGAAACAATAGAAAACGTTCTTTTTTCAGCACCTCTCTCTCCCACGGTTTGCCCATCACTCCATCCAATATAAAAAACTTCAATCCAATCCAATATCAGCTAATACACTGTGCGCCTCCAACTATACTAGAATTCATAAATATTTTAGCAGAAACGCTAGCTCCTTTCACACAAGCATGAAAGAACAGTGAAAGCAGAAGTGGAAAGTGAACCAAAGTCCAATCACTGCCAGTGAGCCACAACAATGGCCCTGTATATATGGCCTGTACACCCCAGGGACGAGGTCATTAGTGGAAGTGTGCGAGCAAGAGCTGGAACAGAGGCAGTGTAGATGAGAGATGGACCATAAGGGGTCCTGGAACCAGGTCAAATTGACAGTTGTGGAACTAGAATTTAGTGAGGCACACTGTATCACTAAATGAATTATGAATATTGGGCTAGCACTGGCCAGCTGAGCAGGCAAAATTAAACAATTTCAGTACGTAATAGACTAAACATTGAATAAATGTTGAATTCTCTCTACACAAACAATGATAATTTGACTTTAATGAGGGAAGGCTGACAACCTCAAATCAGAAAAAGTTGTAACAGTGTAAATAAGACATAAAAAATACATATATAAAAAACAGTGTTTCCGTAATTTATTTAGACTTTTATTTGATTAAACAGTACGAACCCAAGATATTTCATGTATTGAATGATCAACTTCTCACTTTCATTTATTAATATATACCCATTCCATATTTTAGACCTACAACACATTCCCAAAACTGGGCAGGGGCAGGGTCAATTTAGGGTTAGTAATAAGGATAAAAACATATATATTTTCTGTGATTTGAACAGGTGACTGTAATCATTATTTGGTACAAAAGCAGTATTTACAAAAAGCTGAAGAGTCACTGAGTAGTTTAGATGGGCAGAGGTGTCCAGTGTGGATGTCCAGTTTGTCTGAAAATGCCTACAAAAATGACTGAAATATTTAAAAACAATGTTTGTCAAATCTTTCTTTTTTATTATTATTTGTTTAATATCTCAGCCTAATACTGTCTGCAATCAATCGTCAAAAAAAGTCAAAGTACATTTAAAAAACTGCACTTTTCCATATTGTGCCAACATTTTCTGATTTGGTGATGTAATAGGATACCTGGTTTAAGTCAAAATTTATGTATAGTGACCTTTCCAGTCCCAAAAATGCAAATTTGTCATATTCAGCAAGTGCAACAGAGCATGATGCAATTTGCTTGATATCTGAAGTCAGCTTGAAGTATTCGAGCTCCAGCTCTTCAGAGCTTCGGAGAGGTTTTTGTCAGTGACTGTGACAAATCACATGTTTAAATGAGGCCCATTATCTGCTCCTAATTTAAGGCAAGAGTCTGAATTTGGATCCCTAAAGTCAAGTTGTAATTATCAGCACAGAAAGACTCCAGAAGCAAGAAAAAACTTAATCTAACCAAATGAGGCAGACCCTTGACAATCAATGCTGAGGAAGAGATTAAAAAACATTGCCTCGCAGAAAACCACTGCGCCTGACAGAGTACTCCTGCCTCCAATCAATCAGACTGAGTGCTGGAAGGAAATTCTGGCTCTGATCAGCCAGTGTTTGTACTAGCAGCTCTCCATCACAACATACTGGGCAGACTCGCAGCAGGCCATGTTTGCTAATAACCATGTGTTCAGTGAGAACAAGAATCGAACAGTCGGCCTGCCATTCTGAGCAGTTTCCACACTACATAAGAAGCTTCGCAATTTATAAAATAATAACCCCGTCATACGCTAATTTATTATGAATCACAGCTGCAAGGATAATTAACATATTTAACAAGTACAGGAAGCTTTTACCCCAACAATTAGCACTATGCTAATTCTGCTAACTGCAAACCTATACTAAATCATGCTGTTGAGTTGCTGAGCAACAAATGTATGACATACTGATATATAAACTGCTTAGTATCATAACAGCCCCACTTGTGCTCTGACACACTGGCTGATTTTACAAAAAATAGTTACCAAAAGTTTCATAAAAAAATGCAAAATGGAGAACTGTGTTTGATTTCCAACTACCACCCTCAACCCACATCACTCCTAGCATCATCTTGCATCGCTAACAAGGCGTTGGCATGGCAGCAACTAGGCTCATCCAACATCTTAACACGGCATTAGCATGCTAAGGACTGAACTCATCAATCACTTGCTAATGCAGAGTTAGCACACAGGCACAGTCCATACAGGAAAGTCTGTTCTCTCAACGGTCATTTTTGCAACTTGACTAGGCACTTATTTCCAGTCATGCAAAAGCAGCCTTCCATCTCTTTCAATGGGGAGTGACCAAAATACTGGAAACTAAAGCTTGAATTATTATTTCAGAAACATATTTTACCTCACTGATATATAATCTGATGAATTTATTTTTTTTTTTAAGTTTTTAGTGTTGGACCCAAACATCCAAAATAAACTTGATTTTTTGGCTTGTTATGACTACTGCGCCTGCACAGATCTCCACAGTAAGGTGGGTCGGGCTTCTTAAGTAGTACTCTGACTCTCCTCTGCTCCCTGTATAACCAGCAAGCTGACTGGCTGTTTTTGCTGAAAAGCAGGACTTTATCCTTGAATGGGTGACATGATTAGCATTATGAGAAATCCTATTCAGATAGTGGTCAGTAGCCTGTCAAATCTTCTCATTAAAAGATCTCTGTGTCACGGACTTCACAAGACCTCTGAGGGCTTCCTGTGGAATCTGATGGGCATGGTAGTCTGAAAGTGCACCACTGACTGAAATGAACCTAGACAACAGTCAATCATCAGAGTCCATTCCTATAGGTGCGCCAAAACCATTAGCGAGGTCAGGATGTTTAATGATTTCCACCTTACTTTATCCCTATCTCATCCAAAAAGTATTGAATGGAGCCCCATCACTCCAGAGAACACAGATCCACTGCTCCACAACTCAATGCTAAGGGGCTTTATACCGCTCTTTCCCACATTTTACAGGTGTTAAATACTGTGTTTAATAGCGAACAACCAGAAATGTTTTAGGTGTATCAAGCTCACCTTAATGCCAACAGAAATAAAAAGGAACCCTATAGTGGTGCTAGCAGACATTAACATTATATAGAGATTATTTTTTCTATTTTGAGGTCTGTGAACATTTGTGTACTGATGGCCTAGCTATACTAGCTATGGTTCACTACAATAAAAAAAACACTATTAGCCCCATTACAGAAGAACTAAATCCTAAACTATGTATTTTTTCATTAATAGCTGAAATGTGTTCCTAAAATCAGGGGTTCTAGTTACTCTTTAAAGAACCTTGAAGGTTCAATGTGATTTTTTTTGGCTGAAAACTCATAAAATCATAAAAATCCTGCTTGAATGTATCCGATTATGGAACATAAAACTCTTCATGTTCCATTTAGTGTCTCTCTCTCTCTCTCACACACACACGTACACACAGTGCTTCTCATAATGGCTTGGTAAATGCTGAATGATGTGAAGTAACCCCCGGCAACAATGCTGGAAATGATATTAAAAATAAATGAGCCACAGACCAGGCAACACACACACCACACAGCCACATACACACTGACAAAAAAACAAAAAACACTATAACCTTTCAGCAGCACTCTCAGGTACTCTGCCTCTCAATGGCTTTATTCCACCCACTCAGACTGGCGGAGTCAACAACAGGCACAAATAACAAAACGCAATTTGTAGCACAGTGCCGAAAGTCTATGACGCCATTATTCAGAACCACTCCAGCCTAGAGTCCTTACAGAGAGGACCACTGGCTCAGTGCTCATATATGCGCTGTTATTGTTCATCAACAGGCAGTTAACACACAATTTAAATGCTGTATTACTGATGAATGATATGTACACCTCTAAGCCCTCTCAATGAACACTAAAGAGAACAAAAGTATTGGGACAGGGAATGAGAAAAGGTCTATCTTGCTTTTGTTGGAGTAACTGTCTTTACTGTCCAGAGAAGGCTTTCTACTAGATTTTGGATTTGATTTAGTGACAAGATCATTAGTAAGGTATGGACAGTAGATTGCGTCACAACAATGTCAAAAGTCGGGGGCGCAAAAATAACAGGTAAAAAAAATTAACCAGCATATTTTAACATTTTGCACAAACGTGAAACAAATGTGAAACTCGCGAGCAAAAAAAGGGAATCGCGTGCGCGCTAGGTTGTTTGGATTTTAGCATAGCCAGCTAGCTAACTCCCCTGCCATCCTTCTTCTACGCCCCCCTCTGGCTCTTGGGGTTAGGCTGTCTGTCACAAACCCTGGAGATATCAGCCAATAGCATTCGCTGAGGGAGTTGACCCTGACCAAAAGTCCCCAAAAAGTTAATTTACACACGCAAAATGTTAAAACACGCTGGTTATTTTTTTACTTTTTACATTGATGTGACGCCATATATCACCACTTTGTTCATTCCTGTTCAACTCTCTAACTACCAAAATCTCAAAAGTATTGGATGGAGCTCCATTATTCCAGTGAACACAGTTCTACTGTTCTTAAGGGACAGGGCATTCTATCTTGCTTTTGTTGGAGTAACTGTCTCTACTGCACAGAGAAGACTTTCTACTAGATTTTGGATTTGATTCTGCAACAAGATCGTTAGTGAGGTCAAGACTGTAGATTATCACCACCTCGTTCATCCATGTTCAACTCTTTAACTACCAAAATCCCAAAAGTATAGGATGGAGCTCCATTATTCCAGAGAACATAGAAGGAGAGGCAGCTGAAAATGCCATCACACATCCATGCCATTCAGTCCGAATTGAGTTTTTGAAGCCACAAAGCATTTGATCCTGTTGCAGGGAACTAAATGCATGCCAGCGGAGGTGGGCAATCAGAGATTTGTCAGCTATTCCCTAAATAAGGGCTACGGTACACTGGGCATAGCAGGGGCCAACCGGAAAAGAGCCATTAATAGAAATGAGGAGGCTGCAGAAAAGGCATCCAGATGGCTCTGGCTGAAGAGGGGTGAGACGTGGGGGCAGTAGAATGTCACATGGAGACAAGCCATGGTCGGGTCTCCTGGACGAGGGCATCTGAAACGCCAAGTGACTCCAGGAAACAACACTAATGATGCGTCCAGGTTGGTGCATCAGAAGAAGTTTTATTATAATTCAGAACAGTTACACGCTAAACAAAGAACCTTGACTGTAATAAGGGTGTAAAAAAGTCTGTGAAGAACCTTTAAATTGGTATAGAACAAGTGATGGTTCTTTTGATCTTTATCCAATAACAGCCTAGACCCACTGCTAAATATTGTTAAAAAATCTAAAACTGTGATCTAAAATTGTTGTGACAAAAAGCCACATGACTGTAAATATTAAGGTTAAAATCTCGATGTAACGAAAGCGGTACAATATCAATTTTAAAACTTGAATTTTAACATGTTCGAAAAAATGTGTCAGAACTACTTCTATGGAACGTAAAATATTTCCTCAAATCATTTGAATTGTTAAAATTATTGGAACAGACCTGTAGAAGCTAAAACATTTTAACATATTCTATAAATCCTGTCAGAACTATAGAACGTAAAAAAAATCAAAGCATTTGAATTGTTAAAATGGTTGGAAAAGACCTGTCTGTAGAAGCTAAAATTTCACTTTTAAAATATTAATAAAGTATTTTAACATTTTCTAGAAATTATGTCAGAACTACTTCTATGGCATGCAAAACATTTTATCAAGGCATTTGAATTGTTAAAATCATTGAAACAGACCTGTAGAAGCTAAAAATACACTTTTAAAACTTGTATTTTAACATGTTCTAGAAATCATGTCAGAACTAGTTCTATAGAACATAAAACATTTGATCAAAGCATTTGAATTGTTAAAATGGTTGGAAAAGACCTGTAGAAGCTAAAAATACACTTTTAAAACTTGTATTTTAACATGTTCTAGAAATTGTGTCAGAACTATTTCTATGAAACGTAAAACATTTCATCAAAGCATTTGAATTTTATATCCATCCTTAATCTAACACTCTTACACTCTGTAAATGAAGTCACATGATCACACTCATGCACTGTTCTGTGATGCTCTCAGGATGTTCAGTATGTGTCACTTAGAGACTTTATAAGGAAAAGTAAATGAAAAGTGCTGTAAGGAACTTAACACAGCTTTTAAAGCTGTCTGTGACACATTATTGCAAAAATACCTTAAAATATTGCTGATGCACAGAGTTAGCTATCCTCTAGACCTTAATTAGTGCTCAGTTTCTCACTGCAGAGCCACTACAGGCAAGCTATTTTTGGGTGGTGGATCCACTCTCAACCTGGCATTGACACTGTCCTGCAATAACCCCAGTAATAACATTGTGCATGGTACACACTCTCTGTACCAGAGGCGCACACTGTACACTACTGCTTTCAGGTCATTGTCACTAATGTTTTGAGAATGGATCATCATCCCCCCCCCCAAAAAAAAATGTCAATAGTGGTCCTGTGACCAGAAACTGACCAATGGTGAATGGGATACACCAATTGGATACATCCCTTAAAAAAGGCACTTTTTATCCATTAAACCATTATAATACACAATAATATGTCCAAATATTTTTGTACACCACTTCTAATGAAAGTGTTTAGCTTAATAAAGTTGTACCCTGTAGAGAAGTATTGCCGATAAAACATGAATATATTGACCTATTTTTTACGAGAAACTTACTAGTTGTTTAGGGATTATGTTCAAAGTATGTTTAAAGCATATTATTATAGTTATATATTAATTCCTATTCAGAGTCCAATCCAACGCCTTCTGGTGTCCCCAAGTAACCATTACAGGACAACTGAGGAGAGTTCTCAGAATGTAAATAGAGTCTTAGAATCTGCAGTGTGTATCCAATTTCCAGTGGGGCATAAAAAACATCCCATAATAGCTAAAACTATATAAATCTACATAATATAAAATATATTGAATTAGAATTATATAGTTTCAACATGTTTTCCAGACCACTGCATACTAATCTGCACAGATATTCTGCCACCATTAAAGTTCACCATTCAACAGAAATGCAACCTGTTCACTACACACAAATACAGTATAATGACTATATATATATATATATATATATATATATATATATATATATATATATATATATATATCGTCATACACTCCACACACACACACCAGGAACTGGCCAGGAAATGAGCTGTGGCCAGAGGTTTAAATCTAGACAGTCTCTTATAGGCAGCACAGCCCACAATTAATTCACACCAGACACATTTCACATCCATCTTCTAATTAGCCTGTAGTAGCTAGACAGAGCAGAAGATTAATACAGTGCTGTATGAGAACACACACACACACGCACATTCTCTCTCACACACTACACTCGTCTCCACCTGTTAGGCCTCATCAAATATTCAGCAGCTCTCACAGCACTCTCTGTTTCTGTCTCTCTTTCTCTCTCTCTTACACACACACATGCACACACACACACACACACACTTACATCCTGTGAAGTCATTTTTTTTATATTTGTCAGCTGCTTGTTCCTTTCTTCTCTGAGACAGTTAATACCAACATCACTTTTTCTTATTATATCCTTCCTTTAATATCTGCTGTAATATTATATAACAAAACCTTAAATATACACAGATCACATTGCATTATTAAACACCTTTCAGTTGATTCTACACTGATCTATGACAAAGATCCCCTATATTAAATGATCCCCTATATAAACATAGGCATTACACCAGTATGACTAAAAATGGTCAGCGCAATACTAGTCACATGGACAATTCTAGCCAAACACCACCGAAAGTTGTATTTTCCATATTTGTCGCACTATAAGGCACACCTAAAATCCTTACTTTTTTTTAATCGCCAGTGCGTCTTATAATCCGGTGCACCTTTTGTATAAGTTCTATCAGTCAGGTTAAAAGGAGCAGTAAAGCCACTCCACTGAAGTACAGCAGTATACAGGAGTTTCACTTAAGTATCTCCAGCACCAAGGCTGGAGCAGTATTAGCATTAGCCGCTAACCACACTCAGGGTTTCTAGGTCTAGCACTGTAGGGCGGCATTTACTAGCACTAAGCGTTGCTAACTGTGGCTAAGGCTGCTGCTAATCGTATCTATTGCTCCTGCTATCCACATCTAGCACTGATAACTACACTAAAATAGTGGAAATCTAAGCTCACTGTTAATAAATGTAAGTGCTTTACTCTCCCAAATAAACAGATTTGATGAGAGAAATCTGTGTAGAATAACATCCAGCACACACTTAACTTTGAAACTAAATGTTTTCAAGAATTATCCTACCTTATAATTTGGTGCGCCTTATAAAATATGGTACCTAACATTTACACGCTAGTTTTCTGATTCTTAGTAAATGAAAAAAAATAGGTTAGTAATTGTAGTAATTTAAAGTTGGTAAAAAAAAGAATAATAATAATATTATTTATCTACAAATTATACAGAACATTTTACAGCCAATAAAAAATAAAAAAATATTCTAGTGGTGATCTGAAATAAAATAGTGATATACTGGAGTCAATTTTAAGTACACAGTAGATACATGTAGAATCTATTAACCGAATAGAACTTATAGCATACTCTCAACTGGAAACGACTGTTCACTTGTAGAACTGCATTAGTATATACACACATTCACACACACCATAGCAACTCATAGTTTTTTTTACAGTCCCTGAATGGAATCCAAGGAGACATGGGGAGGAAATGAAAACTCTAGCCAAATAGGGACTTGAACCCAAGACCAAAGTGGAACTGGGAACATGGAACTGTTTATAACTCAGAAGTACTGAAGTAGTATACCGGTACACAACACAACACTAAACATCACAACAAACACAGCCCCAGTGTTTACTGTATGTGAGCAGTGGTGGGGTCAAAGGTCACCAGCCAGTCTCTTAGTGGTGCATCTTAAGAAGCTTAGCTTAGCGTATCCAGCCCAACCATGCCAGAACACATGTAAACCTATTACCAGCAGAGCAGTAGAGTGGCCAGAGAGGGCACAGCCTGAGGAAACACTGGAGCAGAGAGCACGGCCCGATCACACACACTCTCTCGCTCTGTCTCTCTCTCGCTCTGTCTCTCTGTTTCTGCTTGTGTAATTAGTATTGAATGTGGCGGGGTGCTCACACACTGTCACTCTGCATCACATCAGGCTTAATGCCAGTCACTGTCACACCACAACACACCCCTGTGCTGTGTGTGTGTTTATCAGGCAGTGGTCATGTGGGTCATGTGACTCTAATGGAAGATCACACTGTTCTTCCAGACCACAACCATGCCAACTGAAAATATTGTAAAAAGTATTAGATTTTTTCAAATTTAGAGTAACTGCAGATATTGGAAAGTTAAATGCCAGTGAGAGGCAAAATTAAGACCGGTTTTATAATAAGAAAATGCCATAAAAAATCGAAATGCCAATATTGAGTTTACAGACTCTGA
This sequence comes from Astyanax mexicanus, assembly GCF_023375975.1. Lineage (NCBI taxonomy): Eukaryota > Metazoa > Chordata > Actinopteri > Characiformes > Acestrorhamphidae > Astyanax > Astyanax mexicanus. The sequence continues at coordinate 18,699,551 of NC_064409.1, forward strand.
TTCCTGCATTTCTGACAAATCAATATTTTAAACAATCAGCTGAAAATATGGTTCAGTTTTTAGACCATTTTAATAGTCTTTAGTATTTTTAAGCCCCCCCCAGAAAATCCTAATTTTCAGAATTTAATCTTTAATTAAAAATATAAAAATAATTTAATTACAATTTTATGAAATAAAATTAAAAAGGCTTAACTGCCTATATATTTATGTAGGACCTGCTTCAACTCATTTAGTGGGGAACTGGTGAATGCTATAATTCACCAGCATAAAAAAAACACACTACTCATTTGGTGAAGAATAAACAGTAAACACTGTGTACATTTGTGTTAAAGTTTTGTAAATTGTAAAATCTGTATTGTTTAATTACAATTGTATACAATGCACATTAAGGGTCAAATAACTGCTAAGATGTTCAAATTATCATTTGGTGTAGAACCAAATATATAACCAAAATATATATCTAGCTCACCAGAAAGATGATACAAAATGCATTATGCATTATTGATTGTGAGAGTGGGTGGAGGAGTACAGAGGGTCAGGTGATGTCACGGCAACACAAGCACCAGATCTGAACATCACTGAGAACTTGTGGGTAGTGTGTGGAAAAGAGAAGCCCACCACATCAAGGTCTTTGGAAAGAACTAAGGTCTTTGGACAGAAGAATGAAGAATGAATGTGTGAAGCCAGAAGAAGAACCTACATTACACCGATAGATGCTGTTAGTTGTCCATTTTTGCAGTTTTTGCTGAATATCAGCAATATAGACCTAAATCTGAGCTGTTCTTTTTGACTGCCAGTTTACATACATGTGCAGCTAAGAGGAAATAATAAATTCTTAGCAAGTAAGCAGTTTTACTAAAGCAGACTCAGACAGTCATCAGGATAAGCTGTTTGGGTTTACTCTAGGTCAACTTTCCTCCTTTCACTTCCTTTCGTTTCAACATCACGGAAATAAAGCTGAAAGAATACCTTACACAAGACATCAGCCCAGAACCCTAAAATGGATTTAACCAGCTTAGTATTGATACCGACACAAAGGAATTACATATATCAGATGGTTTTCAGAAGAACTGTACATTTTATAAAAAATAATGCTCCATCAAAATCTAATAGCTGTACATTTGCATTTTTTGTTTTTAATTTACGACAGACTTTTTTGGGTAGTGTACCTCTTGGTGAGAGATCATTGACGGCAAGACATGCCTCTACAATGCACGTGAAGATATTTTGACTGAGAGAACCAAGATGGCTAATTCAGTAATTTGTTTCCCTTCAAGACCATCAATCAGCGAGCCACCATTGCCTTTGTTTGAAGTAGTTGTGTGAAACTTGTTGCTTCTCATGGCAAAGCATTCAACGGGCATTTTTCAGCAGGATAATGCTCACCCAGACACAGCAAGAGTTTCACAAGAATGTCAAGAAATTGCAACACTTATGGACCTGCTTTAATGCTAGCTTTGGCACCCTACAAGTGTAGAGGAGGATCTACAGGCCCAGCTGCAACATCTGTGGGTAAATGCCAAACCATATCTCATTTTGTATCCAGGCTAGAAGTGTTTGAGCATAATTCAAACTATGCAGTTATTCCCAATAAACTTATCCTTTTACAATATTGTAATCACTTACATATATCATTATTATATTCATACTAAGACTTGTTACATTTGTTAAAACTGCTGCTTACATCTGATTTTTCATGGTATGGGAAGTTATAGGAACAGAGGTAGGGGTAAAGGTAGTTTTATATAACCATACAGGTTATCTGTAGTTGTTGTAAAATTCTCATTTAAAACACAATTAAATGCATGAATGGGTTATTCACCATTTAAGTAACTTTGCCCAGGGATCTCGTACACAAGCACAAATTCTAATAAGGTTAATGCCGTAGTTTTACACTTACTAAGGTTGAGGTTGCTCTTATGAATCTTGATCTTGTCAGTAGCGATATCCGCAAGAAGCTCGAGTTCAGGTTCTATGGTCTCCATCCCAACTCCAACTCGTCCATTCGTACCACTTTCAACCCTTTCTCTGGCTGCACATGCTGTTAATGCCTCTGCATTCCAGTCCACCGAATCCAAATCCACATTCGATCTGAATCCAATGGCTCAGAGAAATCATTCCAAACTCCAAACACTCCAAAGTCCGACCTTTTTTACTTGCAGATCTAGTCTAGGGCCAGATACAGAGCTCTGAAGCACTCTGTGCTCTCCACAACATCACAGATGCTCCGAACAGCAATGTTTCAAGCTGCAAATGAGTGAAAGAGTGGACGAGGGGAAAGGTGGAGCCTTATGCAATAATACAGTGAGCAATTTCAGACCCAAGCTGCCTCATGCATGTGGCTCTAAGTTCATGTTCCCGTTGAAAAAAACACGGTGGTAAGAGATTTGGCTTAGAACAAAGGATCTTTTAAGAGGAGAAGGTTCTTAGTAATTGTTCACATTTTTACAGTCTTTTTCACCATGGTAGGCATCTGCACTATTTGTTGAATGATGGAGCTACATCCAATACTTATGAGATGAGTTGGTAGTTTGTTGTGAGCTGGGATGGTGATCATCCAACATTCTGACCTATTACTTTTAACACTTTTGTTGCAGCTAAATGTAATAAAATCCTAATAGCAATGCTCTAACTTTAAGTAGAAAGAGGGTGTCCCAATACTTTTGCTATCCCAACCTAGTATTAACCTGTGGAGTACTGTAACTGTGTTCTCTGAAATGATGATGATGATGATGATGATGATATTGATTCTACATCCAATGCTTTTGGTAAAAGCTCAGGGGCAATTCTGAAATGAAGTGGGGTTTGGTGATCAACTTCTAACTACTTACTAGTCCAAAATCTTCTTTGCACAAAAGAAGCAAAATAAAGTCTTTTAATGCCCCCTTAATTTAAAAAAAACAAAGAAAACAATGTATAAACATGTATCCCAATACTTACGCTAACCCTTAGCACAGAGTTTTGGGTAAGTGAAATTCTTTTTTCTGTAATTATGATGGTACATCCTCCAATTCTTTTAGGATAAACTTTTAAAAAAAATACCATATTACTTTGAGAAGAGACTATAGATAATCAGGTGTCCCAATACTTATGCTTACCCTCAGTGCTAAGTTGCTGAACAGGGAAACAGTGTTTACTGGAAAGATGATAGTGTTCTATTCAATATGTTTGGGATGGGTAGGGTGCTGATCATGCAAAAACGTGCTGAGGTCAATAAAACTTTTGTAGCAAACAAATCCTCAAAGCAATGCTCCGAAATCAAATGTTACAAATGAGAACAAGTACAAACATTTACACCAACAAAAGCTCTTTTAAACATGTTCATAAAACCTTTGATTTCAAGAGGAAACAATGAATAAACACACTGCAAAAAACTAAATCTTAGCAAGTAAAATTTTCTAAATTTAAGGCAATAGATCTTATTTTCTTCACTGATAAGACTTTTTGTCTTACTAAGCATTGTAAGTGATAGATTATTTTGCTTATTTTAGGGATAATTATCTTAATAATTCTTACTTAGAATTCATACCTTATTTAAAGTAATTTTAACTCAAAATAAGCACAATCATGCAGCAATCAAGTTATTCTGATTCTGTGTCCAAAAAATACTTTTTTGCTTGATTTAGGTGTTACTTCACTAATTTTGAGACTTGCTTACCCCATTGGCAGATTTTTTTGCTTAATATACATATATTCATCTTAATTTGCATATAGTTTTGTCTAGTTTTTGCCAATTAATTTTTTGCAGTGCAGGCGTTCAAATACTTTTGCAGGCTCTTAATGATGAGCTGTGGATCGGTGAAATCTGTGTTCTCTGGAATTATGAAGGTGCTCCAACAAATACTTTCAGGAACTGCCATTTTTAACAAGCATTGCAATCAAATCCTCACAGCAGTACTTCAAAATCTAGTAGCAAGCCTTTCCTGCACTGTAAAGACAGTTACTGCAACAAAAAAGATAAACTCTTTAATAAAACTCCTGATTTCGAAAGAAACAACAAATTAGCAGGTTTTCCATTACTCTTGCACGTCCAAATACTTTTGTCACAGATGTCCAGAGCTACTGATGAGAGCTACCGTATAAGTTAAGAGAAGTTAATGTGGAACTGTTGTGGAAAATTGTGTGTTTGCTGGAACAATTGGCTGACCTTGAGTGACTGACCTAGATCCATTCTCAATAGTTTCTTTTTAGAGCTTCAGAGCAGAAATGAAGCTGTCATGTGATTCGCTCTCGCTGTAATCCGCAACTGTAGCACTGCTGCCTTTACAGAATCATCACCAACATAATTTTCTGCTATGATGGCACTGTCGTCCTTTTGCCCTCTGCCGCCGCAGGGTTCCCAGCATGACCAGTGTAGTGAGACGAGGGCACGCTGAGGAAGAACTAAATGGAACAAATTTTGCCAGCGCTGCAGCTAAAGCACAGCGAGTCCCTGAGAGATCCCAAAAATACTGAGATTTGAACAGTGTCCAACTTCATGATATAGCCCTAAAATAACATAGCACCATATTTCATGGTATTTTTGTGCTCTTCAAAGAGCACTTACTCTCCTAACACCTCTAACAAACGAACTACTTCTAACCTCATTTCCTTCTTTCCCTCTTTTCTTTCTCAATCCCACTCTTCTATCATCATTATTAAAGGTCGTTTTGGACAAAAGCATCTGCCAAATGTAATGTAATGTACTGCAAGACACTAAACAAATGATAATGTTTTATTTAGTACAACAGTTCTAGAATTTCCCCTCTGGGATTAATAAAGTATCGTTCTATCTATCTATCTCTAACAGTTTTAGATTTTTTTATTACAATATTACTTTCACTATATATTATGTAACAAACTTATTCTGACTTGTAAAAGTACATTACACAAGACAGTCCTTCGTTTTTACTGGCTCCTGGTTTTATGGCTTATGTTATGTGTTTTATTTAGTTTTGCCTATGTTTGCTAGCTTTCAATGATATTCAGTTGGCCGTGTAAATTGGTAAGAAAATGAAAAAAAATAATAATAAAACTGAAAAAAATAAAATAAAATAATAATAATAATAATAATAATAATAATAATAATATGTTTGGATACCAGCAAAATGTGTTTGGATACCAGTGATAGCAGCTACCTGTAACATCATAGCAACCACCTGAAATATCTTGGCAACCATTCTGTCTTTTACCTTCAGGAAATGCACTTTTCTATTTATTATTATTACTAGTAAAAGCTGACACAAAAACCTATTTGGTTTAGATCAAGGTTGCATAAAAATGCTGCAGCATAAGTGTTTCCTTTTTATTTGGTTTGAAGAGTTGTGAGTATTGGTTCTGAGACTAAAAAACAAAGCACTTTGTCAGTCACTCTGTCAGAGTATGTGTTTAATTCACTGTTTGGTTCAGTTTTAAGCCATTACCAGCAGTGCACTCAGTGTATTTGTCAGAGTGAAAGGCAACATTCTACCACTGCTTAATAGTCTTATGTAAGGCATTACAAACACAACACTGGTTGCACTATATGGGGCTGTTATATGAGCTTTATCAGGTGTTTAACACATTAAATAACTAATACAAACCTAAATCAGTAAAGAAGAGGTGGGGCAGTATGGAAAACTAAAGAGCACAGTGCAGAAAGTATAAAATGAGATTTTGTAATGTTGACATTTCTACTCATAGCATTGTTCTTTTCCAAAAACCACACATTCTCTACAGGGAACAAAAACGACTGCAGGTAGGAAGGCCAGTCAGGTACCCCTACCCACTTTTACCACAGTGGGTACCTGTGTGCAGCATGTGGTTTTGCATTGCCTTTTATTATATTGGAATTTTTGAAAGATGAATGAGAAAATTTTATATATTAAATCAAATTTTTTTTAAATATCTTTAAATGTATGCCTTTTAGAAATCAGTAGGGCTGGGTCTCACAACTGATTTCCCAAATCAATTCAATTCTGATTAAGAAAGTCTCAAATAAAATTTGATTAATTCTGGATTCATTTGGGCATGTCTCATTCAGTATAATACTAAGTGTATCATTAATTATTAATATATTATTAATATCAAAATTGCATAATCCTATTATAATTTAACAAAATGCAAATAAATGCATTTTGTAATTTATCGGACATGATCTGTAACACAATCTGTAACGATTGATCCTGGTTTTCTATTAATCAATATCGCATCATTTAAAATTAAAAAAATATATTTTTAAAAACCCACCCCTAGCAATCAGATAATTTTTTACTCGCTGAGCTATTCTTAGTTATCAATATTTTTCCAACACTTTTGTTACTACCATATTCAATTAGTTTGCAACTCATCAAAACCCCACAGCTTATCAGCAACATGAAAGCTAAAAAGTTGAGTTGGCTGAACTATCTGATGACGCTTGAAGCCGCAGCCTTGCAGCTTCTTCTTAGACATCCTGGTTCAAAGCCACTTCCTGCTTCAAATCTCTTTCAGCTGCAGAAGCCAAGCAATCAGGACTTCCTTTAGCTCAGAGAGCATAAATCCGCAGTGTTACATCTGTAAACCTCCATCAACCGCCACGTAAACCCTGCACCTAATACTTTAATACTGCTCAAAACTGGATATCTCCTCCAACATATACTGACCATTCATGCTTATGCAGCCTTACAGGAAGCTCAGTGTTAGGCCACAGAATTGCTACATAATGACTTAATCCACACAACTGCACAATATATACAGTCAAGGGGAGCAAGAATGCCAGGGGTTAATTTAGGGTACTATTACTTTGGTGAAATTGTACTTAAATTCAAGCATAGTACAAGTATTAATAAAGAAATCAGAAGTTAAAGTAAAAATAGTATGTTGTTCACTGAGATGCTACAGTAAACAACATTTGATCTGATTCCAAAAAAAAACTCTGGATCGGTTGGTTAGTGGTAAGAATGTGACCTGGTATACTGCCCAGATAATAAGCAGAAAAAACGTGCTCACATGGTTTGTTGTGACACAATTTGGTGGGGACACGTGTTTAATTTGTGAATTGTGTTTTACTTATGATTATGTTTTATTTATTGGTTCACTGCCTTTCCATAGTGTTGTAGAACACAAGAGCAAGTAACCATTTTCTTTAATGCAAAGTATGACTTTATGCTGTCATAGCTGATCAGTTTCTTTAAACATTAATACATTATTTAAACATTATTACTCACAACAGGGAATAGTACATTCCACCTAAATAAAGTGATTGCAAACTGTTGTGTCACATTTGTTGAGCAGGTTCTATAAGTTGTTATTTTCTTAGGTTGTTATTAATAGTTTAAGCATTTTAGCACACCAGTTGTCCAGTTAAAAAAAAACCATTTAATTACAGTATATTATACTGTAACGACACCTTAAAATAAATGTAATATGCTGTAAATCAGTATACAGTAATATGTATTTTTGGTAAGGGGAAACAAACAATTTGGCTGCTGTTCTTTACTTTGTATCAACATTTCACGCTTAATGAACCAACAGATATACTCTAAAATAAGTTGAAAAAATATATTTTATGTAAAAAGCTTTTCAACATAAAAGATAATTGATAATTGATTCGAATCCCTGTCATGCAGCTTCCAGAGCTTCATCAGATGCCAGAGCCCCAAGAGAGCACAATAGGCCTTGCTCTCTCTGGGTGGGTAGATAGTGTTCATTTCCCTCATAATTTCTAGGGTGATGTCGATCAGCACAAAATTACATCTGTGAGCTGATGTATCAGAACCGAGTCGCTGCTCTTTCCTCTGAGTGCGCTGTGATGCTACTCCGCAATGCTGCATCAGCAACAGCTTGAAAAGAGATGGTGGCTAACTTCACATGTGTCTGAGGTGACTTGTGCTAGCCTTCACCCTCCTTTGTTGTGGTATCACCAGTGATGGGGATAACAGCTGATACAGCTGATGTGTGGGACAATTGGCCAGATAAATTGGGAGAAAAATAGAGAAAAAAAGATTTTTAACAAGAGATATGAGGTGATAGCCAAAGTATACACAACAGCTTTATGTTTCAATAAAGAGCTGTTATTAGTAATGACAAAAATAGGTTGTGTAATAAAGATATAAGAGAGTACCATTCAATAATATCATTTATATAATTAGACATATTTTACAGTAGTACACTGATCATTACCCAAGACATCCCGTCTACCACAAAATAATAAGAGCCTAAGTTGTGACTTTCTACTAGTTAGCCACAACCCAAAGCCCCTGACAAAGATGACTTAGCATTCTGGGAGCACAGAGGGAGGGTGTGTTGGAATTCTCATAATGTAACGTTGCCAGTGTTCACGCAGCGGTGCCCAACTCATCCTTCAATTACACACAAACACACTCACAATAAGCCCAGCTCTGTACGACAGCTCCAGCCTTTCAGCCCCACAATGCGGCCTGTGAAGCCGAGCTGCTGAGTCCGGCCTCCCGCCTGCAGAGCGGAGCTGTTGCGTGGTAACCTGACTGAGGAACAGAGGAGGAGAGAGCGGGGGAGCAGTACATAAAAAGTCCTTCACAGAACCTGCCAGGAACAGAATACACAGGATATACGACAGGAAGTCAGAGTAAGAGCACGACCAGCACCAGTACAGGCACCTGCTCGTTATTACACAGCAGGATAAACCGCCTGAGCGGGTCGTGAGCTGGGGTTCATCCAGCGTTGCGTACAGACGCAGTCACAGGGAAGTATCAAAATCTAAAGCTGTTACATAAAATTTAAGGTATGGTGACTTTTTTTTTTCATTTTAAGGAACATAAATAAGATGTTTACTAAAGTCTCCTGTTCAATGAAATGTCTCATTCCATGGTTTCAAGAAGGACAGGATTTCGGCACTTACTCATGAATATTCATGACATGCAAAATGCTTGCCTCTGATTGGCTAACAGGACTGTGATGCTCTCTCTCTTACTCTGCAGTGGGCGGTCACAAGCCAAGGTGTGCGAGGCCAGGATTCCTATATAATGTATGGACATCAGTCTGGGGGCTTTTGCTGATTCACCCGTTTTTCTGTCTGTTTTCTTTCATTGGTTAATGCAGGCAATGGGGAAAGAAAACCCATTTCAAAGATTTATGATTTATTTACTAAAGTTTACATTAGGCAAAATTTCAACAAACACTTTGTTACTACCTTGCTATGCTACAAATTGAGCACAAACTCTTATAACTTATTATAATTACTTATTAGTCTAAGGTCTTGCTTGGCCTACCAGTCCACTACTTCTAAATGTAATTCTACGCTACAGCTGTTAATAATCTTGGTAATCGCAGGGTTTGTCGGATATCTCTGCCATTGTTTTAATAGTGCCATCTCTGGAAGACACCCGAGTAACTATACAATTATGCTGCACTGAAATTAGCAAAAACTTGGGAATTGTTTTGAAAATAAAAATTCTTATGGTGAATCAAAAATTGATGCAAATACCCAAACAATAGCAAGTCTAGAATATATACTTTACTTATGTTTCTTATGTATGATTGGTTAGATTTGAACTATTAAGCAGGGCAACAAATGGAACTTTTGATCTAAACATAATGGAGGGCACTGTATACACTATGTGGACAAAAGTGATGAGACATTTGCTCACTCATTGTTTCTCCTAAAATCGAAAGTATAAAAAAAATGATTCTGCTTTTGTTGGTGTAACTGTCTCTATTGTTCAGAAAATACTTTCAGCCAGATTTTGGAGCAATGCTGTAAGAATTTAATTGCATTCAGTGACAAGTGCATTATTGAGAGCCATCACCTTCAGGAGAACAGTTCCTCTGCTCCACAGCTCAATGCATAAACATGGGTTCATGTTTATCTGCTCCAAAGTGTCATATTCTATTCGTTTTCTACAGGAACAAGAAATGCTGTGTGTATACATGTTCATATCTGTGTTAGCAACAGTTTTATAGTATTTATAGTAGGTGAATGCATTCCTTAGTAAGGGTGTTCACAGATATGTGGACATATAGTTTATTTTTAAGTATGTCTTTTAGTATTAGCAATGCTACAAGTGCAAGTAAAGAATAAAGCAGCACTGTGCCTTTTCTAATGATCAAGTTATTCTTTATTAAGTGTTCTCTTTTCTCTAGATTCATACTAGTTTCTAACAGCTCTGCTTGTGTCCCAATTTTAGGGACACATTTTTCAAAAAGCCCCACTTGGTGTTCTAATTAGGGAGCAGAGCTGAGCTGTTAGCGGTGATGCAGCTGAAAAAATCTACTGGTTTAAAGAGAGTCAAAACAACAGAGACAGCTTAAGAAACTACAAGTCATTTGCAACAGCCGAGTGTGAGTGTGTGTGTGTGTGTGTGTGTGTGTGTGTGTGTGTGTGTGTGTGTGTGTGTGTGTGTGTGTGATCACTGTAATTCCTGTGAGTCACAGTAATATACATTATGAGTGACCCTGAGGGCACTGTCAGATGCCCTGTGGATTAGGATTAGAGCATCTCTTTTCTGAGCAGTTTTACTCTCTTCAGCAAATATTAATAATACAATAACTCTGCCAATACAAGAGAGACAGATAGAGAGAGAGAGAGAGAGAGAGAGAGAGAGAGAGAAAAGAGATAAAGAGAGAAGAGAGAGAGCTTAGGTCTCTTCAGCTGCTCCTCAGAGTGGGCGCATGTGTTATGTAACTGCAGAAATGCGTTGAGTAATCTTGTCTAATGATGCTTGCTGTGCCATCTTTTTAATCCAAGCACAGCAGCCCACTGTTTATCTTAATACACACTCTCCCCTGGAGTCAGCAGCAGGTTCACACTCTCTGCTGGTGCACATCATCAGCACCAGTCACACTCAGTACTTAATAAAAGTAGAGCTGTCAACGTTAAAGCAGTAATCCATGCGATTCATTTGGAATGAATAATGCGTTATTCATTTTTTTTAACGCAGGTTAATTACGCCACCAAGTTCTGCAGTAATCTGCCCCACCTCCATGCAACGGATGGTCTCGGTCTGGTCCCAAATTAACTCTGAAGTGGTTTGCTTGTGATGAGAATGTGATCTGGTGTCAGTCCAACCCAGCTATCAAATTTACTGCTTTTTAATTAAGCTAAACTGCAAAAAAGGAGCAGTTTAATCTGATATATTAGCCAGATAATATATTCTACTGTTCTACATTAAGTGTTGTATGTGCTACATTTACTGAGAGTTGTATGCGCTGCGTTCACTGCTCGCAGACGCGTGACTCCATTCACTACGCAGACATCCCATTGAAAACACTTTGATTGAAAGCACAGCGGCAAAATAAATCTACCAGTAAAGTAACTGAAATTCAAAGTATCAGATGTTTTTATTAAAGGGCTCTTAAAGTGACAGTGTACACATTACTGAATCCTGGCCGTTACATATTTCCCCCAGGCCATTTAAATGGTTAAATCCCCTATTGTGAGAATATGTGCAATACCAAAACCCTACGTTGGCCTCACCTTCCCTCAAATATACAAGTTTATACTAGTATTTGAATCGACACCATTAACATAAATATAAATGCAATTTACATTTCTTACATTCTTTGATTTATTTACATTTAAATATCTACTATAAAAACATGCTTAAGAAGTACAAATGCGATTAAATTTCAGTTAATCAAAGAATATTGTGATTACGTTTATTTTATTGATTGACACTAATAACACATATCTTGAATATTGCAATAATATCATTGGAAAGGGTAATCTAGCATCTGGTCGCACCCTAATAGATATCAGCTATCAACAGAGATGAAAGACAATTGCTCATCAGTACTGGCCCCGAAAACACTCCCCCTCTTTAATAGAAACTGGTTTTACATTAGAATAAAAAATGATTCCTCTGTTTTGCCATAATTTCAGTGTACAGGACCGTTGTGCTGGTAAAAGATTCTTTATAAGCTGAATATGATGTTATTTATGTTCTTGCAGAGCTCTGAGCAGAGCTGTAAACAGGATCATTACCTTGCCGGAGCTGCTGGAGGCGTATTTTACTGTCTTATTTTTCAGACTTGCTTTTCTGTCCCTATATTTATGGGTTATTTCATTTTCTTCTTGTATTTTCAAAAAGTTTTGATCCATCCTTTCAACCTCTATCTTTTCACCTAGTAAATTAAAATTGTAGAGTACATCCAAAGAAAAAAGTGTTGTTTTTTCTCCTTTTCTTATTATTACATAAATGTCAGGTTGTGCGTTTACTTCAGACTCACTTGTTTTTCCCTCAATTGAGAATTGTGATGCCTAAAACGGAGGACAATTGGAAGATTGGCTGGTTATATCAGCATTTTGTGAGTGTGTGTGTGTGTGTGTGTGTGTGTCTGTCTGTGTGTAATAGTGCTCTGTCAGTAAAATCTAAGTAATGTGATTAGAGTTCCTGAAGCCAAAGCCTACTCTTCTTACAGACACACACACACACACACACACACACACACTCATACACACAGGCAAGTGTTGTTGATTTTCTAAGTAAAAATAAATGCAAACAAATGCATTGTATCAAGAATATGAAACTAGTATTTTGTCTCATGACTTTTGTCACATCCAATTAAAAGAAACAACGCTGCACTGAGCTGTGGGATGTGTGTGTGGGGTCTCCTGGATTTAATGTGGATGTGGATTTTATTTTATTAGGGTTGCCTGAAGCTGAACTTGTTTTAGGGGGATTTTTATATTTTTAGAAACGCAGTAGAAGGCCAAGAGAAAAGTTTACAATTTAAAAAAATATAATGCTCCATATAATACTTTTGGGATGAGTTAGGGAGTTGGGGATGAGGTGAAATTGTGCTCATTAAACATCCTGATCTCACTAACATTCTTGAGTCAGTTACTCCTACAAAAGCAAGACAAACTATTTTTGAATACTCATGATTTCGATAGTAAGAGCAGGCATCCCAATACTTTTGGCCTTATGCAGTGTTGCTAAACTAGCTAACAATCAAAACAATCCATCATGATTTCAAATCAATAATCCTAACTGGTGGCAATTTGCCTTCATTTACACTTAGCAACATTAGCATTTGCATCAGGAGTCATCATCAATCATAATCAGCTCAACAATCAAGAACTACCTAATAGCTTATATGAATGTCACTCGTAAAGTCTGTAGTCCTGGCTTAGTGCCTGCGATGTGTCTGGCCTAAGACTAGTCTGAGTCTATTAGGACTGTGCCTTCACTTTATCACACTGGCCAACTATCCATCCCGCAAATAGCCCTGGCTGTATGCCATCTACCTCAAGAGCAGCAGCAAGTACAGGGTCAAAGCAGGTCACTGTTTTGATACTTATGGTTAACTTACAGAGATGGCCACAAACACACACCAACACACCACCAACACTCACTCGCTCAGCAACATGAGACGTGTGTCTGACAAGCTGAACTTTCAAGAGGAGCTATTTTTGAAGCATTGGGGAGCTTTAGTCCAATGTGTGGAAAATTAGAAAAACCCTAATCCCAAACCCTAATCTTACAAAACATATCACCAGTACAGTGCCAAAAATGTGATCCTAGAAAGATAAATAATTTTTAGTCTACCCTGTAAATTTTAAGTGTACACTGCCATGTTGTTAATCTACACAGATTTCTCTCCTGAAAACTGTTTATTTGGGTAAGTATAGTGCTTCCGTTTATTAAAGCAATATTTTCACTAAGCTTGTTTTAACGCGATGAACGCAGGCTACACTCATATATACTCACCTCTAAACCGTGAAAGAGCTAGCGCTTAACAGTTAGCGGATCATGCTAATACTGCTCCAGCATGGAGAACCTTCACCAAAACTCTTCATAACGCTGGACTTCAGCGGAGTGACTTTGCTACGGAAAATTGCAAAGTCTAAATTAATATTTAATGTAAAATTAAATATTTCCAAACATTACTCAACTATTTTCAGTTAGATGAACCTGTATGCCCATGGCCTCTTTGTTGTAGCCTGTATAAGAGAGGAAGAATAATTTTTCTGAGCAGCTAACTTACAATTATTGTAGGCTATACTGTAGGCTATACTGTTCATTCTACAGCATTTTCTTTACTCATTTCATTTTATATATTTTACTTGAAATAAATCAGAAAGAAGCCTAAATACAAATGTTTTATTCACCAGAGAATACAATTCAAAATAGAAGCACATTTTCAGCTAAATTAATTAATACATTTGGTGACAAACTGCTTGAGATTGCTCACACTTGTAAAATAATTATGTGTTAATATTTGTTGTGTTGTAAAATAATAAGTGTTTATTTCTGAAATAATAAGTGTTTATTTCTGAATTTCTGAATTTGTCTGGCAAAAAGTGTCCATGCAAACAGAGCAAACAAGCAATTCTGGCAGAAATCACAGCCACATTCAATGCGGGAGACCAAATGCAAAAAACTTTTAAAATAGTGTACTGTACATTCTGAGACTTTGGCTGTATTATTTTAATGTATTTAATGTATTTGTAATAAAGTAGCTAAATAACTTTATTGCCTCTCCTCTCTTAATACCTCATATCTAAAAACAGTTCCTCGCTGTGGCGGCAGCTGAGAGCCACCCACCCACAGTGTTTACCGTTCACCTCGCCTTAGACTCTGGACGCTGGAGGAGAGTGATATAATGTGAATACAGTGAGCGCCACTCAAAAGGGCATGAAAGAAGTTGGTGCTGGCATTCGAAAGCACGGAATCCAGTCATCGCAAACAAAAAAGCCTTTTGTTGGATAATCTGCTTAAAGATTTACTGGGAGAATGTCTAGGACTGCAGAAAATGCCTCAGAGAAAGCCGCTGCCATGAGTTAAACATGTTCAGTGAAAAGTGGCATAGAGTGGAAATTTGCATCTGTCTCAGCACGGTTGAATAACGACAGGTCTGTACATGGACGAGACAAAACATGGGCGAACCTTAAACACTGCCAAACACTGGCAAAACTTGGGTAGTAAAACAGGTCTGGAAAACAGGGCTATTCCAAAACCCCTAGACTATTACACAGCAGCCTTAATTAATTTTTGTATAGAAGTGAATATGGGTGTAAGAGAATATTAATATCTTATTGCAACCTTTGATAATAATAATAATAATAATAATAATAATAATAATAAGTTTATAAACCACATTCACTCAGATTTTACTAATTTGATTGGTATTTTGGTTTGACAAAATATTGATACTGTAATATATTGCTTTGTTTTCGTTTGCGAAACATTTATGATATGTGCTGCCAAATATCAAAATTTTACTGAAACTCACTAAGACTTGCCCCCAATTAAAGTTACTAAAGTTACTGCTTTATTTCTCCATAATCAAAAGAAGAGGGTAAACCTTCGGTGAAAAATAATGTTTGTAAAATTCTGTGAAACTGACACCAATAAATTCATAAATCCTGGTATTTGATTACTAAGGAGCATTTTATTATCTTCAGTAACACAGATGCCATAAAGTATCATCACAGTCTTAGAAGTGAGGGCACCAGGCCAACTGGAGAAAGTGTCACCCAAGGTATTTGGGGAACAGCTGTGCATGGAAGCCAAAGGGGCTGTTATAAAACTTGAAGCTAAGGCTATGCCAACCAGAGTGGGTACCAGATTTTCCCAAAAATGATCAGTGTGCCTTATAATCTGGTGAGCCTTCTGTATGAATTTTACCAGTCAGGTTGTAAGGAGCAGTAAAGCCACTCCGCTGAAGTACAGCGTTATACAGGATTTTCAGTTTAGTTCTCCAGCAGTATTAGCATTAGCTGCTAACTGCGCTAAGTGCTAGCTCTCTGGCTGTTCAGAGGTGAGTATTATTGACCTGTACCCTTCTGCTAACCACGGTTAGCACTGCTGCAGTAGTATTAGCATTAGCCGCTGACCTTTTGTTGTTCAGAGGTAAGTATATTGGACTGTAGCCTGTGCATTAAAACAAGGTATGTGGGACGAACCGCTAGCTAATATCACCCTGGCTTCCTGGAGCACTCAGGGTTCCTCAGTGTAGCTGTGTCAGAAGGCATTAGCTGCTAACCTCTAACTGCTAATGCTCCAGCTTTAGGGGAAATCTGGAAATATACGCTTATTGTAAATAAATGAAAATGCTTTACTCACCCAAATAAACAGTTTTCAGGACAGAAATCTGTGTAGATTAACATCCAGTGCTCGTTTGACTTGTCTTTTTTTTTTTTTTTAAGAATTACAGTTTTGTTTATCTAACTTAGCTTAGCTTAACAGGTACAGGCGACACCTGCTGAATTTAAAAGGACATGGCGACACCTCTTTTTTTACTACTAATTACTAGTTACTACTGTCGCATAAAATGCGCCTTTAATCCGGTGCACCTTATGTATGGAAATAGTCCAAAAAAATAGACGTTTATTGATAGTGCGCCTTATAACCCGGTGCACCTTATAGTGTGAAAAATACGTTACTTAATTTATATAACACCAATACATACATGGGTTGGACAATGAAACTGAAACACCTGTCATTTTAGTGTGGGAGGTTTCATGGCTAAATTTGCCCAGCCTGGTGGCCAATCTTCATTAATTGCACATTGCACCAGTAAGAGCAGAGTGTGAAGGTTCAATCAGCAGGGTAAGAGCACAGTTCTGCTCAAAATATTGCAATGTACACAACATTATGGGTGACATTCCAGAGTTCAAAAGAGGACAAATTGTTGGTGCACGTCTTGCTGGCGCATCTGTGACCAAGACACCAAGTCTTTGTGATGTATCAAGAGCCATGGTATCCAGGGTAATGTCAGCATACCACCAAGAAGGACGAACCACATCCAACAGTATTAACTGTGGATGCAAGAGGAAGCTGTCTGAAAGGGATGTTCGGGTGCTAACCCTGATTGTATCCAAAAAACATAAAACCACGGCTGCCCAAATCACGGCAGAATTCAATGTGCACCTCAACTCCCTTGTTTCCACCAGAACTGTCTAATTTATAAATAAATTAATAAACTTATTTATTTTCATAAAAAATTGTGGCCTAAAACCAGGTGTTCAGTTTCATTGTCCAACCCCTGTATATTTGCATTAGTATATGATACTGCCGTCTTTAAATGCTTAGTTTGGAACTAATGATACTCCCCCTACACACATGGGTACACACATGCCCATATACCCCGACCCCTTACACACACACACAGTTCATTTGCTGCTAATAGCTTTTCATGCCTAACTGCTCTCACAGCTCCACTCAGAGCAGGTTGATAAGGCCAGCACTGACCACAATATCAGTTTGGGAACAATCACCACATGCTCAGCATCGCCTCGCTGCCTCCACTCGTCCAAAACACACTGTAAAGTCTGCAGTGGGTTAATTTACTTGAGGGGGGTGGGTGAAGTCAGTGCGTGTTAACGTAACGGGAAATCCCAAGATACACACACACACAAATCTCATGACCGTAACTGACCCCGGGTCAGCCTTAATGTGATGTTAAACGAGACAGGGCTATTAATGCTAGGCTCAGGGGGAAGCACAAGGCTTAAGGGTAAACAAACACACACTCACAGACACTTAATATAGCCTCCTTAGTCACACCACCACTAAAATAGTGACACTTACCTTGGTCTAGAGCTCACTTACACACACATATACACACACACACACACACACCAGGAGCGAGAAAGAGATAGAGAATAGAAAGAGAAGTACTGCATTCCAATCCTACTATATACAGTTCTTAATAGTATATATAATCATCCATCCACAACTGTGCTGGTTTCATAGCACTTACTCAATTTAGAGTATATATATATATTTTTTAATATTGATCACTGAGTAGATGAATTGCCTCAATACTACCAGCATCCAGGATCAATATTAAAAGACCTGATGCTCCTATGTATTCACTGCATTCTTCCCATTACATGCATTGTGTATATACGTAAGCAAGTAACGAACTAATGCACATCTGACCCAGTTTACTGTACTAGTGTGTCCAGTGACATACTTCCTCTCTGTCCTGATGTCATCAGCTCATGACCCTTCCTATACAATTCAATACTACAGACCAACATATAAGAAAAATACATGTGTAATATGACCAACTATACATATCCCGATACAGTCCACTTTATATCCCATCAATAATGTGTATCATCATGAAGCACATTTTCTAAAAAAAAATTAAATGCTGAATTAACAACACTCAAAGAAATTAATGTATGTTTTCCTATTTTATTATATTTCTCCTGTTATTGAGAAACTGCAAACTGTGCAGAGCATTAGATGCAGGATCAGGACTGAGAAATAGTGTTTAATATCAAGATAGAAACTAATCCAGGAACTCGCTCCTGTTCATTCCTGTTCTCCTGTTCATTGTTCTGCAGTGCAATTACTTATCCACCTTGTGTGGCTAACTGTTAGCGGTAATGCTAATGCATCTCTAGTAGTGCTAGCCGGGGTTAGCAGCAAGCTTCAGGCCAATAATATTCACGTCTGAACGGCGAAAGAGCTAGCAGTTAGCGGGTAATGCAAATGCTGCTCCAGCAGTGCTAGCCGGGGTTAGCAGCAGGCTACAGGGTGATAATACTCACATATGAACGGCCAAAGAACTAGTACTTAGAGCTGTTAGCAGCTAATGCTAATGCTGCTCCAGCAGTGCTAGATAGGTTTAGCAGCAAGCTAATTATACAGGCTGATTATACTCACCTCTGGACAGCCAAAGCGGCTAATGCTAATACTGCCGGAGAAATAAACTGAAAGTCCTATATCATGTCGTACTTCAGTAGAGTGGCTTTAATGCTCAATGCTTGGGGGCTATATACCCCTCTAGGCTATGCCTGGCATTAAACTTGCTTCCAATAGATTTGAGTGTATCTGGTCCAGAGAGCCCTATTTTATTGGCTTCGTCTTTCTCTATAGGGACTAGACAAGTTGTATGTGCATTTGCACATTCTATCTCTAGTGAGTGCTACTGGTGCTATTGGGCTCAGTTAGTGAGGTTGTGTAACAGGGGTTGTTTAGAGCTGCCCCAGTTGCATCACACTGACCTGTCCTTTAGATTACATTTCTAATAGTGCACTATAGAGTCAATGAAGCTACTCGTACACGATCGACTAACAAGGTGATCAATACTACTCCTGTCACTCATTTAAACACACACTGTGAAAACCTCATGGCCTCACGAGTTGTTATTTTAAAAATCATTATTTTCGTACTTTGTTTTTGTTTTTAGTGCAGTTGATGTTTGTAAAGGCAGTAACTGGATATAATGGAGTTATTTGACCTTGTCTTTTTAAGGTGACCAGTTCTCACCAATAATTGAACTTCCACACTGGAACAGTTCAAAGTACAGTTCATTAAAAGCAGATACAACTTCTGAACTGTTACTAAGCCTGAGAATAAAAATGTCCATAAGAGACCCTGGTGATATTCTGGTCTGTGAATGGAACCTCAGCTACTAAAAAAAGCAGCACTTAGCTTCAAGGTTGGCTAAGACCCCCACCACACACACACACACACACACACTTTGCACACACTTTGGTCAGTACAAACTGTCCTTTTAGCCTGACTTTTCAACACCAGGCTCTAATAGGCCAATCCAGAGACTGCTAAGTAGGTCATTAACTCCAAAAGAGAACAACCAGCACAGACCAGCCACAGACACAAACACAAAGTCAAGGACATCATATTTATCACTGGCATTAATGGGGCTGTCTATTAGCAAGTAGCTGGCAATGCAAAATTTATCACAATACAGATGTTACTATTTAATATATTGCAATATACTGTGCTACTTTAAGTATGGTGATTTACTGTGATTTTTATGCATTCAGAACAGTGGGATCTGAAGACAGAGTACACCACTGCCCTCTAGTGGTTGAGGTTTAATCAACACAATGTAAACCACTGTCTGACACTAAACTTTATACATAATATAGGACTCTAAGCATGTTTGCCAGTCTGATGTACATTTATGCACTATTTATTAATATTAATAGGAGACATTCCAGATGCAAAGCTAGTCAAATATTTCCTTATTTAAGATGTAAGAATGAACAAAATTGATATTATCAATTTAAATATGATAGAAAAATATTGGTATATGAAAGTATTGTGATGTTGCAATATTATGATTTACAATACTTTATCAAACTTCAATTATTCCCAGCATTAATTGTTAAATAATAATTTACATGTTTGTAAAAAATATTTTTTTAACAAAGTTGTGTTTAAGCCCTGACCCCTAGATAGCGGCACTAAGGTATAAAAGCAAAAAAATATATAATTGTTATATCATCTTGCTTACTGTATCTTAATTGTTACCTCTGTTTTTGCCACATTGCCCTCTCTCAACGTAGATTTCTACCTGATACTTGATACAGAGTTATCAGACTCTGATCACTGTACATGAGCCATTCACTCACAGCTCACATGTTTCATCTTACAGAAGGACAGGAAATCATCAGTACTCACGCAGGAAGTGCTTCTCCAGTAAGGCGATTTCCAGGTGACCTTTGACCTCATTGAGACGTTCAGAATCACTCCTCAAGTCCTGCATGGCAGCCATGTTTGGAGACCCCGAACCACTCCTCAAGTCCTGCATGGCAGCCATGTTTGGAGACCCCGAACCAGCCTGTATAAAATCACACATAAACACACTCATATAAGTATTTAAATCTTATTTAATGTGTACCATATGCAACCTGCACAAAGTGGAAAGAATTAGAATTAGACCTTTGTCTTTTTAACATATTTAATCATATGAACATTTGATCCTAGGCCTGTCACGATAATTCTGTAATTGAGTTATCATGAAATATAATAACAATCTTGTTTACTGATAAATATTTTGTTATTTACTTAGTGAGAACAGCCCAATAACATGATTAGCCAGTATGTCGGCTGTTTAAACAGTTTAAAATGTTTCTTAGGATATTTAAAAATGATCACAATCCAATCACAATTTCTCAAGTCAAATCCAATCAAATAATGAAAAAACTAATTTATTAACATAGCGCTTTGTACAACCGTCAAAGCAGTTTCACAGAAATCTGGTAGCAGGACAAACAAAACATCGTATTTTATTATTACGCTATTATTTTTTAAAATACACAACTAAGTTATTATTTTATTAATAACAACAATAATTTAACACTCCGGCTAAGAGACTCTAAGAGACATACAGAACTGCACTGGTAAGTGGAAACAACTGAAAACTGCAAAAGAGTACATGTACAGACAGAGGAAAAGCACAGAGACAGACCAGAAAAGACATAAAACAGGACAAAACCAACCTGACATTATGTACATATTGTCTGTACATCAGTGTCACAAAATAATCTTAAAAAAACAATAATATTGTTTATCGCAATTATTTCTGGGACAAAATATCGTTCAAATAAAAACAGGTATTGTGGCAGGCCTATTTGATCATCAACATAAGTAATATAAGGTAATATATCTACTTGTATACAACTAAAGAAAGATGATTAATTGTATCTATTTAAATGGGAAGAGTCTGTCCTATTTAAACCTCTGACTTTTGTTTAATTTGATTATGATTGGTGAAGTGAGTGGATTACCATTAGCCCACCTATAGATCATTCAGAAAGGAGGGTGTAGATGCAGATGAGCCTGCAGAGGGATTTAAAAGATCTCAGAACTTTTAGAAATCAGCAGCTCCACTGTCTGGAATATTATAAACTGAGAATTTTTAAAAACACTGACAACAAGACCAGGTCAGAGCATCCAAACAGCCCAACAGCAAACCACAGAAAGTCCAAATATCACCCAGGAATACTAAAATGTCTTTCTTTACAGGGCAGATAACTCTCACCACAGCTGGTGTTAAACTACAACATCTACCATCAGAAAGCAACCAAACACATGTCTGTTTCATGGAAGCAGTGCAAAGAGGAAAATTTTTTGTAAAAAATATGTTTGCCAGAGAATGTCTAAATAAATTTCAGGTCTTTTGCATCAATATGCTTTGGACAGATAAATTATGCGTCTTGGCATATGTCCTATGTATTTTGCATACCGACACTACTTTTTTACTATTTTATTTTTATACATACATCAAATGTTATAGCTATTTAAAATTAGCAGTGGTGTAAGAGGATAGTTTATCCTACAGCCGAAAAGTAGAACAAACCAGAAACAATCCTAATTAAAACATTTTAAATGTTGATTGAAAAGACAGAAAACAATTAGCATTTTCACATTTTAACAGCCACAAGAATCACTGAGCTGAGGAATAAAAGCAGATTTTAGATATTAACACTGAATACATATAATTATACCATCTAAAAAACAGAATAACTGAAGACCAGAGTGATGTTCAGACATCATATACAAATCATATCAAACAACGGAAGTTACCATATCTAACCAGGACAGTAACATCTTTCTGATATCAAAAAACAGCCCTTAATTCCTCTTAAAAACAGTTAGCATCCAAGCTAACACTCTCTAATCTTTACTGCTGATTCGGCTGTTAGCTAGCATTTAGCTGCTAGCTGCAGTCTGGTATTGAACTACAATCATGACTGGAGTGAACCATAATCATAATCCACGTCATATCAAACCACAGAACCTACTAATATAACCAACACAGTGCCATCCATTAATTTGAGTATGAGAAGAAAACTGTTAGCAACGGTTAGCATTGCCGGTTATCCATTAGCATTGCCAGTTAGCTGTTAGCATCGCCTGTTAGCGGTTAGTATTTACAGCTAGCCGTTATCACCACTAGTTAGCGGTTAGCATCGCCAGATAACTGTTAGCATCGCCAGTTAGCCGTTAGCATTGCCAGTTTGCGGTTAGCATCATCAGTTAGCTGTTAGCATCGCCAGTAAGCTGTTAGCATCGCCAGTTATCCATTAGCATCACCAGTTAGTCATCCATAATAAAAGCTCCTGAGCAGAAAATGTAAATAAAAAAGATGTTTACAAACTCAATGACTGCATTGACTAAAATAATAAAAAACATAAAAAAAAACTAATAAATCTGTGTTGTTTTTCTTACTGCTTTTAAAAGATGCCCGTTGTTTTTCTTTTGTTTTTCTCAACGCTTTATTAAATCCCTGTTCTTCCCTTTTTGGCCATTGTCGATTATTTTTCTCAACTATTCATAAATTAGCTGTCATTTTCTCAGTTTTTTTCTCAATGCTTTTAATAAAATGGCCATTGTTTTTCTTATGGCTTTTCAGAAAATTGCCATTGTTTTTTCTTATCGCTTTTCAGATAATCGCCATTGTGTTTCTCAATGTTTTTCAGAAAATGGCTGTTGTTTTTTTTATCACTTTTTAAAATTGCTCGTTGTTTTTTTGCAATGCTTTTACAAACCCCTATATATAGTATAGGTATATATAATATGTGTAATATCTGTATGTAATGCAACCTTTTCTTTTTCTATTCTTACTGTAAACCTCAGTATGTGAGAAGATGTGGCTTCTACCTAAGTTAAAAGACCTTGGCAGGTGAAATGAAAGGGTTGTAAAATTAAAGATGGAGCTTATGAACACAAGAAAGTACGGGTAACTACAGGTTACAGTCTACCTCACTCTTTCACATTCAATCAAACACAAATCCACACACCCACACACACTGAGTGCAAAACAAATGCAAAACACAACACAGAGTGCATGCGGATGTGAAAAACAGTGCTGTCTTACTTAAGGTCTGCGTCTGTCTGCTTCCTGCTCTCACAACCCGCTCTAATCTCCCAGAGCAGCGGCAAGTCCACACACAGACACCACACATACTGTCACACACTCCATATTACACACAGGCACACACACACACACACACTCGCACGTGAGACTGTACGAGGGAGTGAGAGTGAATGAGTGAGAGCTCGCAGGAGTGAGAGAAACACCAGCCGCATTGAGAGAGAGAGAGGGAGAGAGAGAGAGAGAGAGAGGAAGTGAGAGAGGGTGAGACAGAGTCAGGGAGAATGAGAGAGACTGAGAGAGAGTGAGAGGTATGTGGTGATGCAGAGGGATGCAAGAGAATGGAGGAGGATTCTCTGCGAATGACAGTTTAGGAACACTCCTCTGTCTCTCTCTCTCACACACACACAAACACACACACACACACACACACACACACACACTCTGCAGCACCCTCTCCCTGCAGCAGGCTGTCTCATTCACACTGCGGCATGTCTTAATCCACTGTGTTGTCTGATGAACTGGCGGGCACAAATAGACTGAACCAGCAAAACCAGTGAAGAGGGAAGATAACGAAAAAATGAATAATAAAGATTAAAGAGAGTGAAAAAGAAAGTGAGAGAGAAGAGAAGAGAGGATAGAGAGGAGCACAGAGTCAGTGGGAGAAAAGATGGCAAGAGGGAACAGAAGCAAGAGAGAAAAAAGGTACACAGGAGGGCAAGAGAAAAGAGAGATAAAGAGAAAGAGTGTAAACAGGGAGTGATAGAGTGAGAACACACAGGAAAAAAGAGAACAAGAGAGAAGCTAGAGATGTAATAGTAAAGGGTGAGAAAAAAAGCAAGATTGAGAGAGAACAGAGAGAGAGATTGAGCAAGGAGTAAGTGAGTAAGTGAGAGGTAACAGACAAAGAAAGACTGAGAAAGAAATGAGAGAGCATAGAGAGAGAGAAAGAGAAAGAGAGAGAGAGAGGAGGCTAGAGGCTTGAGGGCAGGAGAAAAGAATCAGATACAAGAGGGTGTGAAAGGTGAGAGAAAAAAATGAGAGCAAGAAACAAAAGAGGTGAGAAAAGAAGGTAAAATGGCAAGTAGATAGAAAGAATGAAAGAAGATCTTGTTCTGTATTTCTCTGCTTGCTCTGTATAAAATGGGTCACATGACTGAATGGGTCAGTATCCGGGAGGTCTGCAGCTCTGAGACAGGAGAAGTACAGAGCAGAGAGAGAAAGAAAAAGAGAGAAAGAGAGAGAGAGAGAGAGAGAGAGAGAAAGAGACCAGTCCACTAACTGATGTTCCAGAGAGAGGGTCATTACAGTATAATGAGCTCATATTCAGTCTGGACCACTGAAACATCATCCTCAGTGTCTCCTCATCAGAGCACAGCTACAGCCAGCAGCACGGAACTGCAGCAACTGGCGGCTCAATCAACACACTGATACAAACACAGGCTGGTGGGCTTCACATTCAGCACATGGGGGCTTCATTTATGTAAGCAACACTGAGCCTGAGTGGGGGATGAGGTGAGGTATTGATAATCAAACATTCTGACCTCAATAACATGTAGCTCCTGTTCCTGAATGCAATCAAATCCTGATACCAATGCTTTAAAAATCTGTCAGAAAGCCGTGCCTGGAGAGCAGTGGATGTTACTCAAACAAAAGCAGGATAAGCATTAAATACCCTTGGTTTTATTTGTCCACATAATGTATGTGTGTGTTTATTAGGGGATGGTTTAAAAAAATAAATTTCTTTATCAATCTTCGATTTTTATTCAAATAACTCAATATCGATTAATATAAACCTGAGGTCGGGTTAGCCTATTTTCTTGTGCATCATCATCAATCTACAGAGCCAGAGAGCAGCTGCAGACAGGGCAGCAGTTTTGGACCCATTTCCGTTCCAAATCATTCGATAATGTCAGAGGAGCTAAGCTAACGTTAGCGACAAGTTTTCTTTTTTCCCTCGAATTTACTAAAGCTTGCTAGACTAGTTAAACAATATGTGTCAGTGAATTTCTGATATCTCACTTTCATTTAGCGAACATGTCATTATGTATCTCTCCATCTGTCCACATTAAGTTATGGCTACTGCTCCTGCACAGATCTCCACAGGGAGGAGGGGTTTCCCCATCAGCACACTGACTCTCCTCTGCTCTCTGTACAATCAGCAAACAGATTAGCTCTTTTTGTAGAAGTGTGGGACTGTATCAATGCATAGGTGCCATTATTATTAGCATTACAAGGACTCCCAATCATACAGCAGTCAGTGATCTGTATCCTTATAAGGTATCTGCCTGTAATTGTAACAGAAGTATTCCTGAATTAATCAATATTAAATCTAACAGAATCGAATTGAGACCTTGTGAAACAGAACTGAATCATTTTTTTTAATCAGAGGTGATGTGCATTTGTGTGATAATCAGAAAGAGAATGACAGGAAAAGAGCATGGCGCATGTGTGTGTATATCTGTGTGTGTGTAAAGCTCCTGTAGGATTCTGCAGGGATATTCTGACAGAGGTGTGACTCATTGCTCTCCTCAGTGTTGTTTCAACAGTGAGATGCTGCTGCTGTTCAGAAAATGTGTCACGAGGCTGTCGCTCCTCAGACAAAAATACACCAGCACACACACACACACACACACACACACAACAGGCAAGTGCCACACTCCTGCACACACACACACACACACACCCTGAAGGAACATATGGAGCAAAACAACACCTGTATACATTCATGCTTTCATTCAGGATATTCAGGACTACTGTTTACAGCTACATCATTAGCTTTTCTGGTACTTGCATCATTAGTCGCATTGTTTGCTGCACCATTAGCAGCACTGGTATCTGCAAAATTGGCTACACTGGTAGCTAAACAATGCCTGTATCACTAGCAACAGTTGAAGCTACATTAGATACATCGTTTTTTATATTATTAGCTCTATTGTTAGTTAAATTGTTTGTCTAGCGATATTATTAGCTATAATGAAAGCTACATTATATATACATGTTTTTTTTATTAACTCTATTGTTAGCTTAGCTATATTATTACTTACATCTACATTATTAGCTACACTGAAAACTGTATCATTAGCTTAGTTGGTGGCCACATTATATACACAATTTTTTCTGCATTATTAGCTCCATAGTTAGCTTAGCTATATTATTAGTTACATTCAAAGCTCTATTAAATAAACTGTTTTCTATAGCATTAGCTACACTGAGAGCTGTATTATTAGCTTTATTGGTGGCTACATTATAAATACATGCTATTTATATTATTAGCTCCATTATTAGCTTAGCCATACTATTACATTCAAATCTACATTATTAGGTACACTGAAAGCTGTATTACTAGCTTTATTGGTGGCTACATTATGTATACACTATTTCTTTTTTACATGATTAACTTTTTTGTTAGCTCAGCTATATTATTAGCTACATTCAAAGCTACAATAAATTAACTTTTTTCTAAACCATTAGCTACACTGAGAGCTGTATAATTAACTTTATTGGTGCATCCATTATAAATACATGCTTTCTACATTACTAGCTCCATTATTAGCTTAGCTTTATTATTACATTCAAATATACATTATTAGTTACACTAAAAGCTGTATCATTAGCTTTATTGGTGGCTACATTATATATACACTATTTTGTACATTATTAGCTTCTTTGGTAGCTTAGCTATATTATTAGCTACATTTAAAGCTACATTAAATAAATTGTTGTCTAAATCAGTCGCTACACTGAGAGCTGTATCATTAGCTTTATTGTTGGCTATATTATATACATGTTTTTTGTACATTATTAGCCCCATGGTTAGCTTAGTTATATTATTGGTTGCATTCAAGTTAGTTGCATTTCTATATCATTAGCTACACTGAAAGCTGGATCATTAGTTATATTGGGAGGTGGATTTTTTATCAGAAGCTACATTAGATACACTGTTCTCTACATTATTAGTTACATTGGTAATTACACAATTATTTAGAATTGTGACTATATTATAAGCTGCATTGGGAACTACATTAGATACTGTTAGCTCCACCATTAGGTAAATTAATTAGTTAGAATATTAGTTACATTCAAAGCTGCATTAGATTCTACCAAATTAACTCCATCATTAGTTACATAATTCAATACAATGTACGCTATATAATTAGCCAGAATGGTAGCTATACCATAAGCTACACTGGAATCAATATTATTACACTATTTCTTATAAACTGTATAATACACTTGAATGGTAGCTCCAATATTAGCTAAATTATTAACTACACAATTAACTACACTACTAGCTGCATTATTAGCTAAAATTGTAGCTTTATAGCTAATTAGCTACATTGTTAGCTGTTATATTAAGAGCTAATCTAAGCTTTTCTACACCATTAGCTACTTTAGGACCTACAATATTAGCTAGGCTGTTACATAATTATCTTTAACATTACCTACACTGTTATCTTAGCATATTATTAGCGTAACATGTCAATAATATATCAATAATAGTACAAAGCAAACTGTGATTGATATATCGTCGCACAAATTATTGTGATAATAAATATTATTGTAATTTTCAGACAATTAAATGTCACTGACATAATGATAATAGAATAAGTTAAAAAAGGATTCATACCTTTTAAAGACAACACATTTGTAATTAATCATAGTTTGGGATATACATACTTTTTTATTCACCTACTGCAGTTCACACTGTGTGCACGGAGTCACAGTTATTAAAGCATTGGCTAAAATACAGTTATCTGTTATATATGTGAACAAGCATACAAAAACTATTGAGGTAAGTCGATAATGTAATTACTGTGACAGTAAAATTTGTATTTTACTCTCACTGGATGTTGTAAGCGTAGTAAATTGGTTTAGCACTGTTTAGAAACACTGTGTTGTAGGGGAGTTCACAAAGTCAGTGTTACACAACTGCACCTCTGTAGAGCTTAAACAAAGCTGCTATAGAACTTACTAGAATACTCTGAGAGCATGAGCAGCCCATGCAAATCAGATGCATATTAGAGCCTGTGCTCTTTTCTCCTATTTGCAATTTTCACATTCATGAGGATCTCACCTGAAGCCTAAAGAACAGCCTAGAAGAACCCAAATACCTATTGTGTTAAATGAATTACCCTTTTTAATGGATACAACACAATATGATATGATACAATACATTAATACCTAGATCAGTAATGCATATGAAACTGTGGATGGAGGAATGTTAAATACCCGCACAACTTCAAAAATGGACCATCCCATCCTTCTAGCACCCACTAAAAAAGCTCCCTACAACTCATAACCATAATTTATACTATCTTGCCAAGAGCACACTGACCAGTATTTAACCTTTATCACAAGATAACACATCTCACACAATATGGGCATAAAACCCAAGCTGTGTCCTGAAGTAACACTTTATGATCAATTTACATATTGGTGTCCCATGACTTTAGTCATATAAGTGTATTTGTCTTCTAATTCGAAGCCATAGATTTTATTCTATCTAGTCACAGCTGAGAATAAAAATAAAAGAAAGGCTCACTGTTCAACTCTCTACCCACCAGCTGTCTCTATCCCCTCACACTATAAATAACTCTGAGATGGTTTCTTGGACAAGGCGTTAATCTAGTCTTCAAGTAAACTGCCACAGCAGTGGTATTAAAAATCCTACTAAAATTCTCGTCTAGATTTGGCCACAAAATGGTAAAAGTGACCCATAAAGACTTATAAAGACCCCACTGCTGCAGTTAAAAATACTGGAGGGAAAAAAGAGAAATTTTTCCAATATGAATGGGCTGAAAGTGGTCATGAGCAGTGTGGAATATCCCAGAACTCCTGGCACTCTGACTGGAGCTTAATCAATGTTGGAGCTCAGAATCTGCAGGATTAAAACTCAAGACCATATGGACTCATTTAATGGCTTTATTTTCTCCACTTGGGAAGATGACTAGACTTAAAGTCACTTGACATGCACAGCAAAAGTAGAGGTCTTCTCTTATTTTAATCTTCTGTAGCCACACAAAGAGACAATGTAACATTTGGTGGAAGGGGGATAATGGGATATTTTTCAGGAGTTGAGCTTGGCCCCTTAGTTTCAGTGAAAGGAATAATTAATGTTTAGCATACAAAAATACTAACAAGATACTTTTACTATTATATAGATATTAACTTACACCGCTACATGATACATGAACATCTTTTTAGAACACACTCAATCAAAGTTATCAGGTTTGCACATTGGACCAAATGGAAAGCACCAGCATGACAGCAAGACTACACTGAAAAGAAGGTTGTAAAAATAATCTTTTGCATAAAGATTGTATGCACTTTAGTTGCATAATTTAAATACTGTAGAAAAATTATAGTAATATCTCAACAATTCTCTGGTTAAAATTGTAAGAGAGGAGGACATTGTTGCAGGAGGATGCAGTTTGAATCAGCCTGGGTTCCAAGAAAGAAGACAGACCTCCTCCACAGAGCTCTACACATACAGTATTACACACACCTCTTACTGACCACCCACCCAGCATCAGCCCACTTCACCACAGAGAGAGAGAGAGAGAGAGAGAGAGAAAACTAAAGAAACAGAAACACAAAGACGAAGAGACAGATCTAAAATGAGCAAATACAGGAAAGAGATAGATGCAATAACAATGGAGAAACAAAGCGGGAAAAGAGAGCAAGAAATAAAAGGTAAGAAAAGAGAAATAAAAGTTAAAGAGAGCTAAAAAGAAGAGGGTAGTTTTTGCTCTCATCTTTCTCTCTCTCTTTGTTTACCTTTTGTTTGTTTGTTTCTTGCCTCTTCTTGCATCAGAGACTGACAGGAAATATATTAAGAAACAACCCAACTAACAGAGAACATCACAAGAATGTTTAGCAATGTTTTGAAAAGGTTACAGGAAGGTTAACCTGTAACATTACAGAAAGAAAGTTCCAGAAACTTTCGGAAAACTTGAGACATAAAAATGGGTTGCATTACAATGTTATCAGAATATTTGTTACATAACTTTCCCAGCTATACAAATGCTAACATTATGGAAACTAACAACTAATTAAGCCAATATCCTCAACAACTCACACAACTGACTAACCCAATACAACTCAACTGACTAAAAAACTGAAAGGCTTTTTAAAAAATCAGCAGGACAAACCCACCCACACATAGACCACCCTCTCACAAAAAGAACATCTCAAAGAAGAATCTTGCCTCAGCCGAGTTCATCATCCATTATACATAAAGCAAGACGAGCTAATTATGAGACGCGGCTCTGAGTAATTACAGCTGAGAACTGAAGGCCATTAGCTGTTCAGTGGTCTGGCTGATGGAAGCGGAGCCAAGCTTTGTCCTGCTTGTGCCTTTTATCTACTGGACCTTCCCTCAGAACACAGTCAACAGGAAGTGCACTGAGTAAACAGGATGGAGGAGGCATCAAACTATCTTCTGGATGAGCATTCATCAACACCAGGCTCTCCGGCGCTCTTGGGGCATCGTATTAGTGTAATTAAGCCAGTCAGTCTGAGGAGCCAGTGGAATGAACAGAGTGTGCTGCACTCTAATACCCATATAAATTTAACATTAACATACAAGAATAAATGGACAAAAGTATTGGGATTAGGTCTGCACAATATATAATTTTAGTATCATCGTTATAATAATTAAATCACAAGATGAGCAATGTAATAAGATGAATTAAATCATTAATGCTACAATGTGCTTGATACAAAATTACAATTTGCACTATTCTCATTTTCTGTGAAATATCCACTCAGTACAATTTATTTTATTCCAATTTCCAATATCAATATCATAACATGTTGTATCATTGACTTCTGGTGAAATCTGTTAAAAATTCCTGGGTTTTTTTTTTTGCGATGCTTCAAAATATTTTTTTTTGTCAGAGACCAACACTGAGCAAAATGAAACATTTGGCCAAATATAAAATACATTTTTTTCACAGCTTTTCATTAATTTTGCAATTTTTTCTTAACACTGATTAAATTAAATAGCTTAAATATATTTCTATCTTGATTTTCACAGAAAAAAGCAACTGCAAAACTACAACAACAAAAAAAATATTGAACCCTTACTATTATATATATTCCAGCAGACACATCAAAACATCACACTATGCAAACATCAAGAATATAATTTTTTATTTATTGCTTTAATTTTTAGAGAGGTAATTAAGCTTTCCAAATATTTAATATTGCAATACATATCGCAAAACAACAAATTATCGCAATCTTAGTTTTTTTTATATATTGTGTAGCCAAGGGCGTAGGAGCGGGCTTAATATTGGGGGGGGACACATTTGCCAATATGAACCCAAGCCCACCCAATAGTTTCCTAGAACAACATTTGTGGAAATTACTTTTAATTAAAAGTAAATTATTATTATAAGGTGATTTTACAACCTAAACATGTTACTCCACATTACAGCTACTGTTGTTAGAAAAATTATGCAAGCAATGTCTGAGTTATCACCTAATATTTAAAATAATATAACAGATTATTATTATTGTTGTTATTATTATTATTATTATTATTATTATTATTATGTATTGGCATGTCAATTCTGTTGTATATTTACATTTTCTCCTGCACTTTTATTTTTTTCTACTGAGAGCTCTTCTTAAGATGGTGTCCTTTTATGTAAAAGAATGTAACTTTACCTTTCATAGAGATTTTTATAAACGTCAGGATATGTGGTCTTACTGTGAAATACAAATGAACAGCAGTCACGTTACAGCAGTGTTTCTCAACCCAGTTCTTATATATTCTACTGCATATTAAAACTGTTCTGCATATTCTAGAGCTTCCTCTGGTGGATATACATGATTAATTTAGGCTCCATAGGGGGCTAAAGGATTTTAACAGGTAAACTCAGTAAATGACTGTTTATTAGCTGATCAGGTGGAAAACACTAGTTTAGGGCAGTGATCGGGGTTAAGTAACTGCTTTAAACTACCAACTTAAAGTACTGTACGAAATTCTGGCGATCATCTACATCAGCTTCTAGATAACAAGTTAGTTAAATCAATTTTCGTTCATTATAGCTCACAGTAAGTCCTGTAATCCTAAATGAATAAACAGTTTGAAAATTAAAGTGATTAGCTGATCAGGTACAGGGAAACATTACATATATATTTTATTTTTTTCCTTTAACCCTGACTCCCAATCTAGCTAATTCCAAAGATAAGCTTACACACTAACACAGCTGCAGTTTATTAATCACAGTGGGTTTAAACTGTGTGCTGATTCAGAGACGTGTATTTTTAACCAGCTATCAGAAACATATCATCACAGTTGAAGTGGTTAGCCTATCGTTACCTTTCTTTTAGAAAAATCTCCGTATATCCATATCTGTTTTAAAATCAGCTGAAGCTACTGCGTCCCGATCCCGCTGCTAAATCTCACAGCGAGGGGGCGGGGCTTCCCCAACAGCAAACTGCCTCTGCTCCGCGCGCCGCAAAACCAGCAAGCTGATTGGCTGTTTCTACTGAGAGGCGTGACTTAATACCTGAACCGGCTCCGTGATTGGTCCGGTCTGTCTCCTCATTAATAGTACAGCTGACCTGAGCGAACTGATATCATTTTTGGGGGGGACAAATCCACCTGTTTCTAATATTGGGTGGGACATGTCCCACCCATCCCCCCCGGTTCCTACGCCTATGTGTGTAGCACTGTTTCTACTGTCCAGGAAAGAAGGTATTCTACTACATTTTGGAGCATTGCTGTGATTGCCCATATCGTCCATTTGTTTGTACATTTGCACTCATAAACTGACAGTCATGTGATAAAGAGCAATGCTTCAAATGAAGTCACAGGAGCTATTAAGAAGTTTCAGTGGCTAACAGCTATTCTGACTAACACTCTAAATATTTATGATGTCAGTATCTTGTCAGTTAACCCCTCCCTCACTCCAGTTGTCTATTTCTCTACACTTTATTTTATCACCCTTGACGTAAAACTTGCACAAGTTTCTATCTGACTTATCAGACAGAATTGCATTGCCACAAACTGAATACGTTCTGAATTCCAATAACACATATTAATATGCTTCAGAACTGAAAAGGGTCAGATTGGGCCACATTTCTGTAAATGAGTCTAAGGTGAGGCAGTGACTTCAGCCTTCATTAAATGTGCCATCCCACATGTGAAGCTAATATAGAGCTGTCAAAACCGCTTAAAAAAGCTTTAAAAGAGGTTATGCTGCACTTGAGATGCTTCTGCAGTGCCATACAGCAAAACCACATTCCGTCATTGCCAGGAATTAAAGACGACGAAGATCTCAAGATCTAACATTAATTGTGAATAGTTTTATTCGTGTCATATGTTCAAATGTGAACCTCTAGTTATGAAATTCAAGCTCTGTATGTGCATGTCACTGACAAACCAAAACCAAACACCAGTCTGTGTTGTAATATGGTACAACTCAATTGACTCACATACATTTACCAAGCAGTGAAATTCACCAGAAATTCATGAACAGTTCATGTGCCCTTATAAACAAAACATCTACCTGCTATTAAGGCAATGCATCATTTATAAAGCCTCAGATATACAAACAAAGTGGTATCAAGCCTTAGATCACACCCTTCCTAATGGCCAGAATCAGCAGCAGCACAGCTGGTGAGAAACCCATTGCTAATTTTTCAGACAGATATAAAACCAGAGAGTTTGGCAAGGTTAAGTGAGTTTAGGTTTGGTAAGACTAAGTGTGAGTTTAGTAATGTTAACTGAGTTTGAGTTTAGTAAGGCTAACTGAGTTTGAGTTTAGTAAGACTAACTAAGATTGAGTTTGGTAGAACTAACTGAGTTCGGGTTTAATCAGACTGAGTTTGAGTTTAGTAGAACTAACTGAGTTTGAGTTTAGTAAGACTAAGATTGAGTTGAGTAAGACTAACTGAGTTTGAGTTTAATAAGACTAACTGAGTTTAAGTTTAGTTAGGCTAAGTGAGTTAAAGTTTGATAAGGCTAAGTGAGTTTGAGTTTAGTACGACTAACTGAGTTTGAGTTTAGAAAGATTAACTGAGATTGAGTTTAGTAAGACTAACTGAGATTGAGTTTGCTAGAACTACCTGAGTTTGAGTTTGCTAGAACTAACTGAGTTTGAGTATAGTACGACTGAGTTTGAGTTTGCTAGAACTAACTGAGTTTGAGTTTAATAAGACTGAGTTTGAGTTTAGTAGAACTAACTGAGTTTGAGTTTAGTAAGACTAACTAAGATCGAGTTAAGTAAGACTAACTGAGTTTAAGTTTAGCTAGGCTAAGTGAGCTTGGGTTTAGTAAGATGAACTGAGTTTGAGGTCGGTAAGACTAACTGAGATTGAGTTTAGTAAGTCTAACTAAGATTTTAGTAAGGCGAAGTAAGTCTGAGTTTGCTTAGGCTAAATGAGTCTTCATTTGCTAAGGCTAAGTGAGTCTGAGTTTGCTAATACCAAGCTCAGACTACACAACATTTTTGTCCCTCACGATGTTCACTATGTCAGATTAAGCTGTTATCTTTGCTTCGTGTCGTACTCGTAGGACTGGCAACACAGCGTCAGGGAGCATGTGAAACTAGGCGATAAAATGCAAAAAACTCTAATATGCTAGTCTTTTCTTTAGACGCTCCGACGGCGTCGCTCACGTCAAATTCCTGCTATTTGGCTGTCACACTACACTGAAATTTGGATCCTACGCAGGCAATTTGTCAGCTCCGATAAAATTGGGTCAAAATCGGGCTAAAATCGTGTAGTCTGATCCGGGCATAAGGTTAAATTAGTCTAAGTTTGCTAAGGCTAACTGAGTTTGGGTTTGCTGAAGCTAAGTGAGTCTTAGTTTGCTAAAGCTAAGTGAGTCTTAGTTTGCTAAGGCTAAGTGAGTCTGAGTTTGCTAAAGCTAAGTAAGTCTTTGCTAAGGTTAAGTGAGTTTGAGTTAAAAAAAAGGTCAAGAAGGTCTGGTAAAAGCAATCATACTGTACAGTAAATGTGACTCACAGGGTCTCTCAGCTCCTCAGGGTCTCGTAGTGAAGGTCGAGGCTTCACCAGGCTCTCCTCACTGCCCTCAGTATCCGAGGCGGTGGGGGATTCAGCAAGATCCAGGAACTCATCACGCCTTGGACCTCGGAACCTTATTTTATCCAGCTTCTTTAGCATGTTCAACACCCCGAGCTTAGGCTTTACCTTAACATGGTGTATGGTAACCCTGTAGGGACACAACAGAGAAGAATTACTAGATGAATCAAAATTAATCAAAGTTTAAGGAAAAAAACGACATCCAAACAGTGAGGCTTCAGAGTTCTGACTATGCAAGATAACCAGACTGAACTTCCTGCCTTGGCTTTGGTCAAAAAGCTTTTGGCCCCTCCTAGTCAGTTACTGTGGCCCATGCTGATGGGTGCTTTGAAACTCTCAGCCAGCATATATCAACCTCCCCCAGTCTCTAAAACTCCCATCAGTTCTGGCCAAGCCTTTATACCTTAACTAACGGACCACATCACGCACCATTCCACCAATCACGAGTGAGTGATGTACATCCTACAGGTCAACCTGACCTAAGATGATCTCAAGAGTAGTCTCAACTTGTTCGATTAACCTGCTCTCATCTTAAAACAGGTGCCATTGGTTTCTGTCTGTTGTTAAGATATTTTGACAATACTTGTGAAGCTCAGTCATATCTCAGATAGTCCACAAAATACTGATTAAATGTGCAGTTTTTGTACCAACTCTAAAAAAAGAGACCTTGAAGCCTATCTCGGCCAAAGTAAACACAGCACATATGAATTTCTACCCATGGTTACATATGAATCACCCAAAAGAAATAACCAGATGTAAAAAGTAAAACTGGATGATATGATGGATTGATCGTGCTAAATATTGATTGCAGTAAAATACTGATTACTTATTTAAATGAAAATACCACAATATACTATAGGACAAAACCTCTCCACATTCTTTTAGTGGGTCTTTTTAAGCTCTTTATTGCTTATTAAGACTGATTACTATATTTTTATTATATTAACATATTTTTAACTTAAGAATAAATGTAACATTTATTTATCCCAATAGTTTCTGGAACAATATATTGTCCAAAAACATTTTTAATGTAACAGGCTAGGGCTGCACAATATATTGTTTAAGCATCGTCATTGCGATATGTGCATGCTGTGCACCTTGGTTTCAATTTAATCCGTTAATAAAGCCAAATTCAATTCGATCTGGCCTAAAACTCGAATCTGATTAATAAAGCTTGTAATGTAAACGTAGCCTAAGACAACTGATTACAATAGACTACTAACACTACTATCTTAGGAGAATGGGAGAGTTACACATTAGAGGTGGCCTAATTTCCCTACTATGACTGAGCTTTGACCGTGTGTGTCTATGTTTGAGTGTGTCTAAGTGTATGTGTGTGTGTGTTCTAGATTCTGGAGTAATGACAGTGAGAGGGAGTGTGTGACTCATCGGACCAGGTCAAACAAAGCTATGTGGGAAAAAGCTAACCTCACATCCACATAATAACAACACACTGCTGGGTCTCCACACAGGCAACATGCTTCACTGCACCTTAAAGTCCGGGCGTCCTGACCTTGAAATTTTCATACTACTTCTTCACATGAATCGTAGCTTCACCAATAGAAATCTCCAAAAATAAACTCAAGAAAATATATTATAAAGCTAACAGGAAATAACCTGTTAATTTTAACAAAATAACAACAAAAATAAAGCATAAAACATGTCCATATACTGTATTTTTCAGACTTTTTCAGATGTTTTTTTTTTTTTTTTTTAAATCGTCAGTGCACCTGAAAATCCGGTGCACCTTATGAATGAATTTTTCCAGTCAGGATTGCAATGTAAACAGTAATTTGATTAGTCAAATTAATACGATTAACCTCCCATTCCTATCCCCATTAATCTGTACCAATAATCAGACCTCGTAACACACTCAAAAATCTGATTTGTGAAGTAAACTGAATTTTCATTCGAAGACATTTCACACTCAAAAACTAGTTACTTACTGTTGAACAATTGAGACTCAATTAACTTCAATCAACAAAAAAAAAATGTCCAGTATTGCATAACATCACAAAACAACCAAGTTGCATTCAATCTATATTCCCACGTAAGACAAAGGTATAATACGTATATAATAAGTTTCACTCTGGACTAATATGTAAATGAACCGGTTTGAATAAGATTTTTTGCAGATATGATAAAAACCTTCACAAAAGACACTCCTCACCAGACTGAGAATAAAAACGTGCTGCTGTGCTGCTGCTGATTTATCTGTAATGATATGCAACTTGGTAGAGGATTATGTGCGACTCTCCAACCTTTAATCCCTGGATTACGCTGTTCTTTTCCCTCCACAGGGTTAGACACAGGACATCAGAACACACTACTGTCTCTACAGCTCATCACTACAGGCCTGTGAGCTCAAACACTGATGAATCTCACATTCTGAATCTTCAAGAAATAGTTTAAAGATGTAGTATTCATGGCTAGGAACAACATGACAGTTTTGTTCCTGTGTTATTTGCGCAAATAACAAATTAGTGTTATCTGCTTTGCCCAGTAATTCAGAGCTAAGGAACAAATGGTCAGCATTTGTCTATGGAACACCACCAGCACAGTACAATTGAGATAGGTAGATGTATGTTTAGAACAGTTCTGTTTATACTAATTACCTCTTCCCTATTACCTACCTATTTCGCATTTTACAGAGACTCTAAGAGTGGGTCAATGGCTGAACTGAAATGTTGTTGTCTGACTGCCTCGCAGTGCTGTTAGCCAATCAAAGGCGAAATGTTTGCAGGTATGAATATTCATGAGCAAAAGCCGAAATCCGATCGTTTCTAAAGCAGCGTTATTCCAGATCACCAGAGCACTTTTTAAAATAAAAGATAAAAAGATGGAATGAGGAAAAAAAAATTACACTTTTACCCTATCCACAAACACAGACCATCAGTCCTGACAAAGTCGCTTCTTTAGTTTAGCACAGTTTAATGTAGTTAAATCGCAGATGAAGCCAAAGTAAAACAAATATCATTGTTTAACAGCCTGTCTAATCACACAAGTTCTGTAACCCCAACTAGACTTGCTGATTATGTGGATTCTGTCAAACTTTTATCGATAAAAACAGGCAAATCTACATTAGCTTGAATAAATACAATAGCAATAATAGCAGAAAGCAGAAGTCTGGATTGGTTCATCTAACACAACTCAAGTAAACAAAAAATCGCAGAGATCTATATAAGACCAACTCATGATGCTAATGATGCTCCTCACATTCATGGAAATACT
The DNA here is from genome assembly GCF_023375975.1 of Astyanax mexicanus. Lineage (NCBI taxonomy): Eukaryota > Metazoa > Chordata > Actinopteri > Characiformes > Acestrorhamphidae > Astyanax > Astyanax mexicanus. Next base: position 18,738,353 of record NC_064409.1, read on the forward strand.
GGTGTTGATGGACCTGGCAGAGGAATAAGTATCTCACCCCTACATTTGCACTAAGATGTTCTCCAGGTGCTGCTGCTGCTCTCCAGAGAAGCTCTCACCGTGATGAGTTTACAGACTGAGATGAAAAGAAGAGCACTGCGAACCTCAGTAGTGCATTAGTGTGAATGGAATAATTACATCTGGCTGTCAGTGTAACTTCCTTTATAAAGACAGTAACAGATAATCAGCTGTACTGAGAGTGCTGAAGGGTCTAATAGGGGTCAGGGATATGACAATATGTTATCGTTATCATGATGAATTATGATTCAGGATTCTGTTCTGAGTACATCACACGTCAGCGGTGAGCTGTGACTGTTAGAACCCAGCCGTCTAATCTAGGGTGTATATAAGTCAAGGACAGAAATGTTGTAAAGCAAACAGACATAATGTTGCCTCTGTGTATACAGTATAGCTACAGTACTAGTAAAAATTTGAAAACATCTTAAATTCACTGGTTTTTCATTCTTTTAAAATTGTCTGCATTGTAGATTAAAGAAAAACACATGGAATTATTTTGTAAAAAAAAAAGTGTGAACTAAACCAGACTATGGTTTGTTTTATATTTTAGATTCTACAAAGTATGCACCTCTTGCTTAGATGACAGCTCAAATTGATTCACTGACCTGGAATTGATTCAGTTAACAGCTGTGCTGAACTTGTCAAGAGTTAATTACTTGAATGTATTGCCCTCTTAATGTGTTTAAGATCATCCGTTGTGTGGTAAAGAGCTAGAGCTTGCCTACAGTCCTACTTAAGTTATATTCTCATTCATATCATGGCAATAACTACTCAACAAAGAAAATAAAAAAAATACTTCAAGAAATATAGGTCAGTCAATCCAAACAATTTCGAGAGCTTTAAAAGTATCCTCAAGTGCAGTCGCAAAGACCATCATATGGTATGATGAAACTGGCCCTCATCAGTACTGCCCCACAAAAGGAAGACCAAGTGTTACCTCTGTTGCACAGGATACGTTCTTAAGAGTTACCAGCCTCAGAAACCGCAAGCTAACAGCACCAAACATAAGAGTCACCTAAATGCTTCACATATTTTTCTTTGTTTACCACTTTTAAGTTTACTACATGATTTCTTATGTGTTCCTTCATAGTCTGGATGAACTCAGTATTAATTCAAAATGAATACAAATAATACTGTTTTAATAAAAGGTAAAAACACTAAATGAGAAGGTGTGTCTATTTTTTTGACTGGTACTGTATCATCATTCCAAAAACTCATCCTTGGTCTATAATTGCAAGCTTTGTCATGAAGCCTTTTTTCCAGGTAAATGAGTTTAGTGGGGTAATTATGACAACTCTAATGTAGATATGCAAAGACAAAGATGACATGAAGCAAGTATTACAAAGGTCATTCACAAAAACCACAAAACGGGCAGTCTGCAGTGATACAGGAAGACCTGTTTCTTTATGTCATGCTCTCCTTCATTTTCTTTCTAACACACTTTTAACCATCAACCCACTCAACACACATTCTTTATTCAAACTTGTGCTATACATATATCCAACCATGTTCCAAGTGAAAATAAACAAAATTCACAATAACAGCAATCGACTCCAAACTCTGAAACTAATCTGTGTATGTGGGATAAGAGAAGGAAGTCGCTGATAACATCACGCTGTTGGTCTGTGTGTTATTGCTTCCTCCAGCAGCAGCGCAGCAAGTGTGAATACAGTCTTTCATGGGATTCAGGCTAAACTTCCTGGAGCATTTATAACTGACCTGATGACAACAACTGACCAGACTGAAACTGAAATAAAATAGACAGGCATCAGCTTGCGGGTTAGACTGTGTGAGAAGGAGAGATGAAAATGTTCAATCAGCAACCAGTATCTTCATTTGTCACATATCAATGTAGCTATGGCGGCGCGCAGTAGTGCAGCGGCTTCTCACGCTCCTAGCGAACACCCTATTTTGAGCTGTTTTTACGTCGGTTCTGAACTCAACTTTACGCGCCCCACGCGTGTGAGTTACAGCAGAACCGAACTTCTGAGCATTAAGGACAGTTTGGTCAGTAAAACAGCAACTATGGACAATAATATCCGAGCTACGCTGGGCGAGCTGCAGCTCCTCCGCGCTCCTGCCAGTTATCTACAGTTAATAATGTTTGCTCTGGCTGTGGCGCTTGCGTAGATCTCAATATTGAGTGGCCTTTCCCAGATTCAAGGATTCAAGGATTCAAGGATATTTTTTTGTCATTCGCATCACATGTGGTACATGAGGTGGAACGAAATTGTGATCTCACGATCCAGTTTTACACCCAAAGAGCTGTTATTAATAGATATATAGATAAAAAAAAGAATACAATAAAAGAAATAGAATATACAAAATAGATAGATAAATATCCCAAAGAATAAAAAAAATAAATAGAGAGTAGAAAGGTTCAGCAACATGAAGTCCAGAGCGCAAGTGTGCTATAGCAGCATGATAATGTGAATTAGAGCAGTGGAGATAAAGTGTCTCAGTGCAAGTAAAGTGACCATGTTGGTAAACAGTAAACAGTAATTTGTCCTTGGTGTCAGTGCAGTGTTTTTTTGACAAATTACTGTTTACTGTTTACCAACATGGTCACTTTACTTGCACTGAGACACTTTATCTCCACTGCTCTAATTCATTAAGTCTGATTAAATTGAATTTACTTAATAATTTGAGGTTACACTTAATTACATTACACTTAAAACCATTAGTTATTTTGTTTAAATGGTAAGTTAATCTTATTGATTTTTTTGTTGTATCACTTGCTTTGCACAATGATTCTACATTGAATTGCACTGCCAGATAAATAAAACAGATTTGTATATAGTCTTCTTTTGTATTTTATAGAAGTAAAATAAAGAAAATTTGATGTGGAAAGAAAATGCTATAAAGTAAACTGTATACTGTATACTGCTGTAGAGTAAATCACAGTTTATCACTGGCTCAGACCAATGATGCTTGCTCTTACAACCTACAACACTGTGGCCAGGCAGTTAACCATAAAATATAATCTACAAGTTTACTTGGGGAAATCACTACACACTGACGGTAAGTGCCATACCCAGTATCCAAATAGATTGCACCAAAAGCCAATATAAAAAAGCGGTCAATGGCAACAGATTAAGCTCCATTATTAAAAGTTAATTCAACTTAAAGATCTCCATTTTAATGTATATATGGTCATACATGTTTATCAATAAACAGCTATTTTCATGCATAAGGCACATTGGATTATAAGGCGCATTATGCGACACACGGAGGGATGCGGTGTCATCATGTTTTTCTTCCTTTTAATTCAGCAGGTTTCGAGACCTGTAAAGCTAAGATTAGTAAAGAAAACTGTAGATAAAAAAAAAAACATTAATCAGCTAGCGGTTTGTCCCACGTAGCTTGTTTCACTCGTGTTAATGTAAATGCGCAGGCTACAGGCCAATATACTCGCTTCTGAGCGGCGAAAAAGCTAGCACTTAGCACGGCTAGCGAATAATGCTAATGCTGCTCCAGCAGTTCTAGTCGGGCTAGTGTGAATAGAAAAAAAATCCTGGTAGTGTTCAAATGGTAAAGATGGCTGCCAAGCAAACAGACTTGCCTACAGGAACATCAGTACCAGCCAACACCAAGTCTTGGGGACCTAGACTTGCATAAATAGGCAGGTGGTTTTAATGTAATGGCTAATCATTGTACACTTCGGTAATTTATGGTCTGTAGTACATAAATTTTGACTACAGTGACGATGTACTCCTGACCTCTGACCCCAGATCAGCTCGGAGTGAAGTACTCTGGGTATCAGTGACTCTCTCAGGTCTAGGGTTGCTGTTGGCCTGCTGTTTAATGCTGTGATTACTCACAGTGAGACAACAGGCCCAGTCATGTGTAGAGCTATTAAACTGATAGCTCCCTATCACAATGATTGGCTAAAAATAAATACAAACTTTATTGCCTAAAGTGTTCATTCACTCATCCAAATTATTAAACCCAGGTTCCAATCACTTCCATATTCACGTGTATAAAGGGAAGCATCTAGGCATGCAGACTGCTGACAGATACAGATTATAACAATGAATTACAATAGTAGTGGCTTAATTCTGACTCATAATTTAAGGAAAATAAGAGCTTGACTTTAAAAGATTTAAAGTCTATTTAGCTTCAAAAGGAGCTGCTTTGAACTGAAGCTCTCCACATAAGATGAGCCTCTAAAAGTGAGCTATCATCACATCACAAAGTGAGTGGCTGCATTAGGCTAATTAATCAGGATAATGAATAATTAACAACAAGATTTCTGCACTAAAGTACTGTACAGTATGATCCATCTAGAATGATCTACATTGACATGACATAAGTCATGGGAAAGCAGTATGCAAATTGATCATGAAATGTTGCCTCATCTGCATGTAAGTTGTAAGATATTATCTTGTGAGTGAGGCTGAACGATTACCAGTGTGCTTATGGCAAGGTTGTGAATTTGTGTGTGTAATAATGTATATTGCATAAGTAATCTGTATGTTTATACAGCATTACTCTAGCAATATTGTAGTCTATAATTCTAATGTAACAAATTGTAGTAAACTATAATAATAATACTATTATGTCAATGGTATATTTAGAAAATTCCATAACATGATTCAGGATATGGATGGATATGTTACCTCAAACACATCTTGAAAATTCCACGGTATGTGAACCATAAGATTCCTATAGGAATCCCACGGGCAATTTTAATGTTCTTATGGTGTTTTTCCTTAGAATAAACACTGTCCAAAGTGTTAAAGCATCAACAGCAGGTCAGCTTTGGTTTATCACCCCTGTCCTCCCTTAGCCCGTGGTGGAGTAGACAGATGAAGAATTCCTTCACTCGCTCCCTTACTCATACACTCCCTTACTCAATCACTCCCTTACACACTCTCTCACTTATTTACATTCTCACTCACTCACTCTTTCACATTCTCACTTACTCATATACGCATATTCTTACTCACTCACTTATTTACTCCCTCACTCACTTATTCACTTACTCGCTTCTTTAAATACTCATTCTCATTTACTCACTTATTCATATATTCACATTCTCACTTATTTACTCACTTCCTCGCTTATTCACTCACTCACTTATTCACATTTTCAGTCTCACTCACTCACCTATTTATACACTCACGCATTCACATTCTCACTCATTCACTTATTCATATACTCACATTCTCACTTATTTACTCACTTCCTTGCTTACTCACTCACTCACTTATTCATATTTTCTGTCTCACTCAGTCACTTATCTACTCCACTTATTTATTTACTTGCTTATTCACTTACTCACTTATTCACATTCTCACTCACTTATTTACTCACACTCACGTATTGATATACTCAGTCTCACTCGCTCGCTTATTCACATACTCACTCATTCACATTCTCACTCACTCACTTATTTTTATACTCACATTCTCATTCACTTAATTACTCACTCACTTGTTTATTCACTCACTTATTTATATACACACATTATTACCCACTTACTTATTTATCTACTCACTCACTCACTTATTTACCCACTCACTCGCTTATTCACTCACTTATTAACTCACTCACTCACTTATTAATTCACTCACTCACTCACTTGCTTATTCACTCACTCACTTTTTCACATACTTACTTATTCACATTCTCACTCACTCACTTATTAACATAATCACTTAAAGATAAGTGATAACTCACAGACCCTATTCACTCTTTCACTCACTCAATTTTAAATTTCCCTGAGGGAAACCTCCCATCTATCTATCTATCTATCTATCTATCTATCTATCTATCTATCTATCTATCTATCTATCTATCTATCATTCACTCTCTTCCTTTACAATCATTCACTCACTTCACTCAATCACTCACTCTATTCACTCATTCACTTCCTTCACTCACTCTTCACCCATTCACACTATTCACTCAATCACCCTCTTCACTTAATAACTCACTCACTTAACTCACTCTACATTCTCAATCCATCAATTCACTCACTCAATGAACCTTGTCCTAATAACACACGCGTGCGTGTGGGCGGGCGCGCGCTCCCCCTCGGTGCTGCAGGCTGTGGAGGAGCGCTGTAGTGAGAGTAGCTGTACTCAGAGCGCTATAGGGTTACAGTACTGATGGAGACTCTGGGTTATTATCATGGCGACTTGTTGACCAGTTAACCCACCTGTTGCTGTGTGAGAGAGGGGGTCTGAGGAGGGTCTGCTGGGGGTCTGAGGGAGGGTCTTACTTACCCAGCCCGGGATTCGGAGCAGAGTTTCATTAATCAGCGCGGACCCTGGCTCGGATGGCTCCTGTGCGCGCGCACCTGCTCGAGCGGTCAGAATAAAATAACAGTAAAATAACGCGTCCGGAGCTGGGGGTCGTCCTCACGCGACTGTCCGCTCTCGGAAGCCCACCATCGCGCTCCAGTAAGTTACTCCCGGTGGAGAGGCCGTGAGACGGGCCGGCGGGTCCAGCTGGATGTGGATGTCAGTCCAGCCTCTGAGCTTCACTCGTGTTAATGTCAGGCAGCAGCGCACAAAGCCACAGCAGGAAATACCGTCAATACAGCCTCTGCGCTCTCTTAAAGGGGCCGCGCTGCCCGTGTCCCAATTACAGCACACGTGCCCTACATACTTATACACTTGTTATCACTCTAGAAAGACCTTGGAATATGGTTATGTAGACTGATAAGCCTAATAAGTCCTTATGAGTAGAAGGAGCTCTTGTTTTGTCCCAATTTGAGTTCTGTAGACTGATAAGGCTGACAATACTTATTAGTAAGGGAATTTACAGAATTGTCCCAATTTGAGAACATGTATCCTACATACCTGTTCACTTGTTTCTGTCCTGTAGAAAAAGCTTTGACTTTTAGTCCTTTGACAGATAATCCTTTCTAGTAAGGGACCCTACTTACTTTTTGCTTGTTATTGCTCTGTAGAAGAACTTCTGCTTCTACCATTAAACATGTTTCTGTAGACCGGTGCATAGTCCTTACTAGTAAGGGGCCTTGCTGCCTGTGTTCCAATTGGAAAACATGTTCACTACATGCGTATACAATTGTTATTATTCTGTAGAAAGACCTTGGAATAGTTCTGTAGACTGGTAAGTCTGACAGTCCTTATTAGTAAGGGACATTTCTGAATTGTCAAAATTTGAGAACATGTGCCCTACAAACTAGAACACTTGTTATTGTCCTGTAGAAAGAGTGCTTTGACATGTACAGTCAAAAACAGGTGTGTAGACCTAATAAGTCCTGACAGTCCTTATTAGCAAAGGGAAATCACAGAATTGTTCCAATTTGAGAAAATATGCCCTACATACTTGTACTCTTGTTATTGTCCTGTATCAAGATTTTTGACTTGTACCGTAAAAAAAAGGTCTGTAGGCTAGCAGACAGTCCTTTTCAGTAAGGGACCCTACTTAATTTTTGCACTTGTTATTGCTCTGCAGAAAGAGCTTTAGCCTCTACCTTCAAAAATGTTTCTGTAGACAGGTGCATAGTCCTGTGCTGTAAAGGGTTTTGCTGTATGTGTTCCAATTGGAGTAAGCATGCCGTACATACTTATACACTTGTTATTGCTATGTAGAAAGAGCTTGGCTAAGTCAATAATGGTAGGAAAGACCTATCTAGTAAGGTACTGATAAGGTTGACAGTACTTATAAGTAAAGGTCTTTGGTGGATGTGTCCCAATTTGAGAACATGTGCCCTGCATTCTTGTACACCTGTTATTGTCCTGTAGAAAAAGCTTTGGCTTGTATAGTCAAAAACTGGTCTGTATGCTAGCAGAAAGTCCTTTCTTATAAGGGATCCATTTTCAGTGCATACACATGCCCTAGATGTGTGTACACTTAATGGTACAGTCAAAAATTATTATTTAGACTGGTAAGGATGATAGTCCTTACTCGTCAGGGGGCACACTGGCTGTGTCCCAATCGGAGCACATGTGCCCTACTTAGCTTTAGTAAGAAATAAAAAGACTGTGTCCCGTGTGAACACATGCCATACAATGCACAACTGTTGAAAGATAGCCCAAATACAGTCAAAAATTGGTCTGTAGACTAGCAGATAGTTCTATCTATTAATATGCTGTGCCGGTTCTGTCCCAATCTGAGTACATGTTGCCTAGTTACTTGTATCTGTTACTGCTCTATATAAAGAACTTTAAAATATACACTCAAAATGTTAAGTTAGGAAAGACGTCTGTGGTCAGGTACTTTGCTGGATGGATGGATGCCAATTTGTGTCTTACATACTAGTACACGTGTTACAGCTCAGTAAAAAGAGCTTTTGACTTAGTAAAAAAGGTTTCTGTAGACTAACAAGGCTGATAGTCCTTACTAGTTGGAGGCACTCATGTGTGATACATACGTGGACACTTATTGTCCTGTACAGTCAAAAGCTTGGCTGTAGGTTAGCATAAAGCTCTGGAAAAAAATAAGAGACCACTTAAAATGATGAGTTTCTTTGATTTTACCAAATTGAAGACCTCTGGAATATAATCAAGAGGAAGATGGATGATCACAAGCCATCAAACCAAGTTGAACTGTTTGGATTTTTGCACAAGGAGTGGCATAAAGTTCCAAAAAGCAGTGTGTAAGACTGGAGGAGAAGAACATTCCATACATGAAAACTGACTTAAAAGCAAGGTTATTCCACCAAAGATTGATTTCTAAACTCTTAAAACTTTATTAATATGAACTTTTTTTTACAGTATTTGACGTCTGAAAGTTATTTGAGCCATGTCTTATTTTCTGCAAATAAATGCTCTAAATGACGATATTTTTCTTTGGAATTTGGGAAACATGTTGCCCGTGGTTTAAGGAATAAAATAACAATGTTTATTTTACTCAAACATTTACCTATAAAAAGCAAAATCAGAGAAACTGATTCAGAAACTGAAGTGGTCTCTTAATTTTTTTCCAGAGCTGTATAATGAATTGTACTCACAATATTATCATCAGCGTTGCCACTAGAGGGCGCCAAAAATACACTAAATGCAGAAAAATGGTCTGTAGTTCTATAACTTTTACAGACTGTAGTCCATCCAACCCACCACCTTAATAGTACTGCTCTGTGGTGATCTATCCTGAGGTGTCTTGGTCATTAAAGCCTAGGGTGAAAGGAGGATGATAATACAGTATGCAGAGAAACAGATACAGGAATACAGTCTGTAATTATAGACCTACAAACTAGTGCTCCTATATAATCAGTGAAGCTGATCAAAATGTAAAACAACAGCTCAATCCTGGTGGGTTATACAACACTGTAGATCACACCTGGTATTGCAGACTCTGTACGTCCCAATGAATATTAGTAATTTCCTTAAAGCAAGTAAGAAACCACTTTTTGGCCAATAGGTGGCACTCCAAGATTATTTTTGACATTAGGTGTCAAAGATGTTGAAAAAAAAAAACTATAAATGAAAGCCTAATGAATTTTCATTTTGAGAAAGATACACTATATTGCCAAAAGTATAAACTCATCTGCCTTGGTACACATTTGGAGTGAGATCCTGTTTTTGATCTATAGTGTGTAACATGATTTCAGCCCACCCTTTACAGATATAACAGCTTTAAATGCTCTGGGACGGCTTTTCTTAAGGTGTAGGTTCAGACCATTTTTCTCCACTCTAAGGTTATGTTCACATTACAAACCACATCACTCAAATTCGGTTTGCTCAGATCGGATTTGGCAGTTCACATTTACAAATGTAAATGATCTGTATCTGTGTGTAATGTGAATTAATCTGTCCATGAAACACCTTACATGCGCACATTGATGAGTATATAAACGTTGCCTTCTTCACCAACAACAAAAAACGTCATAATTGAGAGACGACTCGTAGCTTTATAAAGGGAAATGGATGTGTTGGCAGGTCATATGTGGAGCATCTTTTGCTGGAGTGGAGAAACAGCAAACAGGTTTGAACATACAAAAACAGAAACGGGAATTCAGTCCGAATATTGGTTTTCTCCTTTGGGTCTACAAAACGAACTTACGGCTCATTATTTTGATTGCGAAATATGGGCGGGCTTTAATCGCGCCTCCTACCACATTGGTTAGTCTGAGAGATCACGTGTTCGCAGCCGCTACGTTCCGATACAATAAAAGTCCCGAATTGTCAGACGTCAGTAATTATAACCGCAGGAATATTATCAGTGTCTAGATTTGCGTGCAAAGACTTTCTCCAATCTGACTGAATTAATTCCGATTACAGAATCTGACTAAAGTGTTTGTACACGCTACTCATCTGAGGAAAAACGATATTTATATGTAACAGGAATGTACGCTGTTAAAGTAATAGAGCCCAAAATGATACACGTGTAGCGTATTACTGATTTTTCTATGTACCTTGAATTCATTTATTTTTACATTCATACATTTAAATGTAATATGGTCAAACCATTGTTCATCTTCTGTACTACACACTCATGAACTAGGTACCAGTCCCACCATGCATGACAAAAAAAAAAAAAAAACCTTTAGATGAAATTTATGGTGGAAGTAAGTCTACTAAAAAAAATCCAGCTCTTTACCTGACAATAAATATGTTACATTGAGACGTTATAGTTTTTTTTTATTATAGTTATTGTTTATTTTTTCATAAACAATGTTTATAATGTATTATATTATTATTTATTATGTTGCAGATATCAATCGGACGATAAAAAAAACATGGAATTTAGGTTAAAAAGTTGTCATATGCTATATGCTATATAGAGAAAAGTGCAGTGTCATTTCCTCCTTTGCGTCAATGATGATATCAAGCCAATTTTTAATTTTATAGGGGGTAAATTGAATGGTGTGACCGCACAGCCGGCCCAATGCATACTCAAATTATGTGGATGCTTAGGGGCCTTAACGCCAGGGGACACACCAAAAACACCAAGACACCATGATAAAAAATACATGTTTTAAAATAACGTTAAATAATACAAGTGAAATGGTACGACGGCGGTTTAGGGCAATACAAAAATAAAAAAATAAAACAGTTCACTTTGAGAATAAAGTACATTATTAGTAATATTACAAGAATAAAGTCGTAATGATACAAATTTAAAGACATAATGTTATGAGAATAAAGGCGTAATATTACGAGAATAAACACGTAATATTACGAGACTAAAGTCGTTGTATTTTAAGGGAAATGTAGTTCTAACTGCGTGGGTTGCAGTCTAAGAGCGGAGCACCGAAAGGCGCATTTTCCACTAATTATCTGTTACAGGGCTAATCGACATTTATCTATAATTTGTTATTAACATTTATAACCTGCAGATTTTTAATGTAGTGTTACAATTAGATAATACATTGTCCAGGTTTTTCCATGGTGGCATAGCCGAGCCTTCAGCACCCCTGCCGGGAGAAGCCTCCCGTGTGGGGAGAGCGTGCGCTGCTGCTCATGCCTTTTAGTTGGGTTTTTGTGACCAAAGGGACAGAAATACAGTAAATTCCAGTCATAAATAAAGGAAATAAACATTTTACTGATGCAGGATGAAACATGATATGCGTTTCAAAGTTATGATCTATGATCTCTACAATGTGGAAATGTGTTTATTAATTTCTCAATAACGATTTAATAATATAGGGCTAACATGTATTAATTAAATAAACATAGTTCATATTAAAAATATTCCTAATATTTCCCAGCAGATAGTATACCTTACAAAGCACTTGCTAACTTTACACCCAACCATGAAATACTTTTAGACACTGAATCAGCCTCCAAGGAAATGCGCCCCGTTTTAAACCTGGATACATAATTAAATGAACACATAATTCAGAAAATATAGCTTCAACATATTTTATGTCTTTATATGAGGCCTGTGACACTGTGGCAAGACACTGTGATGTGACAATATGCAGATCTTCAGTCTATTTTATCAGATATAGAAACAGCTTTATGTTATACATGAAATGCAATTTTGTGTTTCCGTCAGTAGATAAGATGGGTTTAACCATCAGAGGGAATTCTCCTCTCCCAAATGCTTGTCTTGGTGGCGCCCAAGCGTGGTCTTTTCTGAAGCGATAAAATTAAATATAGCAACAGAATAGCACAAAGCGTCAGTCGCTCTGATGGAGGGTAAAAAGAAGCAAGGTGGAGCCGAAAAGGCCAGATTAAAAAAAGAAAGACGATAGAAGAAGAAGCTGCCAAATGTTTAAAATTAACAAACTTGTTTTCCAGAGGACAGACTCCAGCTGCAGCCGGTAAACAGAGATATGGAAATAATCTTGAATTGTCAGCTATTGGGCAACATTTGCAATGTTGATTTAGCGTAGTTTCTTTTGTAGAGCCCAATACACCTCTTAACACGCCCTGGCCCGCCGGCGGGCCAGAAATATGTCATAGTTAATATCAGTGTTTATGAATAATTATGGACACCCAATATGCCATTTTAAAGCCTAGAATCTCTGCTTTTCAGTATCTAGCATATTTAGCTGTATGTTCTTTCAGGAAATAAACATTTAGGGCGAAATATGCCTTATTAGAATTATGATTCATAATTTTGAATCTGGTAAAGCTTTATATTCTGTCTTTAAGCTACTGCTTTGAGGATTCACTATTTCGTTTTGATCTTTTAGAATTCGTTAGATTTCTGTTTCTGTTCTAGATCTGTTTTTTTTTTTGTATGGCTCTAAAACGCCGTTGTACCGTTTCATTTGTATTATTCAACGTTATTTTAAAACATTTTTTTATCATGGTGTCTTGGTGCTCTTGGCGTGCCCCCTGGTGGCGTTAGGGCCCCTAAGCCTCCGCATAATTTGAGTATGCATTGGGCCGGCTGTGGGGTCACACCATTCAATTTACCCCCTTTAAATTAAAAATGGGTTTTTATGATATCATCATTGAGGCAAAGGAGGAAATGACACTGCACTTTTCTCTTGAAGGACAGACAGCAAATAATAGCATATGTCACCTTTTTAACCTAAATTCCATGTTTTTTTTTATCGTCCGATTGATATAGCCGCAACATAATAAATAATAATATTATAAATTATAAACAATTGTTTATGAAAAAAAAAACAATAACTATAATTATAAACAATAACCTCCCAATGTAAAATATGTATTGTCAGGTAAAGAGCTGGATTTTTTAGCAGACTTACTTCCACCATAAATTTCATCCAAAGGTTTTTTTTTTTGTCATGCATGGTGGGACTGGTACCTAGTTCATGAGTGTGTAGTACAGAAGATGAACAATGGTTTGACCATATTACATTTAAATGTATGAATGTAAAAATAAATGAATTCAAGGTACATAGAAAAATCAGTAATACGCTACACGTGTATCATTTTGGGCTCTATTACTTTAACAGCGTACATTCCTGTTACATATAAATATCGTTTTTCCTCAGATGAGTAGCGTGTACAAACACTTTAATCAGATTCTGTAATCGGAATTAATTCAGTCAGACTGGAGAAAGTCTTTGCACGCCAATCTAGACACTGATAATATTCCTGCGGTTATAATTACTGACGTCTGACAATTCGGGACTTTTATTATATCGGAACGTAGCGGCTGCGAACACGTGATCTCTTAGACTAACCAATGTGGTAGGAGGCGCGATTAAAGCCCGCCCATATTTCGCAATCAAAATAATGAGCCGTAAGTTCGTTTTGTAGACCCAAAGGAGAAAACCAATATTCGGACTGAATTCCCGTTTCTGTTTTTGTGTGTTCAAACAAAAAACGAAAAAACGAGCCGTTTTTTCATTTCTTCAGCTCTCTATTCAGTTCAAAAGTAATCAAACTGTCAAAATGTACACGGACCAGATTTGAGTAACTTCAGTCTGGTAATGTGAACATAGCCTAATTCATCCCAAAGGTGTTCTATCTGGTTGAGGTCAGGACTTTGTGCAGGCCAGTCCAGTAATTTTTTACTTTTAAATAAAATTACATTTGATAAAAATGGTAAAATAATAATAATAATAATAATAAGAAGAAGAAGAAGAAGAAATCAATTATTATTATTTTATTAATTAGTCTTTAATAAAATACTAAATTATGTGAACACACATATGTATTATTATTATATATAAAATATAAATATGAGATGGAAATCTAAATTAAAATATAAATATGTTATATTTTATTACATTAATTTGTCTTTAATAAAATAAAGAAATGTATGTAAATAAAGAATGTATAGAAATATGTTATTAAATGTATTATCATCTTATTTAATAATATTACTTTATTATTATTTTTATATTTATAATTTGCATATTTTTCGTATTCTTGTTATATAATAATAATAATAAATATTATGTTTGATTATAAATATTATCTAAAATATTATTTTACATAATATAATTAATAATAACTTATATTTTATTACACATATTTTCATCCCATTTATTAATGTTGCTTTATCATTTTATATATTTCTGGTATTATAATAATAATAATAATAATAATAATAATAATAATAATAATAATAATAATAATAATTGTTATATTATTATTATTATTATTATTATTATTATTATTATTATTATTATTATTATATATACTATGTATATATATGTAACCTAAACCTTATTACATGTATTACCAAATTGTTTACAAATATCGTTTTATTATATAAATATAAAATTATATATTATTATATATTTTAGATTTAGTTGAATAGAAATAGGCGGGGTTAAAAATTATACTGGAGCCAGCCACCAGAGGGTGTAAAAGGCGTAGTAACTTCACTTTTCAACCCCGTTAGTGCTGTCCATACTTATATACAGTCTATGGTTTTAACATTTTGTATGTGTTAATTAACATTCCCAAATGTGAAGTTCACAAGCAAAAAAAGGGAATCGTGTGCATGCTAACCAAAATATTGCTCTCAAGCTTTTGAAATTGTCATCTCAAGGGATGAAATTTTAAATGCGGATTCAAACGGCAGAAGGCTGAGGACATAAAGTTGATTTAACGTTAAAATTTTAACATTTGCACAACCTTTTACATTAAATGATGTTTCAAGGTTGTTTTAAGACATTACTTCAACCACATTTAAACGTTGAAGGTCAGTTATGTGTCAGCTGGGTTGGGACTGGCAGGGTCCTGTGTCGAGCACTAGGTGCCCTTTTAAATTTCTCACCCCTGCTCACTGCGTATCACTCCAGTAGCAGCAGGTAGGCTAGGTTCAAGCCCCTTTCCCACTGCTCTCTACAGATGAAGGAAACCTATTGTTACCACACTGACTGACGTCTCTTAAGCCAGCTGTAACTTTACCCACCCGTCTCCACTTACCATCCGACAAAATGGAGGCCCCGGCAATGGCCCCGTCTCGCATCCCTCTCTCTGGCTGCTGATCTCTCTGTCCCGTCTGTCGACGGAGGAATGCACGTTTACGGCCATTAGCCATGACAAGTCATTATGGATTTTATGTGCCTGCTGAAATATGCCAGCTTCCCCTCCCCTTTTCTACTGCTGATAGCAGGGGGTGATCCAAACACCCCAAATGCCCCAACCTCCCCACTGCCCTCAGGCTTTGAAGTGCAGCAGTAAAGAGCAGCCAGGCTAATCTAGCTCAGCTGAAGATAAATTCCTACTAGTGGCATAAAGTGAGAGAAAGAGAGAGAGAGAATGAGAGTGAGAGAGAGGGGTAGAGAAAGTCTGGAATTTCAGAGTTAAGTGAAGAACATAAGGCTAAATGTATTAAAGCTGCCCTTGAGGAGCTCTTGGCCATGTGGCTTCACTTACTGAGCTCTGCTGCTATCTTTATTACCCATCACTATCACTTATGGACGACAGGTGCTCATCCTTCCTTTATTTTTCGTCACAAAACGACCAAAACAAGTCTCAATTAAAGCTTGGTACAACAACTGTGAGCCTACAACAGTGTTTAAGAACCTTTCAACTTTTTAACATAAGGTTACAATAATTCACAATGATTTTAATAAAAGTAACCGGTAATACATTTGATGAACAAAAGCTATGCTTTTTGAAATAACAAATGAATCTTAGTGATAATAATGGTAATAATTGCCTCTCTGATCCGAGGACCACTGGTTTAAATTAAGCTCTTGCTGTTAGCCATCAGCAACCAGAGTCAGAGAGAGCATAATGTGCCATGCTGTTTCTTTCTGGGTGGGTAGATGGTGCCCACTCCCCTCAGTACTCCCATTGTGATGCTGGCTGGCACAGACGTCCGTTAGCTGATGTATCACAGATGGAGATCTGGTGCTTTCCTCTGAGTCTGTTGGCTGCCTATTGATTAAGCACTGGCAGCAGTTGGAAAAGAAGCAGAGACTTGCTTCATCATGTAGTAACTTAAAAGTGTTAAACAAACCCAAAATACTCTGTACTAAAGCATTTAGTTGCTCTTATCTGTGGTTTTGTTAACTTGTGGTTTCTGAGGCTGGTAACTCTGATGAACTTATCCTGTGCAACAGAGGTAACTCTTGGTCTTTCTTTCCTGGGGCGGTCCTGATGAGAGCCAGTTCCATCACATAATTTTTGATGGTCTTTGCGACTGCACAATTTTTTGTACAGACTGATCTTCTGATCTTCATTTCTTAAAGTAAGGGAAGAAGAAATTCAAGTAATTAACTCTTGACAAGTTCAGCACAGCTATTAACTGAAAGACATTCCAGGTGACTCTCCCTCATAACGCTAATTGAAAAGATATCAAGATGTGCAAAACTGTCATTAATGAAAAGATGCATAGTTTGAAGAATCTAAAATATAAAACATTCTGGTTTGTTTATCACTTTTTTATTTCCTAAAAATTTCCATATGTGTCATAGTTTAAACATTTTAAAATAGTAATAAAAAAAACAATGACCTAGTGTCCTAACTTTTAACTTGTACTGTATATACAATTTGTTTTCTTTTAGCTATGAAACAGCTTGTTTTGATGTTATTACTGTTTAATGTCACAAAAATTCCCACTGCTCTGATGAGTCAGAATAAAACATCAAAACCAGTGATGGCATAGAAAAAGTAATCTGATTACTGATTACCACTTTAAAAAGTAACTTAGTGGATTACTTATGGATTACTTAATTCTAAAAAGCAACTAAGTTACTTTTAGGTTGCTTTTAAGTTATTTCTCCCTCAATACAACAATTTTATCAAATCTAACTTTATCAAAAGCATTGCTTCACCAATGGGACTTGTTCTGCAAGTGTGCTGCTGTGAATCCAAACATTTCTTCAAATTTTACATTGTGTTTTTGAAGCTAATATATATATATATATATATATGTATCATGTAAAAGGAATTATTGTAATATTTGGTACATAATCCCTTTAGGATGAAAGAGTTAAGAAAATGTACAGTATGGGCTCTATAATGCAGTACAAGCTGTCAGAAAGCCAGTAAAATACCCCAAATGAAAAATTGTGACTGTGTGTGTGGGGCTGTGGATACGGCTGGTACTGGAAGCCCTCGCTGGGCTGGTGTCCGAGCTTGCGGAGGTTAAGTGTCTGGAGTTTCATGTTTGACCCCTCTGTGATACCCAGACTGCAGTCTGCACAATCGGCCGGCCTCCCTTATCCCTGAGGGGGATTAGGCTGGAGCTGCTGGTCCTCTGTCTGTCCGGAGCTGAACACAATGCACTGCCAGGCACTGGAGCATACAGTGAAACACACTCTACTAATACACACACACACGTCACTGTTTTACCTTATATAGCAACAAACACAGTCACTCTCTAAACCCATACTGACACTGTCAATACATATACATGGATTATAAATACAAGCCGATCATTCATAATATTACCATGGTAATGGATCAGATACAGCAGTGCTGCTGGAGTTTTTAAACACTTTGTTCACTTACTGTCTATCACTCTATTAGACACTCCTACCTTTAGCTGATCCACCTTGTAGATGAAGTAAAGTCAGAGACAGAAGTTCTGAATCTGTTGCTGCTCAGTTACGTGTTGGTCATCCTCTGGTCCTTCATCAGTGCCCACAGGACACTTGCAGCCCATAGAACGTGGGTCACAGGACACTGTTTGCTGGATTTTTCTGTTTTTCTGACGTGTTTAAAACTCCAACAGCACTGCTGTATCTAATCCACTCATATCAGAACAACACAAACTAATACAGTAACAAACATCATGTCAGTACAGTCATTGCAAATCTCTCACTGTACTGGATGTAGATATGCCTTGCAATATTATATTACAAATAAATAAACAAACAAGTACATACAAAATAAGGTATAGTATAGCATTTGCCTTAGAAAGCTTATGACGGTGACTGACAGTGTCTACCGATCAGACAACTTTGGCAGAAATCACATCCAAATGCAATGCAAAATATCCCACGGATACACATTCCACAGGTCAGTGTAGCGTTCTTTAGCTTTTATGGCACAGAGCAAAAGTCATGGCACATGCCACTAGAGTTCCTGTCCCATGACTTCTGGCATGTCAGTGTAAACAGGTAAAACTCAATGTTCCACAAAATAACATGAACAACACAAAAGAGCTAGAAAATTCCAAAGTGGTTTTAATTTCATAGTTGCAATCATTATCCAGTGTTTGAAAAACATAAAAAATAAATATACATTTTTTTACAAGAATTCCAGTGTTTTTTTTTTTCCTTTTTTTTTGGTGGGGAAAAACAGGAGTAGTTCCAACACTGGAGTGGCTATCACAGAGAGGAGGCGGGGCATAGGGTGGGATTAGAAGGCCTCTGAGTTTGAACATAAAGAGCTCGTGATAAAAATGGCATAGACATTCATTCATATTTTCACTGTAAGAAATTGTAGGGCTCCTCTCTTTTCACATTTTATAATTTACTCTTTATTCTTTTATAAAAATAGCTCACCTTTGTGTGTGTTTTTTTTAACAGTCTTATCTGAGGAGGCGTGAACCAGCGGGCTTTGGAACGTCTGAAAACCACACTGTGTAGAGTGTAGTGTGTGATCAAAATAAGGCACCACAGTGACCGTCAATCAAGTACAAAAAAAATACAGCATCATGATTTTTTTTTGTTTTTGCCCAGGATAATCTCTTGAATATGTTGTTATAAAAAAAATCATTATAAAAATGTGCCTGAAGTCTGGAAACAAAAAAAATACAAAATAGAGATATCTACATAACAATGGTTAAAATCACAACAGAGAAACCAACACAGGACCTCCTCTGGAGGGATGAGTTGACCGAATCCAGCACATGCAGTTCATGAATTGTCTTTTTATTGTCCTTTTTTGCCTTTTTTCCAGCACACATTCCTTTGTGTTTATTAAAAAGTCAAGAGTATTTTTCCACCCGTTCAGAGCAGATACACTGTAAGTACTAGTGGTAACATCCAACATCACATTCCTGCAGTTCTCCAGCTCCAGCTCCAGATCCTGCTCCAGCCTGCTGCTGTGGCCGTGACTTTCCTGGTTTGGGACATGCAGAGCTGAGGCATTGTGTGAGATGTAGTCTTTTCTACCTCCTGCAGCATATGATTTTGGCACGGTCCATTCTTACTGCCCCCTTCTCCTCTTAAGGCGCCATCCAATACATTCCCTTTTTCTTAAAATTCCTATGTAGAGCAGCCAGATGTCTGCAGTAATACTGTCCTCCATTGGAGTGTAGGCCACTGGGGTGACGAGAGAGAGAAGGAGTGAGAGAGTTAAGAGGGCGAGAAGGAGAGATGTCCAATGAATGGTCCAATGAATGGTCCAATGAATGGTCTATGTTCCTTCGAGGAGTTCATCCACCTCTCCTCTTCTCCTGTTCTCCTTGCTCTTCTTCCCATCTTCACGTCATGAAGGACGGCCGTCGTGTCGCTCTCACGTAGAAAGAGCCTCCTGCTGCTTCCTGCTGGGTCAGATTGAGGTTTCATTACTGCCGCTGTGATGAAAGAAGAAAAAAAAGGGAACGAGGGAAGAGGGAGAAGAAGGAGAGAGGGAGGGAGGGAGTGACAGAAAAGAAAAGGAGGGATTGGTGACATGCTGGTTAGGTGGGTTTTCAGGCAGGGCTTCAGGCAAACAGAACAATGATAAACCATGCCTGCGTGCAAGTGAACACAATGATTCCAGTTCCAGAGTTTAACAGTATGACTGTCCCCGACTGTCCTTGTATTATCTTGGTCCATCTAGAACTACACTTCCTCATCACAAAATGCATCACAATCAGCCTACTAACAAATGCTTCTTTTGAAACTCACGAACGAATAGAATGTAATTAGACACCTCAACACGCTTAGAGGAGAACATTAACTGCCAATTCATTTACAGCATCTAACAGACTGGAATGTTTTTTCAATACAGCACCTTGCTCAAACTCAAATAATTCATGTGGCCTTGCCATGAGCATGCTGCCCGGTGTTCATTCTCTTATACAAGACAACATCTAACAATGTATACAATGCACACAGACTATATTTCAAAATAATCTTTAGGTAAACTATATAAACTACATATGCTTATTCATTGTTTCTTCTGAAATCAAGACTATCTCTGCTGTTTTTTTATTTTTTTGAGAACGGCTGTGAGGATTTGATAGCACTCAGCAACATGAGCCTCATCCCAACTTACTAGCTCACTCCAAAAGTAGTAGGTAGAGCTTAATCATTCCAAAAAAACACAGTTAAACTTCTCCACAGTTAATGCTGAGGGGACTTTATACCCCTCCAGACTATATCATATATATGGCAGTTCATCTCAACAGGGACTACACAAGCTGTGTGTTGTGGAAATTGCGATTGGGGAAACTTAAATTAGCCTAATGCATTAATTTGAAAGGGTGTCAACAGACATTTAGACATACAGCATAGTGTTCCTCCGACGAATTGAATACTATTGTATCTATGATCATTTTTAGACTTTGTAACACTACAAAAACACTGCAAATACATTATTTATAGTGCAATTATTGGACTATATCACACAACAACAAAAAGCTGAGGGGACAGCCCGTGTAAACAGTGCTCAGTTTAAATCCACAACACATGCAGGTCACTATTAGAAGGGTGCACAATTAATAGACGTGTGTCAACAGTGAATTCCCATTCCCCATTCTCCCAGAGAGATTCACTCTTTTATGTTTTGTTCCCACAAACATAAAAGACATGGATTAAAAAAAAAATGTGAGGTCACATTTTTAGAGGTCACGTGACTACTTACTCTGAATCTGACTGGTTTCCACCGTTAACGGTGCCGCTCCGCAGGTTCATGGCCACTCCGTTCTGCTGCTCCCTGGGCGGGACGGCTGGTCGATGGGGGTTTTTGATGATGACGTTGTGACTGTTGCCCCCATCGTTGGAGGCTACTGAGGGGGTCCGTGAGGAGATGGTGGGGGGGTTATAGTCTGAAAGCTTTTCTCTGAGTTTGTTCTTCATGTTTTTGTCCGTAAGTGGAGGAGGGTATGTGATCTTATTTTTCAGTATGCCTGCAAAGAGAGAGGAGAGATACAACACGGCATTAATGGAAAGTTTTGGTTGTAAAATCTGATTGACTGAGCCACTTTGAAGTCAAATAAGTTTAATTTTGTATTAAGGTTGTTTAGCAACCATGACCAAGATTTAACAAACTACACTTTTGTAATTGTGATTATCATTGTTATTTAAAAAAAAATATTATTTGCTGTCCCAGAATTGTTAGAAGCCATTCAAGACATTTTTTTAATTAACGTATTTTAATTACGAGAATATAAGGCACACTATCAATAAATGTCCATTTTCTGGTCTACTTTCATACAAAATTATTATGAGACACATTATGCAACACTAGTAAGGAACAGGGGCGTCGCCATGTTTTCCTTCTAATTCAGCAGGTCTTTCTGCTGGGTGAAGGTACCCTGAGAGTTCCAATAAGCCAGGGCGATATTATGTTTTAACACGATAAATGTGTAGACTACAGTGCAATAATACTCTCCTCTGAACAGCGAAAGAGCTAGCTCAGTTAGCAGGTAATGCTAATGCTGCTCTAGCAAAGCTAGTTGGGGTTAGAAGCAGACTACAGTCTGCTAATACTCACCTCTGAACGGCAAAGGAGTTACTAACGCGGTTAGCCGCTAATGCTGCTTCAGCAGTGCTAGACAGGATTGGCAGCAGGCTACAGTCCAATATACTCGCCTCTAAATGGCCAAAGAGCTAGCAGTTAGCGCGATTAGTAGCAAATGCTAATACTGCTGGAGAACTAAACTGAAACTCCTGTATAACACTGTACTTCAGTGGAGTAGCTTTACTGCTCCTTAAAACCTGACTAGTAGAATAAGGCACATTGGATTATATAGCGCATTGTCGATTTTGGGGAAAATTTAATTATTTTAAGTGCGCCTTATAGTGCATATATTGATCCATATCATGTTGTGTTTCAATGCTATGAGTTTTCCCTAAATTACCTCGTCTTGCTTTGCTTAATACCTGCATAATGATACATATCACACCGCCAGGCTTTGACAATGTTTTTTAAATTCTAATCATTAATATACATTTTTAATTTAAACAAACTGGGTATCCTGTTATGGCCAGAATTGGGTGTGTGTATTGTGTTTGTGCTTGTAATATGATATTAAAAATACTGTAATAAAGTGACAGAAGTTAATCCATCCACATCCACATACATTGCCTACAGTAACTCACAACTGATTATACAGCACAACACAACACAACACAAATAACCTGGATTACCAGTACTATCAGCACCACCCCTCTTTCTCTTACCCTTCCTCTGCTCCGGCTGGTGGTTGCTGTTGGTCTGACTGGGTGGTGCTCCGTCTCTGGCTGGTGGGTCTTTGTCCTGGGGTGGTTCTCCTATGTGGTTCAGCTTATTCTCCTGATGGAGCTCTACGTTCACTTTAGTCTCCACCCTCAGTCGCTCTGCACCTCCAGCCTCCTCACTGTCGCTGGCCGTGGTGGCCTCAGTGGGCCAGTACGGCTTCACGTGATTGGACACTGTGTCCACTGGATTGTATAGAAGAAGAATAACAGATCAGAACATCAGAAGTCTACATATGAGTTCATTAATGTTGTTAAAAGTTTGGAATTAATAACATAATATTAATACAAATGAAATTCAGTCACTTAATTTTTTAAACTTTTTTTTAAAATAATCTATTTAACTATTTTTATATAAACTATGAAAATACAATAAACTAGGCTTTAACTTATCAGTAGGATATTAGATTGTAAAACAATAAGGAAATGCATTGTAAATGATTCTAGAATTACTCAATATGTATATTATCAAAAAAATCCATCAATAGAACAGAAAAAGAAAAAGAAAATTGTTTTTGTAAAAATACATATTTAGGGTATATTATCTAGGTCTATGTTGTGGTAAATTCTTGTTATCCTGAAATGATATGAATAGATTTTAAATAATATAAATAAAAATAAAAGTATAAAATACCTATAATTATTTACCTATATTATTATACTTTCATTGAGCTATGTACTTCTTAAATTACATTTATAAAAATATTAAAATAAAAATAATTGCTAACATATATTAACAAAATAAGATCTCACAAATGACTGAAAAAAAAAACATATTATTTGAACATATATAAATATAAAATTAGGTGAAATATTATATGGAATAGGCATTTTAATTTCTGGACATTGTATTCGAACATATCCTAATAGGTATTAGATAAAAATATGAAGAATACTATACATCTATTTATTTAACACATCACAACAACAGTAAAGCTCCACATGTCATTTATCATTTAATTGAATAATCCAGATTTTTTTTACCTTTACCTTTTGGAGTGCTGTGCAGTGGCTGCCGCTCGTTGTTCCACTTGGGCTTCATGTGGACGTCTTCATCGTCCTCGCTGTCGGAGGAGTGTGAGGAGGCGTAGGAGCTGCTGTGCTCGTCTACAGAGAGCTCACTGTCCGAGTCAGAGTCTGATAAATACATAAAAACACAACTATTACTATTACTGTATCAGCTGTTTGTTATTAATAAGTATTGTTAAGTATTATTCCATTACTGTGGCACAGTCTTTCCTGTCAGATTGAGATAAATAAAAATTTTAAATTAATGGCAAAAGGGCTAAAAGCAGGTTATGGTTCAGTACCGTCTGCCTTGGTGCCGTTGCGGTGGAACAGAGGGGCGTCAATGTCTGTAAGTCCTTTAGCTGTTCCTGAGGAGACGCAAGGTTTCTGTCCTGACTCATCTCTGTGAAGGAAGAATTAACCAGAAAAATGAGGCATTCAGGTCAAGACAGTTTTAGGTTGTAAAGGTAAGGAATATTATAAAAATCCCAATGAGTTAATAAAATGTCTAATAAACATATAATTACATAATTCAGGATATTGTAAATCTATCATCATTTTCCCACCACATTATGCACTAACATTATGTATTAAACTCATTCAACCAAAATAAAAGTCTGGTTCATTACTACATTCATATTACCAGCCTCTTTAATCAATTTCTTGCTAAAATGAGATCTGGTTAAACTACCTGTATCTGTCCTAAATTTCATAAAATCTGTACTTGTGCTCCCAGCACTAAATGTGGATATAAGAAGCCTGTCTTTTTGCATAGACAGTTCTGGCCATAAGCAGTTGATGACAATCATTACCACCCACTGCACTGTCCTCAGTGGGTGGTAATGTCCTTTATGATAAATTCCTGTTAAACTCATAAGATAACACCTCACAACTTATAAACGTTTGGGCGTTCTCTACTCTGCCTTGAGGTAACACTTCATGGTCAATACAGGGTACCAGTCAAAAGTTTGGACACCATCTGATTCAATGGTTTTCTTTAATTATTTTTTTTCTACATCATACATTAATATTAAAGACATAAAAATAATTATGGGACACATATGGAATTAACCTAAACCTGACCTAAACCTGATCAACTGAGATGGTGATTTGGGATGAGCAAGAGCTTCACTGCGTAAGGGAAAAGCAGCAACTATTGTTTAGCACCCCCAAGAACTCCTTCAAGACGCAGAGAAAATTACTCCAGGTGACTCTCCCTCATGAAGACACTGAGATTAAAATACCAAGAGCAGTGCAGTACAGATCTGTCCTCAAAGATCAATGTGTTGCTTAGAAGAATCTAAGGTATAAAACATATTTTGGTTTGTTTAACAGTTTTTGTTTACAAAATAATTCCATGTGTTCCTGTATAGCTTTAATAAATTAAATATTACATTTACAATGTAAAAAAAAACATAAAAAAGTGGTACTGTGCATTCTGCTGTCCCAGGATTTCCACATGTATGAATAATTTACCATTTGCATGTTTTAATCAAGTTTTCATAGGGTTTGAAGAGGTTAACCTCACTAGCATAAGAACACTGAACTACCTCACTACTAAAGCCACTGCCAATTTTCCGTCTCCTCCACCTGTTTCTATAGCTGATGTACAGATGCAGGCTCATGCAGCCCAGTTGGCAGCAGTGCCAGACTGAGACCGGGGGGCAAAACAAAATAAGCGCTTGTGAGTGTCTGACTGACTGCATGAGGCTAATAAAGTTCCCTCAATAATCTGACACTACTGAGCACAAATTCCAGCCATCCCTATTGGCAATTTCCCCTTGACGGTATGAAGCTGCAGCAGCAGGAGGAGTGAGTACTGACGCCTGATGACTGATGTGTTAGCTAGAGGCGCTCGCGCTGCATGCCCCAGTCTGTTCTGATGGGCTCAAATGTTCTCCAACACTCCAACCATGCGTGAGCTCTGCTCATCTGCAGTGTCAGTATCGGCTCCGTAGTGTAATTAACACACCAGTGCAGAGAGGAGATACTCAGATATACGGCCGAAGGGGAGCTCTGTCACAGTTTAAAATGAGACCATAATAGAACGATATTCAGGTTTGATCTTTGAGTTTAATTCTAAATTGGTGACATGATTATATATGTGTGTGTATGTATGTGTGTGTGTATGTGTGTTTGCACATATGTGCAGCACTTTAGCGCAGCAAAGCTGAGCCATGCGCGAGAGCCATGCACCGCCGTGTTAAAGAGACACCAGTAGAATATAGATATAGAACACAGTAATTAGACACCAGGAAGAGATATTAGACAGTATGAGAGACAGTGAGCAAAAGATTAACTGAAGGTGAGACATTGATAGAAATTTGACAGTAGGTGAGACAGTGAAAAAGAGATAAGACATTAGAAGAAACAGTGAGAGAGATTAGACAGTAGGAGAGACAGTGAGACATGTTAGACTGTAGCAGAGACAGTGAGAGAGATTAGACATTAGAAGAGACAGTGAGAGAGATTAGACAGTAGGAGAGACAGTGAAACATGTTAGACTGTAGGAGAGACAGTGAGAGAGATTAGACATTAGAAGAGACAGTAAGAGAGATTAGACAGTAGGAGAGACAGTGAGAGATGTTAGACTGTAGGAGAGACAGTGAGAGATGTTAGACTGTAGGAGAGACAGTGAGAGAGATTAGACCGGTAAGACAGTAAAAGAGAGATTAGACCGGTGAGACAGTAAAAGAGAGATTAAACAGTAGGAGAGACAGTGAGAGATGTTAGACAGTAGGAGAGACAGTTAGAGAGATTAGACTGTAGGTGAGGCAGTGAGAAAGAGTAGACTGTAGGTGGTACATTGAGAGTAATTAGACAGTAAGAGAGACACTGGGAGAGATTAAACAGTAGAGACGGTGAGAGAGAGATTTTACAATAGGAGAGACAGTGAGAGATGTAAAACTGTAGCAGACACAGTGAGAGAGATTAGACCGGTGAGACAGTGAGAGAGAGATTAGACTGTAGCAGAGACAGTGAGAGATGTTAGACTGTAGGTAGGACATTGAGAGCGTTTAGACAGTAAGAGAGACACTGAGGGAGACTAAAAAGTAGAGACAGTGAGAGAGAAATTAGACAGTAGGTGAGACAGTGAGAAAGAGTAGACTGTAGGTGGGACATTGAGAGTGATTAGACAGTAAGAGAGACACTGGGAGAGATTAAACAGTAGAGACAGTGAGAGAGAGATTAGAAGGTAGGTGAGACAGTGAGGAAGAGTAGACTGTAGGTGGGACATTGAGAGTGATTAGACAGTATGAGAGACACTAAGAGAGATTAAGTGAGACATTGAGGGAGACTAGACTATAAGAGAGATAGTGAGAAAAAAAGATAGGAGAGAAAGTGAGAGAGAAATTAGAAAGTAGCTGAGACAGTGACAAATATCGGACAGTAGGTGCGACAGAGAGGTTAGACAGTAGAAGAGACCGTGAGAGTGAAGAAAGGTGTAGCAGGGCCATGCACCCAGCAGCCAGTTACCTGAAGGCGTAAGCAAGGTAGCCGCTGTGGCTCTTGGCTGACCTGATGGTGCTCTCCAGAGATACAGTAGACTCGCCGATAGCTGAACGGAACAGAGTGCCGTCCTCCGTGTATGTATTATTACAATTCAGAGAACGCTGTGAGAGAGAGAGAGAGAGACAGGGTGATTAAAGAAAGCCTAATGGCTGACATGTGTATCTACACTTCATTACCTGAGATACTGAATAATATATTAGAACAGTACCGTAATAATCCCCATCAGTCTAATCATATCTGTACCATGTGCTCAAATAACACAGATAATAATCACAATGGCCAGGACTCTGTTAGAACTTAAAAGCTGCTTGTGCTTCAATATCCAATAAGAATTAGCTTCCAGCTCCCCACACTTACAGTGAGCAGAGAGGCCCGGGTGGTGCTGGACTCGTCTGGTAGTGGTTTCTTTCCTGTGAACACCATCTTCAGATTCTTCCTCACTTCTTTACTCAGCACACAGTGGAAGAAGAATATCAAAATTCCCTAAAAAAAAACAGAGCCAGGCGCTGTGTAAATGAATGGGTAATTCAAATATACAATAACAAGGGACTTGCTTATATTTATGTATTTATTCCATTTAATATTTATGACTAATCTGAATAAATTTAGTAAATCGCTAATTAGAAATTAGAAATATGAGTCATATAATACATGAAATTAATTATAACAAAGGTTTTATTAAATTGTTAGTACAATACCATTGATTTCACACATAATATTTACTTACAATAAAATATTATTAAATAATAAAATAAGTTTATTATATTTAAGCAGCAAATGCACTTTTAGTTTTAAGTGAAATAGGTCTATCATTATAGAAAAATAGGTATATATATTTTTTTTACTATTTATTTATTTTTAATTTTTATATTATTAAAACAAAATTAAATAAAACAATAAAAATATATAATAAAAACCATAACTAATTATTTTTCTACAGGCTAAAATACAACTTTATAAACACACAAAAAAAGCAGTGTTAAAAATTATGATGCTACATAAAAAGTACCTATAACATATAAAACTCTATTAAAAACTCTATTAAAAACTCTATTAAAAACTTTTTCACTAGTTTTAAGTTCTGATCAGGGATATACTGGTTTAACTAGTGAATGTAGTAAAATGTGCTGTAATGTCTCATTAAATGGTCTCTGTAACAGTTTGTCAAGCAGAGCTTTGAGGTCTAAACTAATATTCCACATTTTAGTAAAAACCAGGGGCACTAATCTCACCTGCAAGCAGCTGAAACCTGCAAACAGGTAGTGAAAGATCATGACGTCACTGTTAACAGCCATGAGCCCCAGCAACCAGGTGGCACTGATGAGCAGTAAGAGCAGGAAGGCCATCCGCAGAGCAGGACTGTAATTATAAACACATACACACAAATACATAAACACATAAGATATGTATAGATATAAAAATGTAATAAACTCAGAACATGACATCGCAGGTTTATTCTACCCATAGAAACATTTAGAAAATGTAATGGAGTGTATGGTGTATGGACTCACATGGCTCCTGACTTCTCATAGCTCCTCTGCCTGCGTCCACACGAAGCCTTTGCTGCCATAATGAATATTACTACGTTTACCTGCAGAAGAAAAAGCAAGAATTTAAGCTACAGTCTAGTGAAATAAACGTGTTGTTATCAGGTTTAATTAATTTTTATATCTTATCAGTATGTCCTTGTTGTGTTTATAAAAAAAACTATTACAGACGTAAAAAAAGGGCCACAGTCCAAAAAGTATAACAGCTTTGTTATAGAACATGTTCTTTAAAAGTTATATACTTTTTCTGTTGCATTAAATATAACAGTCAATAAGGTTAGACATATTAGTGTCTGAAATTTGCTGCTGTGTTTTTGCATTGCAGCTACAAGGCTAATATAGCTAACAAGCTATATCATACACTACTGTACATGCTACACACTAACAAACTACAGTATAATAGCTAACAAGCTTTTACTGCTAATATTGCTTACAGGCTGTCTTCCAATCTTCATTACAAGCTAATAAGCTGTATTACAGCATACTTATAGCTAATAATGTGTAGTACTGTTAGCACCGTGCAGCATGAATGCCTAAATCATTAAAAATTCGCCTCAATTTGTACCAAGTTAATTCTAATTTGAGGGGTTACATTATAAAGAAGCAGAATGTGTAGAGGGAGACTGGTGCTTTGGTGTACTGACCAGCACAACAACAGCGATGGGACCAGCAAAGCTCCAAATCAGGGTGTCGTGGACGGAGAGCCAGCAGAAATCAGGGTTACCATAGCCCTGTGGATCCAAACCTACAGCCAGACCTGCAGAAACAAATTAATTATACAGTAAATGCACAATAATGATTGTATATAATATGTATTATTGTCTTAAAGTAGCTAAAATTACCATAATAGTTATCAATATGTAGTTATTTAGTTAGAATAATAACGCAAATACTTTGTATTAATACGTGTAACTCATCCAATATGTACTTTATCCTACAGAGTACATGCACACAAACACACACACACACACACACACACACACACACACACACACACATAAACACATAAACACAGGAAAGGTAGAGGAGTGTAAGAGCAGCCTGGACTCTATTATCCGAGTGTCTTTCTACTCCGGCTTTGAGTTCCTGCCAGAGCAGTAAGTGACACCACCATACGACACAGAAGCAAAAAACAGCAAAGTCCATCAGAGCAGAGGAAGAGCTCCAACAGGAGATAAAAGAGAGAAAGAAAAAGAGAGAGAGAGGGAGACACACAGAGAGACAGACAGAGAGACAGACAGAAAAAGCCCTTTCCCACAGGGATCACACACACACACACACACACACACACACACACACACACACACACACACACACACACACACACACACACACACACACACAAACACACACCGCTCAAAGTAGAGTAGAGGCGAGTTCCAGCACGACACAGTGGGTGTGTGTGTGGTTTGTGTTTAGTACTTGTAGATGTTGCTATATATTGCCTTTCTGTATGTAAGGAATATGAATCTTTTCTTTTCATTATTGTCATTATAAGATATTTATTGTTTGTGTAATGGGTATACTGTGTATATTGTACAGTGCATGATGTAATTTACAGTACATGTTCCTAATATGTTTTCTGCTTATTGCTAAAATGACTGTGAATAAAATCTTGTGTGATGCATTACGAGATTTTGTCTCTATGACCTTTTATACACACCTCTTTTTTTATAATTTTATTTCTAATTTTTCCCGTTTCCCCTACTTTACACTGCAATTAACCAACCCACTCATTAGGACTCCCCCTATCACTAGTAATGCCCCAACAGAAGGGTGAAGACTAGCACATGCTTCCTCCAAAACATGTGAAGTCAGCCGCCACTTCTTTTCGAGCTGCTGCTGATGCAGCATTGCCGAGCAGCATCACAGCGCGCTTGGAAGAAAGTGCAGCGGCTTGGTTCTGATACATCAGCTCACAGATGCCCTGTGCTGCAGACATCACCCTAGGAGTGATGTGGGGAGAGAGCGCCATCCACCAACCTGTGCTAATCAATAACAGAAGAGTGCGTCAAAATATTTCATGTCTGTGTGAGTGTGTGAGTGTGTGAATGTGTGCGTGAGTGTGTTTGTGTCACTGACCTGTGATAATAGCAGGGATGCCCCAGCCGATGGCGTAGTAAAAGCGCATGTGGCCGTGGTTGATGTTGCGCATCTCAGTCAGCATGCGGTAAATGTGTAGCCCCTCCACAAACATCCAGGCAAACGTACACATGTAGAAGAAGTGCAGTAGAATCGCTATCACCGTACACACAAACTGCAGAGAGAGAGAAGGAGAGAAGAGACAACACAATATTTGTTAAACTAGACTTATTATTGAGAAAGAAAAAATGAGAAAAAAAAATATTGCACTATAAGGCTGTGCAATAACTGTAATTCTTAAAAAAAAAAAAAAATCAAATGAGCGCAAGATATTAGACTACACAGATTTCTCTCCTGTTTATTTGGGCGAGTAAAGTACTTCCGCTTATTTACAGTAAACTTTGTAGATTTTTACTAAGGCAAGCCCACTTAGCTTGTTTTAACAAGGTAAACACACAGTCTACAGGCTGATAATACTCACCTCTGAATGGCGAAAGAGCTAGAGCTTAGCGTGGTTGGTGGCTAATGCTCCAGCAGTGCTAGCTGGGGTTAGCAGCATGCTACAGGCCAATAATACTCACTTAAGACAAAAGAGCTAATGCTAATACTGCTGCAATCTCGAGTCTCGGTGCTGAAGAAATAAACTGAAACTATATAACAGTGCACTTTAGCAGAGTAGGTTTCCTGCTCCTTACATTCTGACTGGCAGAATTCATACATAAGGTGCACTGGATTATAAGGCGCACTAATGATTTTTGGGGAAAATTATAATATTTATTTATTTATTTATGTCTTTTACCTTCTGGCTATCTCCCTTTAGTAGTTAGACTGTTATAGCCAGGTCTGCTAGAGTTGTCTTATAATGTTCATGTTCTTTACACTCTTGCAGTACTTTCTTTGAGTGCCTACTCGAATGACTGCCTACGTGCTACCCTCCTCAATAATGTTTTTTATGTTGGTATTTTGTCTTATTACAAGATTTCTGTGAAGATGGTTTACAACAATATTGTTTGCATATAAATGTATTACAAATCTGAAATACAGAAAAAAAGGGAGAAAGAAAATAAGAAAAGAGTGTGTATACGTTTTCGATGTTGGATTAGAGGATCTAAATCTTCTGCAGCCAGTACTGAGTACAGATCTACATATGACTTTGGCCAACAGCATTCCCCAAACACACACACACACACACACAAAACACAATTTAACGGCAAATTTAACTTATTATATGGTTACAAAACTGGGTGTGAGCTCAATACCAATATCTGAAAGGCGGATCATGTCTTTTTGTTCAAAATTACACAGTGTGTGTGCCTCCCAATAAACACCAGTCCCAGCTTGTCTCTGTGGTAAAGCCCCACAGGGTGAGGTCACAGGGTGAGGGGGGGCACTTAGACTACAAAGTGTGGCTCCACAGCCTCGGGACTAACTCTAATAATACATAAACCTGCCCATCACTCTTGTTTCACAAAAACGTTGTGAGGTTGGTCCTCCATGAGCATTAATGAGCCAAAGGTGCTTCACTGTTGGTAAGTACTGACCACTGCAAAACAGGAATACCTTACAGTGACCCAGTCACCTAGAGCAGCAAAGGTTGGTTCTTTTAAAAATGTTTCTTAGACTTCAACTTCAGAAATGAAACGTCTCATTCATCTGGCACCCACTATCAGACCTAACTCCAAGTCCCATAATTCAAGTCCCCTTGTTATGAGCATGTTGACCCACTGACCAAGGCTGTTCAAACTCACTTACAAGATTACACCTCAAAACATATACAGCTGTGGGGGTTTCAAAGCTTTTTACTGAGGTAACACTTTGTTATTAATCTACGTACTGCTATCATGTGACTTTTGCTGTAAAAATATTAAAATAGCAAGAAACTGGCTCCACAAATATATTTTAGTATATATATATATATATATACATATCAGTGTCTCAAAGATCAGTGTCTCAGAAAATTGGAATATTACATAAGACCAAATGGTACTTTTGGCACTGTGGGCCAAGTCCTGCTGGAAAATGAAATCCACATCTTAATAAAAGTTATCAGCAGAGGGATTTTCTGGAAAAACACTGCACTGATTTTGGACTTGATATAATAAAACACAGGGGAGCAACACCAGAAGATGCCATGTCTCTCCAAACCATCACTGATTGTGGAAACGTCACACTAGACCTCACTTTTTTTAGTAACTATTAAAAAAGCATTACTACTAATAGTGGGTAAACATTATTACTGTGCTTTTCTCCTAGTAATTCTTCTACAGATCCCCCTGATCCATTCATTAACCTGCACCTAAAAGCCTTAAAAAGTGACTGCCTCAAGGGCTGAAAAAGAACTGCATAAAGAAGGTTTTCTCCAAACACTAGAGCAGAGGTACAGCCTTAAAACTCTCTGGAATATTCAGTAAACTTGTGGTTTATGTGTATTGTGTTACTCATTGGCAAACTGACATCCTCTTCAATCTCGAATCCAGCACGAGTGCTCAATCAATTTGCTGATACATGTCATCTAATCTAACCTATATTACAGGATATCTGAGGTGCTTTAGCATCTATTCATGACAGCTTAGCTCCTGTCAGTTTACAGACTTCTTCTGCCTGGGGCCAACAACTCAGAGCTTTATACCTAACAGAAATTCACTCTATAGCTCGAAACCCAGTCTTAATCCAGTCAGCCTTCCAGGCATGAACATTGTGAACAGTTTGTGTGGGTGGGTGTGTATGAGGGCCAAAAGTATAATTACAGGGATTCTATGTGTACCAATGAAATGGCTCCTTCCTATTCGGCGGTGAATCACGAGAATGTAAATAGATGCTCCAGGTTATTCCCAGCCATTTGTCAACAGGCTTCAGTGTGGCCTAACCCATCACTACACAGCTCCTAATTAAAGTCTAAACATGTAATTACTGCTGCTTCACAACGGGAACGGGCAGAGAGTAAGACAGTGTTAAAACCAAACTAACCAAAAGTGTCCCTCTAACTAGAACATGCCAAACTAGAAGTCTCCAAAATCTTCAATTTGAGAACTACTCTTTCTATAAATAAAATAAAAGCATGAGGATACAATTACTGTTTCTGGCTCCTAAACTCTAAGTGAACAAAGGCTTCTTAAAGGGGCTTCGCAAAGAAAAATATGTAAAGTCAGGCTTTTAGCAATCTCACACAGCCTGTGCACTGATCAGCTGTAACATTATAACTATTGACAGGTAAAGTAAATAAAACTGACTTAAAGCAACACTCTGCATGTTTTATTTGTTGTATTTATGGATCTCTGATAAATAGCGTTGTGCCACATTGTACTGTACCAAAAACAGCTCTGGAAAAAATCAGTTTCTGAATCAGTTTCTCTGATTTTGCTATTTATAGGTATATGTTTGAGTAAAATGAACATTGTTGTTTTATTCTATAAACTACAGACAAAATGAAAATAAGTTCAGAAATCAATATTTGGGATAACCCTGTTTTTTAATCACAGTTTTCATGCATCTTGGCATGTTCTACTCCACCAGTCTTACACATTGCTTTTGGATATGTTTATGCCTGCACTCCTGGTGCAAAAATTCAAGCAAATCAGCTTAGTTTGATGGCTTGTGATCATCCATCTTCCTCTTGATTATATTCCAAAGATTTTCAATTTGGTAAAATCAAAGAATCTCATCATTTTTAAGTGGACTGAGCTGTATATTATGGCACAGTAATATCAAAAAGGAAATCCATATCATAGTATATTTTTTTGGAACTGTTTTTTTTTTTTTTTTTCAGTTTATATGCATGCATTTAACAGGGCTTTCACGGCAATATGTAGATATGGTGGCTGCCTTAAGGACATTCGCCCCCTGCCTTGACAATGACCATGCCATTTTTTTCCGAATTTATTTCATAGATGTTTATGTAAGTCATGTTAATGTACTAGTATACACAATATAGAGAAAAGTCTATATATTTTTTTGTTTCTGCTTAATGTTTAAAGCTGTTGTACTTATATTAATTAAATTTTACATTTATTTTGTTGCAGTAGTATATCCTTAAAAATAATAAAACACATTAGCATTTTTTTTCATATTGCCAAGAACATAGTTATTGCAAAAATAACCTGAAATATTGTGATATTTGTTTAATATTGTGTAATTACACAACAAGTATGTATAAAAGTATTTTTAAAACAAGACTTTTGGATTGGGTAGATAAAGACGACAGTAAGTTTGCTGCTCTAAATCTTCTCCATGTTGGCAGTAGTTTTTGTATCAGCATTATTAGCAGCTTTGCATTGAGGTATACAGCAAATGCTGTCAGAAACACATGTGACATGGCCAGAAAATCTCCTGGGAAAACCTTCTTACTAGACAACTTTGTTTATTTGGCTTTGCTGGGTTAGTCACAGAAGCACACTGATGACATATATCACGGGACACCATTGAAGGTGGAGTCCACATCTATAGTATGTTTTTATAACAAACATTACAGTGGTAACTAAAGCAGAGGGGCTCACCGGGTTGTCCGTCTGGTTGATGCCGATGAGGAAAACGAGTTCGGAGAAGAAGAGCGCCGCCACCAGGTTCTTGTGGATGCTGTGCAGGTTGGAGCGGAGCTTTCGCAGGATGGCCAACAGGATGAAGGTGATCAGCAGAGCCAACAACGAGGCTGAAACCGTGGTGTAGGTTACTATCTTCAGGGGCAACACATCTCCATGCTAAGAGAGAGAGAGAAAAAGAGAGAGAGAGTTACTGTTTAGATGTGAGGTGAACATGTTTAATACACTAATACTCCCCCCAGCCAAATATTTATCCTCCTGGGTGAGTGTTGGAGGACTAAAGCTAGCTGAACACTAGTGAAAGGTTAAGTGGCGAAGTGGCCTTTGCTGGTACCTCTCTCTTGGAGATGTCCATGAGCACGGCGAAGCTGGTCATGTGGTTACACTGGCAGCTGATGTGGGTTTTGTTTCTGGAGACAAGTTCACAACCTTTAGAGGACCAGCCTCCGGTCCCTCCGATCCTGAAACACACACACACAGAAACACAGAGATATGAGTCTGGTTTACTATAGAGCAGGTCACGGTTCCACACACAGATCTCTAATGAATGTTCAGTACATTTATGCTGTTTGTCTGTTTCTCTTAACCAAAGAAATAAATTTACATCCAAATTAAGGAACGTAGCAGTATTATTATTTGGTGTGTTGGTGTTAGCCAAGGAATCTAATGCTATTCTTTTTACAGGGTGTTTTTTTTATTGTTATGTAAGATGCTACACCACTACCACCAAAAAATATACATATGGCAACACTACAAAATAAAGGCCATAAACATCACTTCAACAAAATAATAAACATTGTTAAAGGGTTAAATAATGTCTCAACTAATTATTAAATGACAATATTTAATCAATTATTAAGCATTATTACTGCTAAGTGTTAATGCTTAAGAATGTTGTAAATATCAATGAACTGAGACACTTAAAAAAGTTGAATTACTAAAACAATTGCAAAATTAATATTTTCAATAGTATTAATCTACTTTATTAAGTTTTCATTAATGACTGTTTATTCATTACTCTTTATTTTTAAACCCTAGGCAAAAATCATTACAATTACTAAAATGTAACCCTTTTTATTTTACCTGTATTTAACCTTTAACCTTTATTACTGTTAATGCAAAAATACAAAAATGACTAAAATAATTGCTAAAAAAAATGAATTTAGTTTATGACGCCTTTCTTAATTACTGCCTCTCTTTATTTATAAATCTTTATGTCTTAAACTAAAATTGAACTCTTTTTATTTAAATTTTAAACTTTATTACTGCTAATGCAAAAATAAAAAATACTAAAATAATTGCTAAAAAATTTATTTAGTTTATTATGCCTTTATTTTTTTACTGCTACTTTATTTATAAAACAAATATTTAACCCTTTTATTTAACCTTTAAACTTTATTACTGTTAACGCAAAAATACAAAAATTACTAAAACTTAGTTTATTATGCCTTGTAACCCTTTTTTTATACTTTATGACTCGTTTATGATTAGTTTTATTACTGCTTATTCACCAATCGTTTATTTCAAGTTTACCTTGTTTTTATTCATTGCTGTCTGTTTTTGGTTATAAAACATAGGTAAAATATGCTAAACTGTTCCTCTCTTTTAACCGTTTTAAACTGCATGACTAATTATAATACTGTTATTAGAAGCAGTATTATTAGTAATATATACCACCAATGTTTTTATATCATTAGTGTATAAGTAATGGTAGGTGTTTGGATGTGTGTGGTGGTGGAGGGTTTGCAGGGACTCACGCGATGGAGTGGTTCCAGAACACACACACAGGTTTGGACCGCTCTTCTGTCTCCAGCAGTGTGTAGTCGAGTGTGATTGGTCGCTCCAGAGGCATGGAGAGGGGCTGGCCTTCGCTGTGTACCGTAGTGCTGACGATGGGAGTGTTGATGACTGGCCGGATGGGCAGTCTGTGGAGAAAGTTGATTGTAAATTGTAGACAAAATTTCTTTATTAATTGTATTTATTTATTTAACATACTGGAAAAAATACATTTACATATTCTGCATTTAATCATTTTGCTAAATATTAAATTAGGATATAATATGTGCGTGTGTGCAAAAGAATTTAAGCAAAATATTCAAATACACAGAAACACATCAGTTTAGGTGAAAACACAGATAACAGAAGTCGCTAAGGGACAGATAAAGCAATGACAGAATAGTAGGCTGAGTCAGGAAAGAGAGCCCATAATAGAAAGATGGTGACACTGATGCCCTAAACACACCCGCTTAGATGCTCCATGTTGCCTGGCAACTGGCCAAACGCTCTCACAATAAGGTACAGTGTTCAGTATCAGTAGGCACAGCTGTCTAATAGCAGCTGTCGTAAATATTTGGACACGTTGGCCTCATAAAAACAAACCGCCGCTAAAGTTTGGGTATCATGTGAATGGTATGTTGTAATTAGGCTGAGC
The DNA here is from genome assembly GCF_023375975.1 of Astyanax mexicanus. Taxonomy (NCBI): domain Eukaryota; kingdom Metazoa; phylum Chordata; class Actinopteri; order Characiformes; family Acestrorhamphidae; genus Astyanax; species Astyanax mexicanus. The sequence goes on from NC_064409.1 coordinate 18,776,174, forward strand.
GCTCTGACCGGGATGAAGAGGGTTTAAACCCCAGAGCTGTCGGTGTTTACTGAAGATACAGGCCAGTGTGTTCAGCTGTGCTGGTCAGTGGAGCTACAGAGAGTGGTCAGGAACTGGTAGGGGTCAATTTAAATCAGCAGGATGACGACAGCAGAGTAAAGTTTAATGATGTAAAAAGTGAATAAAATGCTGGCAGCATTTATCAGAGTACAGTACAGAGTACAGTGTATTCTCCTATTCATAAATTTATATGATCTAAAATATAATGAAATATTGGACTGAATATATATATATATATATTTTCAAGATGATGTAAAAATGATCAATAATGACAAAAAATGTGTTGATCAATAACATTTTTGCATAGTTATTTTTTATTTTAGGGATACATAAAAATGTACCTTTTTGTAAAGAAATATATGTCTACACAAATTTATTTCTTTGGAATGTACAAAAGTTCACCAAAAAGTTATTTATTATTTATTTTTCATTTTAGGGATACATCGAAATAGACATTTCTGGCCAAAATAAAATGAAAAAATGTTTAACATGGTTTTAACCTTTTTTTTTTGCCAGTTTTCATTTATTTTTCTACTTTTTTACCACTACATAAATTACATGGGCTAAATGTATTTTGTCTTTCTATATAAAAAGCAATTACAAAAGTGTGTGTTTACATTTTTTTATTGAACGTTTAACATGATAGCTAGTTGAGATTTTTATTAAGTCATCAAAAAAATATTTTGCTATTCATCAAAATCCCAAAAAACATTAATTTGCCATGTTTGGCCAAATATCTGAAGTATTTCTAATTTATTTATTGCCAATAATGGGCCCTTTCAATAAAAAAAAAACATATCAACCATTTCTACCTTTTAGGAGTTATTTTAACTTAGATTAAGGTTTTATTTTACTTTTTTTCTTCATAATTAATAAAATATATGTCTAAAAAACACTTTTTAGTTTTTGGAGAGTAAAAAAAAAAAAGATTTCTTCCAAAAGGGAGAAATAGATGATGTATGTTTTTATTGTTGGAAGGGCCCAATTATAAGTATACTGCATACAGCAGTTGGAGTATTTCCTTAAGTTCATTCATGATAAAAATGTGTACCAAATGCAAAGATCAGTTTAAATTATATACACATATAACTACTATGGTGATACAAGAATTTAGTGTGATGGCGAAAGAGTTCAGAATGGAATTGTACCTGAGACTGCGGCGGTCAGGGTCAAAGCGCTCAGGCAGCAGCTGCCCCAGAGAGCGGTAGACGATGACCGCGGCCACAGGGAAAGGAGGAGGACCCTCAGCCTGTCTCCTGCTCCTCTGGACCTCAGAGTGGTCTTCCTCATTTGAGGTAGTCTGAACTGCTGGCTTCTCTGTTGCAGTTGCTGCACTGAAAACTGGGTATAAGAAAGGTTTACATACAGGTTTTAGAGGTATATACATACAGTAGGTCTCCAGCATATTCAGTCATGTGCAACAGATTGTTTATACCTGGTTAAATTACATGTGTAAAAATAGCAGTAAACAGGTGTGCACCAACAAACTGCGGCATTAACTGTACAGCTCTGGAACAAAATAAGAGACCACTTAAAAATGATGAGTTTCTTTGATTTTACCAAATTGAAAACCTCTGGAATATAATCAAGAGGAAGATGAATGATCACAAGCCATCAAACCAAGCTGAACTACTTGAATTTTTGCACTAGGAGTGGCATAAAGTTATCCAAAAACAGTGTGTAAGACTGGTGGAGGAGAACATGCCAAGATGCATGAAAACTGTGATTAAAAACAAGGGTTATTCCACCATCAGTAGTTTATAGAATAAAACAACAATGTTCATTTTACTCAAACATACACCTATAAATAACACAATCAGAAAAACTGATTTAAAAACTGAAGTTCTCTCGTTTTTTTTTCCTGAGTTGTACATTAGTGTATATATTACCTCTGAAATCTGTGGGTCTGTAGTTAAACTCTGGAAACAGGACTGATGATTTCAGGTCTTTGGGATATTCCTCTTTGATCTTCTGGAAGTGAGGCATCTTTGCCTCCTCTGGACTGGAGGAGTCGAGGTAATCCACAGCCAAAACTATAAGGAAGATACAAATGAAATAAATGAATAAACTTAACAATTATTTTTAATAATAGTAAAAACTCAAAATAATTAATTACAGTACTGGCATCCAGAACATATAATCAGATAATCAGCTGTGACTCACTCATGTTGTGTGTGACGATGGTGAAAGGTTTGAGGTAGGTCTTCCTCATATTGCGAGCCACAGTGTTGGCATACTCCTCAAAGTTCCTCAGCAGGTGGGCGGTCCCGCCATCTGTTCTCTGGATGTGATCCCAATGATCTTTATTGCTGGGGTCCAGGATGGCACTGCCCGCCTTCACAATGTGCTATGAAGATCCAAACATGCAGGTTACTTAAGCAATAGAGCATAAAGCATTTAATATAGTGAACAGGGAGTGGAAACTGTGTTTAAAAACTCCAGCAGCACTGCTGTGTCTGATCCACTTACACACTGTTAAGCTGATTTTTCAAAACTCAAAAGCAAAGTAAGGAAACATAGAATACTAAACACAAAAATGAGTTAACTGACTTGGAGACCTTTGTGTTGAGTCAACTATTTGCATTATGGGTGTGTCCTCCAGTTTCTGCCACCCATTAATATATATATATATTTTGTTGTAATAATTTGATGTTTTAATTTATGCTAACTTAAGTTAATTTTCCATTACCTAAAAACAAACCAGTTGCCTTAAAAGGTAAACTCAAGTAATTTTAACTTTTCCGGCCTCACAGTGTAACAAAAATTAAAAAGTTAAATCAACTTCCCCTTTAGTTTTAATAACTTTATGCTTTAAGTTATGCTAACCTAAGTTCGTATTACTTATTACTTAACGTTTTAAGGCAACCAGTTTGCTCAAATTTGAAGTAAATTCAACTTAAAGGTGCTTACAGTGTTATTCAAAAGTCTGAATGCACCAAGTTCCCAGACATTAAACCATACAGTGAGCGGCCTGCACATAAGAAAATCTATTCTAGTGTCCACAGCTAAGAGGACATGAATTCCCATAATAAACACATCATTATCTCATTGGCTCAGCGCAGCATTATATGCATTACTTATTTATATGCCAAACATACTTGTTCAGGACTTGGCCAAGCTGTTTTAACTATATAAATATGCTGACTTTGTGATTTGTCTAGTAGATTACATGTTAATCAGCATACAGGACTTATGTACTAGACAACTTAGAATGTTTTCTAGTGGAAAGTGAGAATCAGCAGCAGAACAAGCTAAACTGGATTTATAAATGATCTACATCTATGAGTCACACTTTCCCCATCATCTAATCATTAACTATGGGCTAAACTAACTCAGGCAATCATTTCTCATAAGAGAAACAAAAGCCCATAGAGTAAGCAGGAGGAGTAAGAAAAACTAACTCAGTGAAACTGGCTGATTAGCACAATACAATATTAACTCATGTTTGGTTATGGTTGATGGTGGGGAGAAGGGTCAAACCTCGTTGAAGTTGGCGTCCTTCATGGCAGCCAGATCGAAGCCCTGCTGCTGGCTCTCGTACTGCAGGACCCGGGAGATCAGGTGGAAGGCTGTTTTCACGTCGTTGCCATAGAAGGACTTGGTCTGGATGGTGGCATTGTGGAGCATTTGGGCAATGTCCTTCGACTTCTGTCCGTCCATTCTGGACTCGTTACGATGCATCTCTTCATTCTGCAGCACAGAGAGGAACGGAAAGAGAGAGGGCAGCACAATCAGTGGCAAGATCTACTGCGATAGTTCCAGAGTTTGATCATCTAAGCTTCTGTATGACATTGAATGACATCTGGCCTAAAAATGCCTGAAAAATGGACAAATGTTGAAGAACATTCGTGTAACATTAGAAAAAAATGTGTCCAAAATGTTGTCAGTTAATATTAATAGTTAATATTACACATTTTGTGAGAATAGTAAAGGCTAATTTAGCTTGTTTACAGACCTTTTAGTTACTGTGAGTAATTTTCTGTAGTAAAAGTTAAAATTTTCAAGTGAATTAAAAACAGTTTGCTAGTTATAATCTGAATATGATAAAATATCTAGAAACTATAGTATAAAATCATAGTATACAAAAATATAAAAATATATAGTATTAAAAAGTACAGTTTAAAAAAAGTTTATTTTTTTTATTCTAGTATAAATTAGTCTTTTAACATTGTACAACTAGAAAAATATGATGTAAAATAAAACAAAAATAACTTCACATTTGTGGAGATATATTAAATGTCTGATATGTCTAGAATGTGTAGGAGAAACATCATGTACATTATACAATATTAAATAATATATTATCTGCTGTGAAAAAAAAATGTTTTGCTATGTCAATACAGTACCAGTTTGTTTCCTAGTTACAAATTTTAAACAATTAACAAATGTCTAAACTATGTACAACTGAAGAAACATTAAATACAACATAATTTTTTGTAGTCCTAATTTTGTAAAATAAATATTGTACAGCTAGACACATTACATAAAATATATTTTGTCTAGTTAAAAATAGTTTTTAAACTAAATACAACTAGAGAAATGTTATAGAAAATAAAACAACAAAAATGTCTGGTATATCTAGAATGTATAGGAGAAAAATAATGTATATTATATAAAATATATAAAATAATATATTATTTGCTGTGAAAAAAAAAACAATGTTAAACTATGTCAATACAGTACCAGTTTCTTCAGGTGGGAGAAAGTGACGGTGGTGCAGTTGAAGAGTTCGGGAGGCAGCCAGCCGTTCTCATCGCTGCAGTGTCTGACGGCAGTGCCTTTAATAGAGCAAACAGAAGAAAACAGATCAGAAACTCAACAGAGTCCTAATTAAATGTTCTCTTGCACAGTCCTGATGTGGAGGTAATGACATTTTGTTCCTTAATTAGTGCAGAAGGCCTACAGGAGAGGGATGAACCACACAAAGACAAAGAAAACCCAGAGGAGGCTGAGTAACTGAGGCACTCAGGGTGGAAAGGAGCCCAAATGATATCAGGTCAGTGCTCTTCCAGCTCTTCCAGCTCAGCACTGCCAGGAATACTTGTGTGACTTTTCTAACAGAACAGTAGCCTTAGCTGAGGCCCATCGTCCACAGAGGTCATTTACTGGCTCTGGGGTGAATGTGACTCTGTGCAAACCTTGCCAAGCCCACCCTTTACAATACGCTGTGTTTAGCCAACGGATCCCTCAGGAGACAAGGCCTCATTAACATTCGTTTACCCGCCCAATGAAAGGAGCTAATGGCAGGGCTGTGCCAGTGTGAGGGTTCAGTGAAAAGGGTTGGTGGGATAAATAAGAGCATAGAAGAGCATGGCAAAGCAGAGGGGCTAAAAGCTAAGGCAACAGGTCTGAGCCATGGTCAATAACAGCTCTATCAGTGTGCCAAAGTTGCAAAAAAGGAGATTTAACACTGAAATGTGTAACAAAATGTGTGTATTCAGACTCACAGGGCTCTACTGGTTATAATGCAGCTTATAGCCTTTTATGAGTGATCAATAACTTCTCCCAACAAAGGGGTTCTTGGACAAATATGTTCTGGTTTTCAGCCCTACAGTGACACTGATATGTATGAGAAATGCTAAAACTGTCCAATTATAGTTGGGTTAGATTTTAGATGTGAGCCACCTTTTATAAGGTTTGAAACAAATGCTGAAATGCCTCTTAAAATGTGCCGCCGCTCCACAGCCTAAATTGTCAAATCTAACCAACTATATATCTAAGCTTGAAGCGAACCATCCAAACTTTAAGAAGAAGGAAAACATTGGTAAACGTATGTATTTATCAGTGATTGCACACCTTAGAAGACTTCCTTACAAAATTGCAGAGGGTATAATGCAAGATGAGTTCACGTTGTGAAAATTAATTAATTTATTTTTCTTGGGTTTACCTGTTTTGAGATCAACTGTTCTGCAATTGGGTTCAACAACCCTCTGGGCTGCGGTCTCCATTCCATTACACTTTGTTTTCCAAAACAGATTTTTTTTTTTGTGGCACGCTTAAATATCTGGCACACGGCCAAACTTAATTTCCGACCCCTGATGTATAGCATAGCACACATTCACTGTATACACTGTATAACAGTAGACATCAAAAACTCTTCAGCTCTTTGTAGAAAAAAGCCCGCACCAAAGCACTCACCAATAGATCCCTTGGGGCAGTTGATAGCAACTGGACGGCCAAATTTGGTCCTGGGCCACCAGATTTCAGCATCAAAGGCCTTGGGGCAGCCCTCATAAACAACTGCAGGACAGAGACAAAGTACATTTAAGCTCTATGTACTCTTAGTACAAATACAAATACTCTTAAACAAGCTACATGTTTTAATTCAGGTAGGTAATAATGACGCAACACACATACCCTCACAACCAGTGGAGGTAACTTCAGCAAAGGGGTTGTCACAGCGGTTACACTGTCGGCCGATCACACCCGCCTTGCAGGGGCACTGCCCAGTGTGCGGGTCACAGGTTCTGGAGCTGGCGCCGGTGAAGAAGCAGTCACACGGGTAACAGGTGTCACTGCCTTTGGGCCGGTAATAGTTGTCCTGTGAGGAAGGCAATGGTAAATAACTATGATATTAAATATCTGACTTTAGGCATAAAACAAGCTAAAAATATAGGACAAAATAATTAAAACAGCCATTTAAAGAGCCATATGGTGTATAACCAGTGTACCTTGCATCGACACTCTCCAGTGGTCTTGTTGCAGTCTGGATTGAAGCCTTTGTTGACGTCGCAGTCGCAGGGTCCGCACATCGGGCTGCCCCACCAGCCCCTGGGGCACGGCTTCTCCACCCTGATGGAGCACAGACACACAGAGAAGTGAGCTCACAGCTGCATCTTATTTAGATAAGCTGACCATAATCTTTCAGGACTTTTTAGTACAAGCTCTGTACATCTTTATTTGTACAGAGGCTCCAACCCAGACAGATGCTCCTGAAAACCTGCAGCTGCTTTATCAGGTGTTCTGTATTAGGGTAAGTAAGTAGGTGAAGCAGGATCTTATCTGAAATGGTACTATTATATAATCGAACACTCACCGCTAGTTAATGGAAAACACACTGGCACCAACTAGCTTAGCTGATCAGCTTGGGATAGACAGAAGAGGAGGGTCACTGTGCTCGTACTGTGTAAGATTCAGTGGCATTTTGGAGCAGGAAATATTGAATTTAATAAGTGGTGTGTCTACAGGTAGATAGATAAAGGAAGGCAGGAAGATAAAGAGTTGGGTAGATAGGTAGTTTGGTGTATAGGTGGGTAGATAGATAGTTAAACAGGCAGACAGAGAGGTAAGTATATACTGTATTTTTCATACTATAAAGCTCATTTTTATTAAGAACAGTGGTGAGAAACAGGAGTGTAGCCATATTTTACTTATAATTCATCAGGTCTCTAATCCTGTAAAGCTAAACTTAAAGTTAAGTAAACAAAACTGTAATTCTTAAAAAAATTAAAAATAAATAATTTCAGAACAGTCAGACAAGTCAAACGAGCGCTGGTTGTTCATCTACAAAGATTTTTCCCTTAAAAAACTGTTTATTTTGGTGAGTAAAGCATTTCTGTTTATTTACAGTAAGCTTAGATTTCCAGATTTCCACTAAAACTGGAGCATTAGCGGCTAACCGCTAGCACTTAGCTGAAACTCCTGCATAACTCTGTACTTCTGCAGAGTGGCTTTACTGCTCCTTACAACCTGACTGATAAAATTCATACATAAGGTGTACTTGATTATAAGGCGCACTGATGATTTTTGGGAAAAGTAAAGGATTTTAAGTGTGTCTTATAGTGTAAAAAATACGGAAAGTATATGTGTAAGTTGATATATAGGTCGATAGATAGGTAGATAGACAGGTAAGTAGGCCTAGATAGAGCAATATTTACATAGAAAGATGTAGAGGAAGGTTGATATATAGGCTGGTAGGCAAGTAAGCAAGTAGGCAGGCTGGTAAATAGGTAGGTAGCTGGGTGAGTAGGCAGGTACATAGGTATGTAGATTTAAAAAATTATAAGTTGGCACGTGGGTAGGTAAACAGGTAGGTAAGTAGGTAAATAGGTAAGTAGGTAGAAAGGCAAGTAGAAAAATAAGTCGTTTGGGTAGTAGACAGTCAGGTAGGCAGACAATTAGGTAGGTTGGACGTAGATAAAGAGGCTGGCAATTAGGTACACAAGAGGGTAGGTAGGTCAGTAAATAAGCAGAAAGTTATCCAAAAGCAGTGTGTAAGACTGGTGGAGGAGAGAATGATAACATGCCAAGATGCATGAAAACTGTGATTTAAAAACAGGGTTATTTCACCAAATATTGATTTCTGAACTCTTAAAACTTTATGAATATGAACTTGTTTTCTTTGCATTATTTAATTTCTGAAAGCTATGAGTCTTTTTTTATTTCAGTAATTTCTAATTTTCTGCAAATAAAATGACTATTTTAATTTGGAATTTGGGAGATATGTTGTCCATAGTTTAAAAAATAAAACAATTTTCTTATTACTCAAACATATACCTATAAATAGCAAAATCAGAGAAACTGATTCAGAAACTCAAGTAGACAGGTATGTAGGTAGATTAGTAACATTTGTGCTAGTTTATCCTCCTCAGCTTGGTGGTTCTAGGCTACAGAAGAAGATAATTTCAGTCTAGAATGATGGGTGGTTTTGTAGCGTCTATGAGGTTAAGTTATTTTGGGACAATTTGAACAAAAACATTCTTGCATGTCTGAGACAGTGCATTCACTCACACACTGGTAAGGCAAATACATACCCCACACAGAGTGTGCTTGTGCCATTTACCCAAGCCCTCCCTAAGTGATAACATACTTAAATGTTTCAGTTGAAGCTTCCTTTAGGAGCAAACCCACCCACAGAGAAAAGCTCATAACATCCTAATCTGCAGTCCATAGCCAGTGCTTTAGTTTAGGGTCTTTCATGCTCCTGCAGCTCCTAATATGGTAGCAAAGAGGCTTCAGTGCTGACATGCTAACTGCCCCTGTAGTTATCCACTCTTTAAACAACAGCCACTGAGGAGAAATAAAACCTCATACTTTCAGACACTGTAAAGAATCAATGTCCATGTATAACTCACTTCTGTTTGAGGGCCACGACTGCTTGTTGCCAGAAGTTTTAAATTTAGGGCTTAAGGCAGTTTAAAAGCAACTATGGAATCCACAACCTTGTGATTATTGATCCAACACTCCAACCACTGAGCCTCTACTGCTCTTAGCCAGCAGTATTAAATTTAGTGTAAACATAAGAGTTCAATAGTAGGAGCTTACAGTTAATGGGCATCAAACCTACAACCATGTGAACCATACTCTAGCACTGCAACAACCAATTAATGCTTCCACTAAACAGCAAGCATCATTTTATAGTAAAATCAAGGTCCCAAACAGAATATTTAGTGTCATGTTTGTGCTCATGGGCATCAAGCCTACAACCAAGTGATCAATAAGCCAGTGCTCCAACCACTAATCCACTGCTGTCACAAGGCTCAATAGTGGCGGTTTAATGGTCATGAGTATTGAACCCACAACCATGGGATCAATAACTCAGCACTGTCATGCTTGGTGGTTGAGGGTATGCAATCCCAACACTCTAACCACTGAACCTCTAGTGTTAAATTTAGTGTAAACTCATGGGCTTAACAGTGGCAACTTATTGTTAAGGGGCATTGAACCTATAACCACGTGAACTATATCTCAAGACTCCAACCACCAGTCCACTGGTCGTAGAAAGTAGTGTTAGATTTAGGGTAAACTCAAGAGCTCAATAGTGGTATATTAGTGGTCATTAAACCCCCAACCATGGGATCAAAAACTCAGCACTGTCATGCTTGGTGGTTGAGGGAATGTAATCCTAACACTCTAACCACTAAGCCTCTATGACTTACAGCCACCAGTGTTTAGTTGTTGAATTTTAGTGTAAACTCGTGTGCTTAACAGTGGCAGCTTGTTGTTAAGGAGCATTGAACCTATAACAATGTGAACTATATCCCAAACTGCAACCACAAATACAATGGTCCTTGAACGCAGGATTACATTTAGAGTAAACACAAGAACTCTATAGTGGCAGTTTAGTGGTCATGAGCATTGAACCCACAACCATGTGATCAATAACTTAGCACTGTCATGCTTGGTGGTTAAGAGCATGGAATTTAGTGTAAACTTGTGGGCTTAACAGTGGCATTGAACTTATAACAATGTGAACTATATCCAAGCGATAAAGTTAGATGAAATTCAAGAACCAAACAGTGGCAATTACAAAGCCTCCATGCTGCTAGGGCAGTGGTAAACTTAGGGTAAATCCAAGGACCAACAGTGGCTGCTTATTAGTTGTGGGCATCCAACCCACAACCATGTGATTATTAGTAAACTCTTACCACTGAGCCACTTCTACACATAGACAGCAGCAGTACATTTATGGCAAACTTAGTGGTTGTAAGTACTGAATTTGTGATCAACAGCATCCCTCCAGACAGCAGAGTATAGTTCAAGTTTAATTTCGGCTTGATAAATTCAGGGGAAAGGAGATACTGTGTAAACAGATGTCTGGTGTATCACCTAAAAATGTATGCTAGGTTAGGTCATATGACTGGAAATGACGCTAAAGAGATGAGAACAGCAACAGTGCATTAGAGGTTACAGTGCTAAGGAGAATGGGGGGGCATGTGTAGGCATGTGCTCTTCTGAACTGTGCTACTTCCCCCTGCTGTGTGGACCACAGCCAGGACAATGACACACACACACACACACACACACACATTCATATAAATACACTCATAACCAGCCTCAGGATAATTTCCAACGGGTCATAAATCACACAGGGGGGAATGCCGGTGCCCAGTGGAGTCAAAGATGAAAATGAAAATCACATTATTTCAATTTCAATATGAGAACACATGAGCATGTTAAATCCTATTAATGTGTATCCTCATATATAGAGACCGCTAGTTTGGAGTCATTTTTGATATTAATATTTTTTTTTGCAATTTTATATTTGCTAAATTTTTATATACTAACAATATAAAACAAATTTAAACACAAACTGGTAACTAGAAGCTATTTTTAGCTGTTTTAGGCCAAGCTAAATATCACACTATTTTATTATTTATTATACTATTTCACTATTATATTATCACTTGAGTTTTGAAAGCCATTATGGATATTAATTATACAACAAATATAACTGTGGAATACAGGTTCAAATGTCACAAACAGTTGCTATGCTATTAGTGCTGTTAGGGGATTGTTTCGAAGCTATTATAAGTACCGGTAGTTCTTAGGGTGATGCTAGGTTGTTTGATGTGTTGTCTAAGGTGGTTGCTGTGGTGTTGCCAAGTGGAAGCTGAGGTGCCCCCTAGGGTTAGGCTGGATGTTGCTAGTGTATTTTTTAGCATTGTGACATTGTGTACCTCATTTAATCCTTTAGGAAAAAAACAATTCTCTGGACATATCTATATCTATAAATATTGATACACTCAAATTGTCTGAAAGTTTGTAGACACCTGCTTTTGCTGAGTCAATGGACACTAGATTACAGTACATTGCTGTGAGGATTTGATGGTTTTCATACATGAGATCACTGGAATAACAATGCTGGAGCACTAGCACTTATGAGAAGTCAGTTCCACTGCTTCACAGCCTAGTGTGCAAGGATTTTTAGCCAACCCTTTGTCTATTGAATGTCATTGGATATAGTGAATAATGACTCAAGTTACTATTCCAGTAAGTACTTATGACACACAAGTAAATTTGGTATTAGGCCTGAGCAAGCACCGGCATGCTGACATGTCACATGACTAAAAGTAAGGAATGTTCTGCAGTGTTTGATCCCTCCCTAATTTAAATAATCAATCCAAAACGCCACTATAAACACTGCCTACACCTAAGTAACCCCTTAACCCTGTTTATAGTGCATAAAAGTGGCTGTACAGGTTTGATGCTAGTGAAGAAGAGGACTGATCACTGTGTTAAAAACTCTTACTTGTTCTCGCAGTACTGCCCGTAGAAGTTCTGACCGCACTCGCAGGTATAGCCGTGAGAGGAGCTTGGCTTTCGGACGCATGTGGACACGTGTTCACAGGGGTTCAGGAGACAGGCGTCCACACACTTCTTACCAAAGAACCCTACAGAGAGAGAGAGAAAAAGAGAGAGAAGGAGAGATATTTGAAAGTGAAAATAAATGTGGTAAATACAGTGAAGCTGAACGTTCCCATGAAAATAAGCTGATTTCAAAACGAATTCCCTCATTTCCCCTATAAACAGCAGTACTGCCTCAGATCAGATCAGTACCTGGCTCACACACGCAGGTGTGTGCACTCCACTCGTCCGTGCACTGGCTGTTCTCAGGGCAGATGTTGGAGTCGCAGGGGTGAGCCAGGTCACAGCCTTCCTCCACGCGGATCTTCAGACCCAGCTGCATGTTGACATTGGCTGTGTTGGTGGAGGTCTCCCCCATTCGCACACCCTAGAGCACACACACACACATGCATACAAACGAGCTCAAACCATGATGGATCAAAGCAGACCTATATGTACCCTAATACATATAGATCTATACACCCATAGTAAGTAACAATATGTTATATGTCCAGTACGATAAATACAATACATAAGCATATGTGACTGGAACTCACTTGTATGCAGCCCTGGAAGCCTTGCAGAACAGCATTGTTGTCTCCCTGAAGACCTCCAATAAACAAACTCTTGACCTTCAGTCCAGGCAGCTCGTTCCCGATCTCAACTGACCTCTGCGATTCACACACAGCATTCAATAGATTAAAACATTTACCATTCAACATTATTAGATTGAACTGTTGCAAATTAATCTCTGATTTTTCACTGATAAAGAATAAAAAGAAATTAAAGGAAAAAATGGTTAGAAATGGTTTACACATAATGTATTTAATTATTACTACTAATAAACGTCATAATGGTCTTATAATATTAATAGTGTGGGTTCATTAATCTTGCTATCAGCCAGGGAACTCTCTTTGGGATCCCTTAGCTGAGATGGCTTCTGCTTTGAGCTGGATGGACAAACCACTTCTGAGAAGTGGAGCTGAGGGTCATGGGATGTGACATGGTGTGGTGGGTTGCAAAAGTTTTGTTCCTTTTGCCAAAAAAAATAAATAAATAAGCTCCACTTCAAAAACACAGCAATCCAAAAATCTTGGAGTATTACTTTTGTTCACTACTTTCCATTATATTGTTTTTTTGTTTATTGTTTGTTGAAATATTAAAACATTTGACCTAGATGACATTTAAGAATTCCTAAAAATAAAAAAAATGTTGCTCTGAGCTTTACACCCCTCAAACTTCTTTTTAACTCCTGTACCTTAAACATGTCATAGTCCAGAGACACCTGGGCCATGTATTTGGTGTCTTTGCCCTCCTTGCTGCTGGTGATCTCCACGAGGAGATGGTGCCACTCTCCATCATTCACTCTGATCTCCGCAAACTCCAGCAGAGCAACACGCTGCTCTCCCAGCTTCACCTCCATCCGCACTTGCCTGTTCACAAGCTACACATAAAACAGGAAGGAGAAAGACTGAATGGGAAGCCTCATAACGGAAAAAAGAGGATCTTAAAAAAAGATATCACAAAATGCAACACTGTTACAAAACCCCCGAACTGACCAGCAGGTTGATCTGTGAGGTTGGGCCGGCATTGGCCTGCAGGAGGATAGCCGTGCTGCTGCTCTGTCTGGTGCGGAACATCAGGCCTATGTACCAGGGCACAGCTACCGTGAGTTCAAAATCGGTCCAGGACACCATGGCATGGCCGTCGAAGTACTGCGGTGAGGACATCACTGTGGGAGAGAGATCACATTAAATATCAGTTTATTTTATTACCCAAACAAACAGTGATTTAAGAACTAGTTTAGTTAAAAATGCTAACAGACACTAACAGTCCATCAGTTTCCCTGATTTATTTTCTCTGATTTTGCTATTTATAGTTTTATGTTTGAGTAAAATGAACATTGTTTTATTCTATAAACTACAAAAAACATTTTTCCCAAATTACAAATAAAAATATTGACATTAGAGCATTTATTTGCAGAAAATGAGAAATGGATGAAATGATGGCATGTTCTTCTCCACCAGTTATACATGCCACTCCTGATGCAAAAATTCAAGCATTTAGCTTGGTTTGATGGCTTGTGATGATCCATCTTCCGCTTGATTATATTCCAAAGGTTTTCAATTGGGTAAAATTAAAGAAACTGACAATTTTTAAGTGATTTCTTATTTTTTTCAGAGCTGTATACTGTAAAATGATAGCATGATGGGCGTCTGACTACGGCGAGTGTGCATAACGCAAAGGACTGAAAAAACATAAAAGGCGAGGACGAGCACAAGTAACATCCAATACATGTAAAGTAATTAACTTCCTCTTTTCAAGCTGATGCCAATTTAGCAACACTACGCAGCCAACGCACTTGGAGGAAAGCGCCAGATCCACAGATCTGATACAGTACATCAGCCAGCAGATGACTGTGCCAACCAGATCCAAAATAGAAGTGATAAGCGGAAAGAGCATTATCTACCCTACAAACTGTGCTCTCTCTGACTTTGGCTGCTGATGGAGAAGCAGTAAGACTTTGATAAGGTTTTGGCTCACCATTCTCAAGCCACTCAGAGTAAAAATAACAGTTTTCTATAAAAAAAGTGATGCAAATCACTCCACAGATATTGAGGTATGCTGATAATAAAATGGCAGAAGAGCTTCACACTTCATCGGCAGGTGCAAATCAGGTATGTGTTAAGGGTACAATTCCTACAAAAACACACTCCAGACACTATAAACATAATTATAACACTGAAAACACCTCAGAGCCGAGGCCACCAACTCGGCAGCGCCGTCAGTACAATCCAGTACAAACTTATCATGCCTGAAGAGGCAGCTTTTCCTGGACTGAATCGGAGTGTGAAAGCTCCAGATCATTCATCCCCCCCCGGGTACATTTTTCTATTGATGCATACAGACTGTTATTACCTGAGAAACAGAAAATCAACTCTCTGGCATATCTGGCAACATTCCCAAGATCTAGTCTCATCTTACTGCATCCCAAACACAACAAGATGATTACACATACAAAGAATCATGTTATGGGTGAGCGATGTGAGTGTGATGTCATTATCACAATATATTACATTGCATCAGGCCTTGATCTGAGCATGTCATAGGTATAGTCAGCAGAGGTGGAAAGAATCCAGTACTTTTACTTCCTCTCTATGTATGGTAATGCCATGCAACAGTATGCAGCACTTTAACTCTAAAATGTATGTTTCAGAATCACTGTAACAGACAGAACAGCATCTTTGTCACATATCTGGGTTTGGCATGCTGCTAACTGAACTGTGTATCTTTGGTGAAGTGGACATGACAACACTTAAGCGTAACGCTGCTTTAATCAAGTCATATTTGTGTCAACTCCTGGAATAGTACTCTAATGCCTCAGTCCACATGCTACTTTCATTTTCAGTGATTGTTCTGTAGCTCTCAGCTTGTCCAGAAATGCATGTAAAAATAGCGTCGTCAAATTTAAAGTGCACTGTAGGGAATGTATGGAGAGTCCAGGCACAAGAAATATAATTTCTTGTATATACCGGCTCTTCAATCTTCCACATAACAGTCACACTTCATATAAAATGTGCTTTCTGAGAAACAAAAGCATTTTTTAATCTGCATTTAAAAATATTGTGATATAACTTTGTTTTTTTACATATCGCCCAGCCCTAGGCTTCTTGGCTGGAGCAGTCGTCTCCAACTGGAATTAAACAAACCCGCTGCTGCTAGGCTTCACTCTGATGAGATGCATGCTTTAAATAGCTCTCTTCCCCGTGGTTTAATTTAGTTACAGGATGGCCTTGTTTTTTCCACCCGTGGCTCACCTCAAACGCCAGCGAAAGCATCTTCAGATAGACTGGCCATTTATTACGCCTCTGCGCTTCTGCCAGTCAACAGATAGAGTATCCGTCCCGGGGTAAAACGTGGAACTCTAGCTGGGAGTGTTGGCACATTTTTGGCTGTTTAGCGAGCGGCAGTCGTGTTGATGTTGACCGGCTTGTGTTTGCAATGCTGAGACTTATAAGCATGCAAGCGTTACACGTTGTTGAATCTCTTGTTTCAGATAAAGTACCACAGGAATTTTGGAACTGGAAAGCTGTAATTAGCTGCTTTTCATTTGTTATAATGCCAAAAATGACAAATATGTGTTAAAAAAATGAAAAAAAGTGTTTTTTGTAGCTGGGCATAAGCCAAATATAATAGCACAACACTTACATATATATTTTAAAGGGTCCATTTTCTATTTTTTTTTCTTGTGGTTCCTGAGCCTTCGTACATTGTACATTTGTGATCATATTGTCAGAATTATATTATGCAGAATTTGCTTATGGTTATAATATAACCATTTTCTAAATTCGCCAAATCCTTTTATGAGTTAAGTGTTACTGTGGCTTTAAGACAGATAAAAGGAAAAAATAGCTCTGTTCTGATTGACTCTGCCTCATTAAAAAAGCAGTTAAAATGTTTCAAAATATTAAAAAATAATTAAAATGTTAAAATGCTCCTGATACTGCTCCTGATGAAGCTAAACTGTGGTAGACTGAGTAGATTAAAAACCTTTGGAATGTATCAAGAGGAAAACAGCTTGATTTGCACTGCTTTTTGCACCAGGAGTGTGCATAAAGTTATTCAAAAGCAGTGTATAAGACTGGTGGAGGAGAACATGCCAAGATGCATGAAAACTGTGATTAAAAACCAGGGGTATTCCACCAAATATAGATTTCGGAACTCTTAAAACTTTATGAATACGAACCTGTCTTTGCATTATTTGAGGTCTGAAAGCTCTGCATCTTTTTGGTTATTTCAGCCATTTCTCATTTTATGCAAATAAATGTTCTGTCTGTAGTTTATAGAATAAAACAACAATGTTCATTTTTCTCAAACATTTACCTATAAATATCAAAAACAGAGAAACTGTTTCAGAAACTGAAGTGGTTTTTGCATACAGAATGACTGATTAAAAAAGTGTTTTATTCCACTAATTCCAAAAGTGCATTGTTAAAACAAAACTGATCACAACACAACAAAATCACATTACCCACCACAGTCTAGCAGATTACGTCAACCTTGACGGATCAGAACCTACAAGACTCAACAGACCCAAAAGAGACCTGCAGGAGGACCTGAAAGAGACCAGGCTTGCTCTCACTGCTCCCTACAGTGCCTTACACGAGCCTTACACAACGCCTGACCGCAAAGCTGCAGCGCGACTCGGTGGATAAACCATCATTAAAGATGGTTTAACAGATACACACACACACATACACACATCTCCATTAATCAATCAGCGCAGGATATACAGCAGTGTTTTAGGTAATTTGTGTAGACACTGTTACAGGTTCAGTGCTATGACTCAGCTTAGGCCTTCCAGCAGGATTAACCACACCGCGCAGGAATGCAGCAGCACCATACAAATCAGAACACATCCAACATCTGCATTATTATCACCATCGCTATGATCCGTATGAAAGGCAGACGCTTCAGTTTCCTGCCTCATTAGATCTGACTATCATGTCAGAATCAGACGGAGGAGCGGAGTCTGATCTGAGCTGAGTGAAAGGAGTGATGTGTGAGAGACTGGATTCTGCCTCAGGGCCGCAGTGATACGGGCTGCTTTTATACACAGCAAAACCTCAGTTCATCAAATCAGTTGGGAATGTGGTCACATGAGCCTGAAGTCCAGAGGGCTGAATCCTCTCTGGTCTCCTGCTCTGCCAATGTTTTGACACTCGCTGGCGATTAGTCATCTCGTCCCGACCACAGGCATGCGACCACAGCCATCAGGAAGGTGTCATGATTGCTCATTTGTACACAATTATCAAAATCATAATCATAATGATTAAAACTTTAGTTATCAATGAATCAGCAGTAAATGAGGCATGGTGTCGATGGGTTCACGTTAATGTGCTCCTGAGAGTTATAATCTATTGGCATCTGAATTTGACAAGCTGTGTGTGAGCGTGTGTGTGCACTTGCACATCTGTGTGAGCAAAAATAAACAAAATTGTAAAAAAAAAATATATATATATATATATATTTTAAGGTCAAACGAGCGCTGGATGTTCATCTACACAGATTTCTCTCCTGAAAAATGTTTATTTGGGTGAGTAAAGTGCTGCCATTTATCTACAGTAAGCTTAGATTTCCAGTATTTTAGCACGATTAGCAGCAGCGCTAGCCACGGTTTGTGGTTAGCAGCGCTTAGCGCTATTAAATGCCACCTGACTGCGCTACACTGAGGAAGCCTGAGTGTTCCAGTTAGCCAGGGCGATATCAGCTAGTGGTTCATCCCACGTAGCTTATTTTAACATGGTAAACATGCAGACTACAGTACAATATCTGAACGGCGAAAGAACTAGCGCTGCAGTTAGCGGCTAATGCTAATACTATTCCAAGCTTAGTGCTGGAGAAACTTTACTGAAACTCCTGTATAACACTGTATTTTTGCACAGTGGCTTTACTGCTCCTTACAACCTGGCTGGTAAAATTTATACAAATTTATACACTGTCAATTTTGGTAAAAATTAAAGGATTTTATATGCACCTTTTAGCGCGAAAAATATGGCAAATTAAAAATTTGCAGCACTTCATCCCTCCATTTAACAGGACTAAATACAGTCCTCTGTAGGGAGTACTATAACGTGTAACGTACGGCCGAGTGTCTTAGATCAGCACAGCAGTGCCAATATTAAATGTCATAGAATGAACCTAGAGTGTATTATTGAGATTATATCACAGTTCCATTATCGCTGATTATTGAAAGATTTTGAGTTAAAGAGGATGAGAAAAAATAATCTGTTTGGTTATAAAAACTCTGCGAGTTAAAATAGTTCCATTGCTGCTCTGTTTGTAGCTGCGCTGTTTGGCTTGTAAGCGCTGCATTGTTGCTAAGTTATCTGTATGTGGCAGAGTAATACATGGAGAGCTTTAGTTACAGTGCATTACTGGCTGATAAGGGCACTCACAGAATGCCTCTCAGCCGATTACATTGCAGCTGTAGTATAATACCAAATAAATGCAGCTTTATCTGCTTTTATATACAATAAACAGAGCTTAATGGTAAATTATTTGATATCCATTGTTTTTGAAATAATAGTGCTCAAGTTTAAAGATTTACTAGTATATTGTATTTTTCCAATTCAGTATTTTGAAATTAACCTTCGATTATCAATTATTTGTTGTTTGTCAACTACAGTGACGAGTAAGTCCTGGGGCCAATAACAATAGATAATGCTGTATTAGACACTTGAGAGTAAAACAATCCACAGGTCGATACAACACAAACAAACAAATCTGAAATCCTGAAATAGCACAAATACTGGCACTCACACTGTGATTACATTAGCTGTGTGCCACTTCCTGTGGAGTAGTTGAGTGTTTGGGTGTTCTGAGCATGAGTTTCTAGTCTTATTTCAGATCTCATCTTAGAAAGGCCTATTTCAGCTGGTTTTAAACATGAAAAAAATATCAGATCAGTGTTGAAAAGAAAAGTTTGAACATTAGTATTAGCTTGGAGAATGTGTTATTGCCACATACTGTATATTCAATAAAAAAACCCATCTTGCAGGGGGCTCTAACACTGAACACCCCATCTCTAAACCCGCCCCTATATGTGAACAGTGCCTGAAGGCAGATTCTCGACCATAACAGCTTTTCCTTTTGTCCTGTGAGCCTCAACCTGTAACCCTGAACCTCGGTGTAAGACATGTAAGTCATCAAGGTGCTACAGGACATGTGAGAGTGACTCATGCTTTTGCTCTGAGGGAGGAAATCCAAGCCTTTTATGAGGGAGAAAAGGATAAGAGAACATAGTATCATCACAGACATGGCAAAACCACCGGCCCAGACACTCCAGTGGGACATTTCTGTCTGTAGATTGGGTCTGTAGTAGCGCGTGAGTTGGATATGGAGCAGAAAATGAGAGCAGATCCTGTCTGATTGCTATCAGTGAAGACATTTCCCTAACAGGAAACACACTCACACACACATACATACACACATACACACACACACGCTACTGCCTGCTTCCTGCACTTCCATTGGTAATCAACAAGTGAATCAAAATAAGGCAGTAAGGCAACAAACAGGCATACGCACTCGCACATGTAGGAAGGTATAATGCAGGGCAGCCACTCACACTGCAGGCCTGCATGGCACTGATAAAAAGCTAGTATGTGTGTTTATATTAGAACATACTGAGACTGCAATACAGCTTGCAGTATATACAGCTCTGGAAAAAAATAAGATATCACTTCAGTTTCTGAATCAGTTTATCTGTTTTCACTATTTATAGGCATATGTTTGAGTAAAATGAACAATGAAATGACTGAAATAACAACAAAGACACAGAGCTTTCAGATCTCAAATAATGAAAGAAAACAAATTCATATTCATAAAGTTATTAGAGTTCATAAATCAATATTTGGTGGAATAACCCTGGTTTTTAATCAAGAGTTTTTATGCATCTTGGCATGTTCTCCTCCACCAGTCTTACACACTGCTTTTGGATAACTTTATACAACTCCTGGTGCAAAAATTCAAGCAGTTCAGCTTGGTTTGATGGCTTGTAATCATCCATCTTTCTCTTAATCCATCATTAAGTGGTCTTTTATTTTTTTTACAGATCTGTATATTTGAAACCTTGTATATCAACAATATTACAGGTTTTATTAAATGTTTTAGAAACATGCTATTTAGAACAAAATAATAAACTTTCATTCAATTACTTAAAGTCCTGATCTAAACTGGACTAGTTTATATATATATATATATATATATATATATATGTGTAAAAATAAAAGAATATAATAATACTTAATGACATTTTCATAAAACATGATAAATTACAATTACAAGTACTGCAATGTTCCGTGTTTCGGAGGAGCAAATAGGTTGGAACAAACAAATATATTTGTAGTCAATTTAAAACAGATATTAAAGGATTAAAATAAAAGGGAATAGAATAAAATTTAATTTACTTAAATAAAATAATAAATTTTTATTTTTAAATATTGCCAGTTTAAGTAAAATTAGTGTGTAAATAATAAATATTTTACTTAAATAACAAGAATAAATAAATATTTAAAAATAAAGTAAATATGAATTTTTAAACTTGAATTTTAATTAATGTTTCACAAACTGCACTGCACTAAAACCCAATGAATAATATTATTTTATTAATGTATCTTGTTGTGATGCAGCATGTAGTCATTTAGTTTGTGAACTGCGACATGCTTCATAGCAAGAAGAGGAAAATATAATATTGCCCACCCCTGTCTGGAACTGTGATTAATGAAAACACTCACAGTATGCAGCAAAATCACTAATTACTTAAGAGAGCTTAAGTAAGAGCAAGAAAAGTTGCATTAAAATGTTCATTATGCTAATTGGAGCAGTATTGTTGCATCACATCTTTTCCACCTTAAGAAACCTCAGAATTAAAACATGCATTATGACACATACAGTATACTGCCAAAATATCTGTAAGCCTCAGAGATGACAAAATGCCTATACACATATATATATATATATATATAGGTGTATGTGCATTTTACAGTCATTGTCAGGATTTTTAACTCACTAAAGATATCTGTGCACTCACCTTGTTCACAGTTCTTTCCTCCACGGCCGTCGGGACAGTCGCAGGAGTAAGTGTTCCACTTGTTCTCACAATGACCTCCATGCTGACACAGGCCCTCTTTACAGAAGTCCCTTTTAGCTGGACAGCCTGAAACAAAAATAAAGAAATATACAGCACATTTTAAACTAGCAATACTAAGTTTAAATTGAATTGAATTGAATTGAATCCACTTTTTTATCCAATTTTTCCATCAGGGGCAATTCACACTGGGCATAAATCACAAGGAAACAATAGACAATAGACAAAAACAACAAACAAAACATTTGTCACTCTCTGTTGGACTCTATGTCTGAAATTTACGATTATGGTACTGATGACCATAATCAGTTCAACCGAACAGTTCAAAAGCAAAATGAAGTGCCTGCCATGGGTCAGAGATTTAAGTGAAAGCCCTCAGTGGAAGATTTACATTACTCCGCACACCATCTCACAAAAATTAGTGCATTTGTTGAATTTCATATTAAATATGTATCATGAACCTTACTAAACCTTTAAACTCTTATATTCACTTTATTACCCACTAATTAGTCTTATGTAATATAAACTGACCACCACAAAACTACCCTAAGCTGTTAAAAAGCTTATAAAGCTTATTAATGTGGTTGAGTTATTTGCTTAAAAAGCTCTAGAAGTTTTAGAGTCAGACCTGCTGTGGTGCCGTTGTTGGCGATGAAGTTGGCCATGTCCATGGGCTTGCTGTCGATGGTCAGGTTCCTCATGCAGCCCACAAAGTCTCGGTTTCGCACAGGGAAATCCTCCGGCAGGTTGGGCACTCCACCCAGCAACAGAGGCCCCGTCAGGTCCAGAGACCTGTGAAAAAACAGCAATCAAACCAGTTCATAGATCACGGCCCAACAAACTTCTGAAGAATCTGCATTAAAAGGTTCCTAAAAAGTTCAGCATCACCAAAAAACTTTCCTGAGATGTTATTCTTGCTTATTTGCAGCCAGTGGTATTGCAGCTTTCATTTAGTATTTTTAGTTTATTATAAATTATTTATATAGATTTTTTTCATTTTGTGTTTACCTTTGTTTCTTTTATTCAATTGAATTTGTGAAAAATGTGAAAAAAAACTTGTAAATAAATTTGTTAAGACACAAGTTCAGTAAATAAAATCGAATAAAATAAAATAAAACTGAAGTGATTGTGAATGGAAATCCTTTAAAAAACATAAAAACTGTGACATGATACCCTAAAGACATTGTTTTACTTATATAGACACTAACAGTACAGAGAAAAATCTCTATTAGTAATTATATACAATTTGCTATATTAATTCTGTGATTCGTGAATACTTAAACTGTTTTTTTAGAAGCTGCTGCATTTGTCGACTGGATGGGGAGGGGTCATGTGACTACACATGTGGTAGTATTTTTTAAGGGGATATAAATATATATATATGTTAATATATATATTTTTACAATTTGTGAATATGGCCTAGAACATCAGACTCACAGTTGAAAAATACTTTATCATCAAAAACGAAAACTTAAAAATAAGTAAAATAAGTATTAGTTCTGAAAAAGCAATGACACTTTTGATACTTTTTGTTTATTTCTAATAACATAACACTGATTAAAAAGGGGCCACCTTATAATCCACAACACTGATTCTAATTAATGCATTCCAAAAAGTTTATAAAAGTTAATAACTCAATTCTTTACAGTAAGACTCATACTCACTAGCTCTGTGAATTACGTTATTCTGATTAAAGTAATATGTTAATAACAATAATGCGCAAATGCATTACATTCATTCCGGACAGTTCGAGTCACTGAGTGACCTGGCCATGTCCTTAAGGCCGCAGGCTTTTTTTTGTATAATGACCACGCACCCTCTCAAGCCTCTTACCACACAAGCTGCCTAACTTGCACATCAAACGATCCTGCGGCTTTAGCAGATTTACTCTGACCTGCTCCACAGTCCGAGGGTGTTGTGGGAAAAAGTTTATTTGTAGTAAATAAGGCCCACCTTAGGGTGCTATGCACTGACCAGTCCCATGACTGCTTATGCGTTATGTCCTAAGATGCCTGTGAAGTCCTTAAAGTCAGTCTGACATACTTTCCACGCTTTAAAGGATTAATTTGATATAAAATAAATCAAGTTTACACAGTTTAGCCCAAATACATTCAATCAGCCAAGACATGTTTTGTGTCTCTTGGTGGAATTTTAAGTGAGGAACCTACAAGGATATTGTGGAATTTAAAGCACTTTTGAAATTGAAAATAAGTATTGTGTAAGAAGTTTAGCTTAAGAATAATATTCATATTAGAATTTATCACTTGTCACAAGAGAAGGCCTTCCTATTCTCAAACTCCTGATTATTAACTGATGATCTCCTGCTTCCTCAAAAGCAGGCAGTTAGACAGTCACTCCACTCTAGATTTATGAAATCATGTGCATTTCTGTGTTCAAGAAACAAGGAAAAGGTACCCAGACAGCATGCTGGGCTTCTTATTGTAGCTGATGTATGACCGCATCACCGCATAAGAAAACTCAGCATTGGCTATGAGAAATTGGGCCAAATATGGTTTATACAGTGTGGTGTGGTTCCCATATTATTCTCAGCAAACGTGGTGTTGGAACAAATGTCACTCTGAGCATCTGAGCCAGAATTGGACCTAGATTCAAACTAGAGGTGGGCCGATACAACCCAGGCTTGAGTGGCCCTACAGTCTAACTGCTGCTCATACAATTAGAGATTACAGATTATAGGTTCAAATCCTAGCAGGTGCTCAGTGACCCAATGTCAAAAACCTCAAAAAAGTCTGGGGGCATCACAAAATGAACAATGCCACGTAATATGCAGCATAACAAATTGAGGGGGACTACACAATATATTTCTTACACAATATTTAATCACTTTTAGCTGCTGTTAATTTACTAAAGTTTTTAGCCTCAATTCAAGATGCATTTTTAACCAATCCGAGATGCGGAACTGAAAAAATAAAAAATGTGGGTTAACTCTACGAAATGGGCTGTAATCAGTCACTGCAATGAAGTTTACGAAGAAATCAAGTTCAAGTAAGCTGGCATTTTTTTATTCCCTCTCACAGTACTACTACACTAAAAATAAGTGTGTATATATGAGCTTGAATGACTTGTGGAATGCTACTGTCCTAAACAGAACAAGTTACGGCTTACTCGACTGGAGGCACTGGTTCTAACACTCTAACTCTTTTATTTGTAATCGTTTGAAGTGCTTTTTAGCACGGCAGCCACACCTGACAGGTTAATCTCTGTCTAATTCTGCGCAGACAGATATTTAAGCAATTAGCAACCTGAGATAAGATTGAAGAGAAAGTGCTTTCTGTGCTCGTAAGTGTTTGTAAGTGTGTGTGTGTGTGTGTGACAACAGAAAGCAGCTTTGACATTAAAATGTTTGCAGACAAAAGGAGATTAGAACAAATAAAAGATGGTCTAATCTTTGGAGATTAGTGTCCTTTAATATAACATTAGCAGGATTTTAGAGTTAGCCAGATGACACACTGTAAGTCAATCCAAAGTGTGGCTAGTTGAAAATAAGTAGTACGGAATATTTAACTTGGACTGATGGTATCTATCGTCTTGAATTGATTATCCAATTATTAGTGTTGCACTGGAGCAATGAGGTGAAAGTAGCTAACAACTAATGGATACTACTTCCATTATAACAGCTATTTGGCGTTATGGTTCATCACTCGCCATTTGCCTTAATCTCTAATAAACTGATTTTTGATACTCTACCTGTATGCTATTTATAAAATTGAACAAAAATTCAGATAAAATTGAATTTGACGTCATCCAGTGACCTGATCACTAGTGAGGTCAAAATAATGGATGGGCACAACCCTATCACATCCCCAACTCATCCCAAATGTATTGTTTGGGGCACCATCATTTCAAACACAGCTCTCTATAGTACTATATACTTCAATGATGATGCTTATGTGCTCCAGAGAGGCCGTTGCTAAATAGTGTACAGTAAATCTATGTTAATAAATACAGCTCTGAAAAAAAATGAGACCATTTCAAAATTGAGTTTCTTTGATTTTACCAAATTGAATTTTTGCACCAGGAGTGGCATAAAGTTATCCAAAAGCAGTGTGTAAGACTGGTGGAGGAGAACTTGCCAAGATGCATGAAAACTGTTTAAAATCAGAGTTATTCCACCAAATATTGATATCTGAACTCCTAAAACATTAAATATATACGTACTTGTTTTTTTGCATTATTTGAGGTCTGAAAGCTCTGCATCTTTTTTTGCTATTTCAGCCATTTCTCACTTTCTGCAAATAAACTGCTCTAAATGACGTTTTTAAAATAAAACAACAATGTTCATTTTACTCAAACATATGCATTTAAACAGCAAAATTAGAGAAACTGATTCCGAAACTGAAGTTGTCTCTTTATTTTTTTTCCAGAGCTGTAACAGTGTGTCGACACAGTGTCATTAACCTTCTATATGAGCCTTATTTGAGATCACGCAGTAACTTGACATGGTATAAGATGGAATGATACTACCGAGATACATTATCTGTTAGCTGAAATAGCATTGTAGCGCCAAAGAAAAAATAAAGAAGCAATTTTTAGGAGCCTTTAGGACATGTTGGCTTCTTAATCCCACTTAAGTCAGGGGCAGGGGTGTGTGTACATTTGACTGTTGATCAATGCATCACAGAGGGGCGAAAGTGAGAGACAGAAAAGGAAAGAAAGAGAGAGAGAGGCTCACTTTTTCTGTCCGGTCTGTGTTCCCTGTGCAGCGCAGGAATAGTTTCCAACCTGGCTCCCGAAGCGCACTGCCATGGCAATATCACAGTCATCCACTGCCACCACTGCCACCTTCTCCCCTGACGGACCCTGAGAGATCCCCAACCGCCCGATGTTCGGCTGCAGCACAAACAGACAGGGAGAGAGAGAGAGAAAGAGAAATCACATGATCAGTATTAATTCACCCCACAAAAAAGTCCCCTGTAATGTAAAGCATAAGGCACACGGTAAACATAATCATATAAATACATAATAGAGAATTATGAAAGAAAAAAATAAATCAGTGGATGAAAATCACCTCACATAACGTCAGCAGTTCTAATGCTCTGAAATTCTTGCAGAAATAACACTAAGAGTATTAATATCTGATATTATGCTCAGATTGCCTAATCAGATTACACAGGCCTCCTAATCTAATCAATGCTGAACATTTCTGTTCTGATGGCGTTTATGCCCTCAAATATTTCACCATAAGCTTCAAAGAAAACTGAGACTTTATTTTCTCACAGTGATTTCAGAAAGTACACTGTATACGATATACAGACAAAAGTATTGGGACACCTTTTTGTCCTTTTTTATTATTTTTCTAATAAAAATAAGTTTATCTTGCTTTTGTTTAATTGACTGTCACAAAGGCTTTTGTAGATAGATTTTGGAGCTCCACAGCTCAATGCTGGGAGGCATTTTACCCCTCTAGCCCACAAAATTTCAGCTTGAGGGAGTCCTATTCTATTGGCAGTAGTTCTTTACAGGAACTAGACAAGCTATGTTCTTTTGCACATTTGTGTTACTCAGCAATAGGGGCAACTTACAGTAGCTGAATGCCTTCATTAGAGGGGGTATCCAGAAACTTTTGGACATGTATTGTATATGTGTACTAAAAAAATAAATTAAAAAAGTGCTTTCAAGTTATCAACAATATTAGACAGGTGGTTTTAAAAATGTAAATAAACGACAATTTCTATGCTTAAAATGTGTAACACACACACACACAAACACAGATGAAAGTTGAGGTGAGCAGGGACTGTTTACAGTAGAGTCTGGGTCTGAACTGATATCTGCTTCTAAACTCCGAGCACCCGCGTGAGGGCAAATACGGGCAGCCTGTTTAACACCCGAATTACAGATCACACTTCAAACAGCGTTCAGATCAGAAGAACAGGAGGAGGAGAAAAGAGACAGAAGGAAAAAAGAGAGTGAAAAAGGAAAGAGAGAGTACATCATAGGTATCAAAAACAATGCAAACTGTGCACGTCATAAAATGTTTAGACCAATTACAAATTGCTTGTAAAACCCTTTTTTTTCTTTTTTTTAAAGCTTATTTTTATTCATTCAAGTTTATTTGAAAAACTTAGATTTTTACAGAATAAATCACTATGTTAAAAAATACAACACATTTTACATATGGAGCTAACATTCTGCTAATGCATTATGCACACTTTAACCTGTTCACAAAAGAACTGTATATGTATATATGTATATATTTATTCATTTTAATAATTTATTTTTTAAGCACTGTGTCTATTAACATACATTATAAAGGACATTTAAATAACAGGAGCAGAATTTTGTCTTTTTTATTGTTTAATTAGTTAATTTATTAATTTCAATAAAGATGACTGCCACATTTCAATTATGTTAAAAGAAATAGTCATATAAACTACTAATAGTAATAGTTACTAATACTAATTAATAATCATTTTTTACAACACAATAGTAAAAGTCCTCTTTTTAAGCTAATTAGATGCTATATTTTCTCCCACCCCACTGCTTTTACTGTTTGAATTAGCTCTATCATGCCACAGTTTCCACAGCAGTGAAGGTTTTATCAGCCCTATCACTGCCCCACCTACTGCGCTGTCCCTTTTTCCATCCCTTAAAAACACACACACACACACACTCTCTTTCTCTCTCTTTTTTCCATCCAACATTTTTTCACAACAACGGGACTATTTTAACCCTCTGACGCTCGACTCAGCTGGCTATTTCTGCTCTTTTCTGTCCATTACGCTCTCTCACACATTTAAAAACACCTCTTCCTCTCCATTTTTCCCTCTTTTTCTCAGTCTGTGTGTCTGTCTGTCTATTTGATCTCTTTTCCTAAGGAAGTGCCACAGCAGAGAGAACGTTCTGGTTGAAAGCATCGAGGTGTGGTCAGGCAGGGACGTCCCATCAGGGGACCGGAGCAAACAAAGGCTCTGAAGAGCTGAGTGTGTCACCGTATGTCAGAACGTACTTAAAATAGCTGATTAATGGGCACGGGCCTAAATCAGCGCATTCGAATTCTGCTGCATTCTTTCAGCGCATTAGCAGCAGGATATGAGGGCGTGAGTTATTATCCAGATGGCTATCTTCTTCAACCATGCTTTTATTTCTTTTTAAATGCAGGAGACCGGACAAAACAAACGTGGGTAACTGAGCTTTGCATCATTTGGACACATCTGGGACACTTTTAAATGTTTAACATGTAACCAGTGAAGCTGAATAAACTTCAATTGAGTGTCTGAGAAAGTTTCAGTTTTAGTTTAATTGTAGTTTTAGTGTCCAACTTTTGTTTTTACAGTTTTGCACTAGAGCAACAAGGCTAGAGCTGGGAAGTTGTGGAAGTGAACACACCATTATTTGCACATAAATACAGAAATAATTCCGGCTGTCTGCTCAAATTGTTAGTAGATATGTAAAACCCAGTGCTTCTATTAACGTTTATACATAACAGTGTGTTCATATACTTTTAAAAACTATATATGCAAGTCTGTTTAAGAATAGGTTAATTAAATGCATTTATTTTGTGTGTCAAAAAAAAAAAAACTAATACTGGCATAGCTTAGCACTTTAACAAGAACATTTACATTTTCTGTAATTGTTCTTGAGTTTGACCTGTTTCTCTGTCATCTCAGTGTCATTTTAACACAGTGAATCCCACTAGCTTCTTTTTCCACATTTTTGGACATCGAATAGTGATTAAAAGGCTTTCGCTAAGCTGAGTGTATATAAATGTTGGAGGTGTAAAAGTATTGTAAAATCTAACAGCATTGAAATTTCACGCAAAGCAGTTTATAATTATTGAATTATCTATGGCTTATTTGCTGAATTCAACATATTGAAAAAAGCTACTTCTTTTTAAATGTTGTAGTTTTCCCAAAGCATAAAGATCTGCAAATAAATAGAAACCATTTTATATTTTTGGAAAAAAGCTCAGGTTCACAAGTTTATTTAGAAGATTTAAACTTTAAAATTTACAGCTGTAACAACGTTTTTTATATATATATAATTTTATTTTAAAACATTTCCCATTTTCTCCCCAATTTACATGGCCAATTACATGGCCAATTATCCAAACCACTCATAAGGACTCCCCCTATTACTAGTAATGCACATCACAAGGAGGGTGATATATGTGAAGTCAGAAACCGCCTCTTTTCGAGCTGCTGCTGATGTATCATTGTCGAGTAGCATCACAGCGCACTCGGAGGAAGCACAGTGACTCGGTTCTGATACAGTTTCGATTTCAGCTAACAGACAGCTTGTGCTGAGCGACATCGCCCTTTTAATTGATGTGGGAAGAGAGTGCCATCTACCCACCCAGAGAGAGTAATGTCAATTGTGCTCTCTCAGGGCTCCGGTAGCTGATAGCTATGCTACATGAACAAGATTTGAACTGACAATCTCATTTTCATAGTGGCATCGCTTAGCCCACTGGACCACTCGGAGGCCGTAACAATGTATTCTGACCAGGGGTGACCAAACTGCTGTTAGCCACACTAGTTTTCTCAAATTATGCATCTTACTCCCACCAACACTTAAAGAGTCAGGCATATCACTTCTCTGCGATGTCTGTCCCCAGATCAGCACTATACCAATTTAGCAATCCCATTAAAAAGAACTGAGATCACATCCTGCCCTCTTCGTAGGGAAGTGACCAGTACTGAAATCTCATTAAGTCCACTGGCTCCGGGCCGAGCGCTGCTCAAAGAAGTGAAAAAAAAAAAAGAAAGTCAGAAAGCTCCAAGCGGGCCAGCGCCGTTGGCACGCAGCCTGCCCAGCGACGCAGCCTTTCAACCGGTGACTGTTTTTAGCATCCTTCCCTCTCCAGAGCCCCAGAGTTCCTCTGCTGTACGAGGGTCTGACATGAACACCTGTCCGACTCGTCCCAGTGGAGACGCACTGCTGACGGACGAGCATTAACTGCGGTTTAACACTGGAGAGGCTCCAGTTCATAAAAACACACTCAGAGTTCCTGCATGAGAACTGCTGCTGGGGAGCTGGCTGCTAACACTGTTTTTAGCTATGCTAACACCTTTTTAGTCCATGTTTATAGATAACACTGTGACATACAGTGTCAGAAACCACATAAACAAGTCTATCATATATTACATAACAACTTGGCACAGTTATATTACAGCATGGGATGATTTAGGTGTGATAATTGTATGAGATATGCCCAGTGATCATACTGGTATACCACTTTGGTCATTCTTGTGCTGGGCGGTATGACCAAAAATGCATATCATGATATTTTGCAAGATTCTGACGATTTCATTGTATATCATGGTATTTTTTTTTAATTAATATTTATTAATATGTTTGTGGACTACTGGGCTTAAATAAAGTTATAGAGTTTTGACAAACTGTACTGTTAGGAGTACATATAATATAAACAGTAAGGCTTTAAATTAAGGCTTTGATTATTATAGGGTATACTTTGTCCCACAAATTTAGAAAAGAAATCAAACTTTATTAAAAGAAAAACAGCTGAAGCGTGTAAACAATAGACCATAAAACAGGGTATGCCAAAAACCTAAAATACTCAAAATGTAAGTATTCAAAAGATATATTTTTCAAAAGCATATGTAAATGCAAGTTTAATATCAATTTACAATATGTTATCATTAAAGCCATTAGAGGTGTTAAAGTTTTTAAGCAGCTGTTTGTCAGTTTATTACAGTTCTCTTGGTTCTCCAGTTAACAAATACATTCAGTTCAGTGTGCATTAAAATGATCCTTCAAGCTACAGGATTAATATATAAAAGAGGGCTATAGTTACTCATACTGTAAGGAACAACACCAGAAGCTGTAGGTGTTCTGTTTTCATGTTTCTCTATGCAGGACAGCACGAGACTGAGCTGAGCTGCCGTTACTGTGCTTCTTTGATGGTGCTCTACACTTCTACACAGCACTCCACAGCGCCTTCTAGTGGTGTGGTGGTATGAGAAAAATGCACACCGGTTCTAGTTTCCCCTCAGGTATACCGTATGAACTGGTATACTGCCCAGCACCAATTCATTCTGGTAAAAAGTAGTTGACTAATGGTATAGTGGGTTCAGCTAAACCCTCAAACTCGCACAAAACATATACACCAAACCACTTAAGAGCTAAGCTAGTCAGCCACCATAACCAGTTATTCATCAGGGTTCCCTTAATGCTAACAAATGTTCAGACAAAAACAGTTCTAAATTTGTTCTATTCAGCCCAAATTCAAACAAAACGATTCCGGTAGACTTCACAAACTACAACAAACCATCCTACACTTCCTGTTCCAGTAGTGCCGGGTTTCCTTCAGAAGCTGAAAGCACTTTTGAGCGTGTGCCAGCTCCCTCATAAGCGTGTACCATGTACCGTACAGTACGACACAGTCAACAACAGGCAGGGTCAAGCGAGTCAGCCTCACTGGCATGCCCTAAGCTTTGATTTAAGAGTTAAGCTCCAGAGCGCTTGATTTCACAGAGTCATTTATCTAGCCTCTTAATCAAGCTCTCAGGGGAGTAGAATAACAACAGGCTGGCTACCAACACGGGGGAAAATCACTGCCTTTTTACACAACGTATAGCAGGAGGAGAGATTATAAGAGAAATTAATGAGAGAGAGTGGAAAATTGACTGAGAACAGATCTACAGATCTAAGAGGTCTGTAGATCCGTAGATCTTTCCTATGTTTTTCATTAGTTCTGCTATATAAAGAGTCTATGCTGTAAAGAAATTCACTGTACATTAACAGTAAAAAGAATGAATCTCTTGTTATTTATACTGAATTAAAAATGTATTTTATTGCAATTTAACAGTAAACGGCAGTTTACAAAAGTTACAGCCAGCAACATTTTACAGTTTTATTTTAAAATTATGGAACATTGATGTGCTAATATACTTATTCACATTTATATAGTTATATACACACTTTGCTGCTTGCTAGCTAGCTAGGTAGCACTAGCTAACATTCTACGCTACAGTTCTACAGAATGCTAATTTTACAACGAAACAGGCCTATTTAGCATCTGGATAATTACAAAATGTTTGAATATATATAGGCTAACAATGATGGACACCTTTATTCCAATACCAGGAGATTATGTCCACAGTTATATAATATTATTGGTAAATTGATCTATAAGCATTTTACAAGTATTATAACAAACAATACAATACTGTTTAAAATTGACAGTTTTCAGCTTTAGCTTTATCTTAAGCAATTCAATACAGTGTATCTTTATAAAGTCACTGTATTAGCATTTCCCATCAGATCTATCTCTCCAAAGTCCACGTAACACTGGACAAAGTGGTGTTTTAGCCCAATTCAGAGCTAGAATAGCATCCCTGGCAGCTTGTCGCTTGGTGCAAAGCAGGTGAAAAACTGAACAAAACCTCCAGTGTCTACAGCAGTGCGAAAAACAACACTACCAAGAGGCAACCGCGGCATCAAATTCGTCCGTATCGGACTGGATTCAGTTTTATAATTCTGTCAGCTCCCTTCAAGCTCAACTCAACGAAAACCATGTCCAACCATGTTTTACCATTTTCAACCATGTTCATCAAAGGACTATAAAAGAACAGCCTGGTAGAATGGCAGTGACTTGGCAGCAGAATGACACGTGCAATCAACAGTAGCTTGAAATAGCCCAATGGCCCATTCATTTCCACAGCTTCCACTAAACCCTAATCTCCAGCAGTCTTTCAGTCACACCTGAACCGCAGGCACCAAGCTCGGGGTTATCACACACATACCCAAACACACACCGGTGTGGATCTGACCCATCAAAACACCTTCCAAGGCAATAGGCAATCCCTGGCCCTTCAGAGGCCCGAGCCAAACTCTCCTCAGGTGGTTTGGCGGCAACCAGCACTGGCAGCTAACAGACATGTGGGAAGCCAAACAAGCAGCAGAAGTGCAGACTGGAATCTGTTTGGGCACGCAGCACCTTCAGATGTATCCGGAAACAGAAGCCAGACTACTGAGAGTCGCAGAAAGAAAAGCTTAACACAGATTATTCCCAAGGCAGTTTGTGAATCACAGCGATTAATAACTTAAATAAAACAATGTCCCTTGATATACTCTGAAAAAATAAGAGACCAGTTAAAAATGGGTTTGGTTGAGTTACTTTGATTTTACCAAATTGAAAACTTCTGAAATATCATGAGGGTGATGGATTATCACAAGCCATCAAACCAAGCTGAACTGCTTGAATTTTTGCACCAGGAGTGGCATAAAATGATCCAAAAGCAGCATGTAAGACTAGTGGAGGAGAACATGCCAAGATGCATGAAAACTTTGATTAAAAAAACAGGGTTATTCCACCAAATATTGATTTCTAAACTTGAACTTGTTTTCTTTGCGTTTCTTTTTGAGGTCTGAAAGCTTTGCATCGTTTTTTGTTATTTCAGCCATTTCTTATTTTCTGCAACTAAATGCTCTAAATGACAATATTTTTATTTGGAATCTGGGAGAAATGTTGTCTGTAGTTTATAGAATAAAATAACAATGTTCATTTAACTCAAACATATACCTATAAAAAGCAAAAGCAGAGAATCTGTTTCAGAAACTGATGTGGTCCATGATTTTTCCAGAGCTGTAAATTACAGATACTGTGCAGAAGTATACTGCACCTGGGAAAATGTGGTTTAAAAGCAATTTATCTAGGAAGCAGGTATTTCTTTGCACGGAAAAACATTCAAAAATGAGAATAAACAAAAAAGAAATTAGAATTCAATCATAAATACAGAATACATACAATTTCTTTACTTGTAGCCTGTGTTCATTCAACCATTACAAAAAGTTTTCACAAAGAATAGCAGTATTCTAAGTTCAGAAAATTATGCCATAAATAAATAAATTACAGTAAGAAAAGAACATTTGACACAGCAGTGCTGCTGGAGTTTTTAAACATGGTCAACTCACTGTCACTGTGCCAATGAGTTAATATGATTTAATATTCAGACAATATTTTAACCCAAAATTAACCCATTGATTTCTACTAATTATATTACAGCCAGAGGGTGGATGGAGTTAATCACATAACATAAATTTGGATTGCTGGTTGGGGAATAAAATATGGTTATTAATGGAATGTATACACTCCCCCATTTAATTTCACATCATTAAGATTTACATTATACTGTACTGGCTTTCCATTTTAATATCACAACTGCAATCATTTCTTTGATGTTTCTACCTTAAAAGACACACACCCACACATATACACACCCCTTAATCTCTGGCAGTATACCACGTGCCCTCTGGCCTCTATATCTAACAGGTGCCAGCTTGCATGAGGTTGCTGCCCTGGGGAGCAAAGCAGGATCTCAAAAATCTCGTCTTTCTCCTCACATACCCATCCTCTCTGAGACAGGGCTGACTGATCTTGGCATAATACAAGCATTGTCTTTATACTGCTATCAACTGTGCAGCAATTTGCCTTACATAAACTGATCAATCAGTAATTAATCAATCAGACTGATTAAAATAACTGCAGGAGCACTTAATTGGCCACAAAAAAATGTCTAATCTTAAGATTACATATAGCTCTACAGTACTAATACTAGTGCTATATTGACATAACAAAAGTCATGGGAAAAAAGTAGGAATGCCCACACGGGTATAGGTTGTGAGGTGTTATCTTGTGAGTAAGGATGACTAAACACTAGTCATAAAAGACATGGCACCAGCTCCTTTTGCCATTCAAATAGACAACTTTACTGGAAGTCAACATAAAAATGTCATTTTGAAGCATTTTGATTGGTCCCCCCATTATGGAATTTGGACACAATGTTACAAACAGCTTTCATATTATGTCAAAAACTGAGATATTAATAGACAATAAGAGACCACTTAAAATGATGAGTTTCTTTGATTTTACCAAATTGAAAACCTCTGGAATATAATCAAGACAAAGCTGGATGATCACAAGCCATCAAACCAAACTGAACTGCTTGAATTTTTGGACCGGAAGTGGAATAAAGTTATCCAAAAGCAGTGTGTAAGACTGGTGAAGGAGAACATGCCAATATGCAAAAGTGATTTCTTTGCATTATTTGTGGTCTGAAAGCTCTGCATCTTTTTGTTATTTCAGACATTTCTCATTTTCTGCAAATAAATGCTCTAAATGACAATATTTTTATTTCGAATTTGGGAGAAAAGTTGGCCGTAGTTTATGTAATAAAACAACAATGTTCATTTTACTCAAACATATACCTATAAATAGCAAAATCAGAGAAACTGATTCAGAAACTGAAGTGCTCTCTTAATTTTTCCAGAGGTATATTATAGAATTATTTATGAGTGGTATATTCACATACATTAGCTTTGATGAGAATGTGGTCTAGATGTAAGTTTATCCAGGTTCCAGGTTCACCTCTCCCCTATGAGCTACCAGGTATGGTGGTGTTGTTATCAGTTAGGTGCCAGAGCGAACAGCAGGTGTGGGATCCGGTTTCAATGGGATTGTGTCCAATAAGGGGGGCGCTTTGCACAGATGTGGCAAATGGGGGTCCCACAGTGAAATGTGAACTACTGGGGCAGACAGCACACCCACACATTAATATACCCTTAACCGGAACATATTGAGCGGAGATCTACAGTGGTGTTAAATGTGACTATTTGTCCAGCTGTCAGATCACAACTGTTCTTCAATAGCCCAATCTGCTCATAAGCTCCTCTCTGAACGGAAGCATGTCTTAATCAGCTCGCTGAGGCGGGACGGGATCGCCCCCGGGGTGCAGCATTCCAGCTTCACTGAATTTCGACTTGACACCTTACAATGTACGCTTAATTTTAGCCCAATTACATACTGATCTACCTGCCAGTGAAGTTAAAAAAAACGGTAAGCAGTAAGCTTTATGAGAATTTGTGCAAAAACTTTACACTTCATTTCAATCCATACACAATATATACAGCTCTGGAAAAAATAAGAAATCACCTAAAAATGATGAGTTTCTTTGATTTTACCAAATTAAAACCCCCTGGAATATAATCAAGAAAAAGATGGATGGAAACTATCAAACCAAGCTGAACTGCTTGAATTTATGCACCAGGAGTGGCATAAAGTTATCCAAAATCAGTGTGTAAGACTGGTGGAGGAGAACATGTGATTAAAAACCAGGGTTATTCCACCAAATATTTATTTCTGAACTCTTAAAACTTTATGAAAATATTTTTTTTTTGCATTATTTATGGTCTTAATGACAATATGTTTATTTGGAATTTGGGAAGATATGTTGCTAGTAGTTTATAGAATAAAACAACAATGATCATTTTACTAAAACATACCTATAAATAGCAAAATCAGAGAAACTGATTCAGAAACTAAAGTGATCTCTTAATTACATTTCTGGTGTCAAGAATCTAACGTTAACAGTGCTAATTGAATTTTTTATTAATTTTATAATCAAAACTGAATTAATAGCTAAAACAGCCTCCAATACATTTTAGATATGTGAGTTTTAGACATCTAAATAATCACAGTTCAGGATTTACTAATAATGACGGTATTATTAATATATAAAACTATCTAACAGTGTAAATATCTGGATACACAATTTATCATAGTGAAAAAATAAATTACAGGTTAGAGATTAATCATAAATCAATGGTAACATATGACTAGTCAAAATTACAATGTAATGGCAACATATAGGCAAAGTTTTAAGGCATTTTAGGACAGAACAGCTTACCATACATCTGTATGTGCTGTATGTGTTTAAAAAAAAGTATACTTTTTTACTCAAAATACTTTTAAATTGTTAATTAATAACGTATTAATTATAATCATGCACTATAACCCAAACTAAATATATCCCTCCATTACTTTCTCACCCTCTCTCTCTCTCTCTCTTTCTTATTCTCTCAATGTCTCTCTCACCCGCCCTCTTTCAGGTGTTGACAATTCCCCCTTCATCTCCTAACACTCATCTCTGGGGACGATAGGCTTGCTGGTGCCATGGCAATGCACTTGATCCCCACAGCTTGTGACAAAGAGCGAGAAGGAGGAGATCAGGAGGCGGGAAAGAGAGAGAGAGAGAGAGAGAGAGAGAGAGAGAAGAGAAAGCCTCTTACTCCAGTGACATCACCACTCGCAAAGTTCACTTTGATATGCAAAACCCTAGTGCTGCTCTTTGAGAGACTGCTGGTAAGTAATCAGTTTGCAGTTCAGATGCACATTCAGGCATAAATTGTAAACTCACTATATATAATTATATATAAACTGTATATGTCTTTCTAAACCTGAGCAAAGTCCTTATAGAAAACTCTGTCAGCTCTGCGATTATCTATGCAACGCCCCTGGGCAGTTATTTCCACTCATACAAGACCAGACTCCTATCTACATGAATAAAGAGACACCTAGGGGCATAACAATTCCCAGAATACCTAATTTGATTCCATACATTACGGGAGTGTCTCAATACAGTGAAGGATTTTTTATTCCACAAAAAGAAGGAGTCTTAAAATGTACCTTATGCTATGCTTCATGTTTCTATTTTCAATTTGTTTCAACACACAAGGTGATAAAATACAATAAAGCAACAATAAATTACAATACAATTAAGCAATAAAGTACAATAGCAATAAGCTATGATGAAAGTGCTTCAAATTACACGTTAACAGCAAGCCCACCACATAACACCCTATCAACAATCAAACTATTCTCAATCTACCTTAATAAGACATTAGTTACAAGCTCCAATATTTTAGCCTTTTTGGATGCTTCATAACGTTTGGCTCCAAAATGTAGGGCTGAACGATTTTGGAAAATAATCTAATTGCAATTTTTTATCTATAAATTGCGATTGCGATTTAAAATGCGATTTTTTTTTTGTCTTCTCAAGTATTTTTCAACAACAGAAGCAATAAATCAATCTGTTTAATAATAAACAATGTCAGATTTATTTAAAGCACAGATAACAATAAAGCAAAAAAATCTATGCTTTTCCTTTTCATCATTTGTTTTTTTATAGAAAAATAAATAGATAAATAGCTTTTCCTTTTCACCATTTTTTTTTATTAGGAAAAACAATAGATATACAAAATTTAACTTACTGCTCTCCAGCTAGTAACATCATGAAAAATTAAAGTGCAAAAAACATAAAGAGAATCTGCTTTAACCAACTCGTTATTTTCTGTATTTGAAGATGCAGCACTGGTCGTTGGCATTTTAGCCTTGCAAATACCACACAAGGCTTTGTGGTGTTTTTTTAAATGCTGAAAAAGGTTTGTAGTGTTACCTCGCGTCGTAGCAACAGTAGCAAGGCACGTTTAGCACAGTACCTGACGTTGAGCAGCATCTTCTTTTTTAAAGCCAAATTAATTCTACACAACTGATGTGTTCCTTCGAGCCTGAAGCCATTGTGCAACAAGGGCGTTTTCACACCTGTAGTTCGTTTCTAATGAGTTCGTTTACTTGGAGCGTTTTCTCGCTCTGTTCGGTCTGGTATCCCACAGGCATAAATGTAAACGCACCAAAATGCGCATCAATAAACCACGCGAGCAGCCTGTGTCCTCTGATTGGTCAGAGCTGTCTGACACGGGAGTACATTAAATATAAATATACGAAAAAAGTAAATACAGCGAGAAGATTTTGTGTTCCAGCGCAAATATCTGTGCTTTAACACTGAACGCTGAAACGCTGCACTTTCAAACACAGTGTTTCTGCGCGCAGCGCAGATTTATACATAATAAACAGAGTCACGCGGCTGTGAGCTATGAATGCAGCGCAGATTTATACATAATAAACAGAGCAGTGAATGCAGCGCGTGCCTGGACACAGTGTTTGTTTACAGCTGTGGTAATTAGCGTTATCTAGCTAATATATTAGTTTAAACTATGCTTGCTTTTTTAGCAGTTTAGCTCAAATAAATGGCTTATATTTAATAGCTGGATCCGATCGAGACCGGATCACGTTCTCACCGCAAGCGAACCGCTCCAGAGTTCGTTTGGTACCGGACCGAGACCACCTCCTCTAGCTGGTCTCGGTCCGGTTCTTTTGATCCGCACCCGAGTGCGATTACTGTTTTTACACCTGCTCAATCGAACCGCACTAAAGTTACAAACGGACCAGAGTTCATCTTAACCAGACCAAATAGTGCTGGTGTGAAAACGCCCTAAAGTGCGCTGTGTTGGCTTCACTTCTCCACCTCCCTGCCTTCTGCTCGGGTATGCTCCGCTCGTCCTCGGCTTGGCTCGCTCCCAAGTCACGTGACCAGTCAAATCGCAGCCAGTGCGGTTAGAGAATCGCGTTTTAAAATATCGCGAGATTATCGCAAATGCAATTAATCGTTCAGCCCTACCAAAATGCATTCAACTTGTTATGGCTTCCCCACCAGCATGCTGACTCTCCTCTGCTCTCTGCACAAGCAGCAAGCTAATAGACTATAAAGTGTGCAATTTTATCCATAAACAGGTGCCATGATTAGTGTTACAAGAAATCCCATTCAAAAAGCAGTCATTCATACAGTATCTGTTGTGTATATGCTGCAAATAGTTAGGATGGTATTGATGGTAACAGCTAGACATATAATACCCTTAGACGTAGGCTACAACACTGCAACAACTG
Organism: Astyanax mexicanus; assembly: GCF_023375975.1. NCBI lineage: Eukaryota > Metazoa > Chordata > Actinopteri > Characiformes > Acestrorhamphidae > Astyanax > Astyanax mexicanus. The sequence continues at coordinate 18,816,496 of NC_064409.1, forward strand.
GGAACCCTGTTTCAATGCGGCCTAGCAGGACAAAAAACAGCCTTAAATGGGACACAAGCCTAAATTCCAGACCAAACCAACAGACCAACAGAAAGCTAGGACCAAATGCTTCAAGACACAGAGCAATGACAAATATCTGAAAAAGCTGAAAAGCCCACAATCTGTGTGTTTGTAGTAATAACCCAGCAACATTTCAGTTCCTCACAAGTTCTTACACGAGAGCAAACTGTAGCGGCTGTGATGCTGCCCTGTTGTGCCCAGAGGCTGAGCTCAGGTTTCTGAAGGGTTTTCTGATTTGACACTTACAGTTGTGAGGAAGCCTCAGCTTTGAGACAGACCGCCGTAAGACAGCAGAAACTGACAAGCCAAAATATACTCTTACAGCCATTCGGCCTGTCAGTCATCAGAGAGAGAACTTTGTTGTTCAGGATTAGAGGGAAAAGACACTGAGAGATCGGCGTACGCACGAAACTGGAAGAAAAAAAAATGAAAGAAAACGGTGAGAGAAAGAATGCTAGTCAGTCATGCTTACAGATTTTAACTAAACTGACATAGTCTGACCGAAAACAAAGTCAATTCTGGGTATGAGCTGAAGCAACAAGTCTATCCCACCAATTAGTATTATGTAAACTGCATGCCTATACCATTACACGCTTTAAGTTGAAACTGGGGCGAGTTAGGTCTTGCTAATGGGGTTTCCAATACTGTACGTTTCAGTCAGGCCAACTTACAATTACTCAATAGAGAGCACTATTTAGGACTTAAAGGAGAAATAGTAAGAAGTAAAATTTACTTTTGGCGTAGTAAAACCTGATAAAAAGTACTTACCTTTTTTTGAGGTAACAGAAAAGCTGCTCTCCCGCAGCTTTCCAAAGATCCAGTAATTTTGTGCTTTGTACAACGGCTGTATCGGGCATATTTTGCCTCAATAAATCGATTTGTACACCGTTATCCAGGCTCAAAGTAGCTCCACACCTCCTTGGTAGAATCCGGATAGCCCTGACATTTAAAATGAGGCATTATTACATTGAAATTGCACAGAAAAGTTTATTAAAAAGCACTGTTTACATCCCATAGCCCTTCTTTGTAGCTCCGGGTGCCGCCATCACTGTACTGATAATGTCATTATCTACAAAGAAGCACTATAGGATGTAAACACTCATTTTTATTAAGCTTCTGGTGCATTTTTTAAGATAAAAATGCCTCGTTTTAAATGTCAGGGCTCTCTGGATTTTACCAAGGAGGTGTGGAGCTACTTTGAGCCTGGATAACGGTGTAAAAAGCGATTTATAGGGGCAAAATATGCCCCGATACAGCCATTGTACAAAGCACAAAATTACTGGATCTTTGCAAAGCTGCGGGAGAGTATAGTCTAGTATCGCGTCCCAAGAATATTGGCACGTCCCATGGAAGCTAATGAAGACTGCGCAAGCATTGAAGATGTGTGTGGGGTTTTCCTGCATTTCTACTTGAGTCTCTTGTCATTCACATGGACAATTCTAGTCAGATGCTGCCAGTCACCGTCATTACCACCCACTGTACTGGTCCACTTTGGGTGGTGCGGCTTTCTATCATGTATTTCTTTTACGTACGTGAATGAGTGTGTTTGTGTGAGTGTCGGAGAAATCTTTTCTTTCTTGTGTGTGTGTGTGTGTGTGTGTTTGCCCTAACGCCACATCTATCTGCTTCTGTCGCAATAGTGTCGTCCACCCCTTCCTTTTAACGTGAAGTTCAAACACCATTACCTCACCCACCCTGTGGCAGTGTAAACCTAGAGCAGTGAATAATTAAAAGGAACCTGCCTGGCCCCATACAAGCATACACACACACATATATACACACACACCCTTCGGGCATACACCTAGCACTGGTGTTGTTCCCTGCCCCACAGGACAAGAGCCACACTTTGAGCCCTATATGTTACAGAGGGTCTGTCTCAAAAAAGAAGCCCATTTATCAAAGTTCGGCAACGTTCCAGCAAGACGCAGCCGGACAGCAGCTTTTGTCCCGTTCTGTTCTTTTAATGTGCCGAACAACCTGGAAGAGGCAAAAAGGCTACATGGTCTTCTCTGGTTTCACCTGGTGTCCACTTCTCTTCAGCTTAGCACACTTACAAACACACACACACCTAGTCACACACATACTTCACCTGACAAGCCACTCCACACCTCCATCAAGCTCCAAGCTATAGCTGGAGGTGTGGAATAGCTTGTCGCTACCTGCTAGGCTGTTGCTATATGTTGTAGTTTCTAGATGGATAATACCTAGTATGCTGTTCCAAAGTGATTTAATGGAATTTTAGTGGTGGCTAAGGTATTGCTATGTAGTTTCCACTGTATCCCAGAAGGTTTTTCAGGTGGTTGCTGTGGTACTCTATGTGTTTTGTTGGGTGTAACTGGTATAGTTGGTTTAAAACTTTGGCACTTTATCCATTTCTGTGAAAATACATGAAAAAAGATGGTGCTACATGAACATGCATCTGATCACAAAACCTGGAGATTTGGAGATTTGTCGACTGAATGTTAGAGAAGGTTAAAGAGAAGTTTTGATCCCCTGAACCAGCAGGAATGTGGGGTGAATGTTGGGGCCTTGAGCAAGGCAACTGTTCCAAGACCTTTCAGGTGGTTGTCCACCACACTGGGTGATTGTTCTTATTGCCCACAGACACTAGTGTCTAAGTCTAAGAGTGCAAATGTTCACTCTCAAAGATCATATGATCATCTGCAGAGGATGCTGTGATTCTAAATCTAACAGTCTCCCATATCAGAGAATCCCCTTCAAATGCTAACCACTAGAAAAGTAGGCGGCCCCTTGAGGGAACGAACAGAGACTGCGGATAGCACCACTGATAAAACACAAGTGGGAAGCTTCCGTTCTCTCTCAGGTCAGGTGACCCGGGTCCACTTCAGCAGGGTGTTTAGTCATGCTACACAGACTGTGAGGAATCTCACACTCATCTACAGTGAGACAGTGTAGTGGTTCCATCTGAAGATGAAGGAGGTAACGAGAGGCGGGATGAAAATGTGGAGTGAGTGGAGACTTTCTGACTGAGGTGGAAGTGGGATATCAATAGATATAGAGGTCTGGGTAGTCGAGTTCAACGCCACATCAGCTCGTCGGCTATTTCGCGGCAGGAAAGGTACTGTCTAATCACAAGGTTCTACGATCTAAGCCATCGCAAGGCAGACAGACACAGACAGACACACAGACACAGTCACTCACACACTCACACCTAAGGGGCAATTTCAATCAAGTTCCAATTAGCATGAACGTGCCGTCTTTGGACTGTGGGAGGAAACCGGAGAACCCGGAGGAAACCCACGCAGACACGGGGAGAACGTGCAAACTCCACACAGAAAGACCCGGGTCGCCCCAGCCGGGAATCGAACCCAGGCCGTCTTGCTGTGAGGCGGAAGTGCTACCCACCGCGCCACCGTGCCACCCGATATAGAGGTCTGAAAGTGGTCCAAAGTGATCCAAAGAAGAAGAAAGGCCCAACCTCAGAACTTACAGCTGCTAATATATTAGTGCCAGAATTTACAGTAAACCATCAGGGATCTTGTGGAGTCTATGGTTCGATGCTGTTTTGATGGCACAGGGGTGACCTACACAATATAAGGCATACACTACATAAAAGCTAGGTGGTTGCAATGATATTCCAGGTGGTTTCTGATGCTGCCTTTAAGTTGTGTTGGAAATATCATATTTACGAGATAAGAGCACATGAATGCCACCACAAACTCACATCAGTGGGAGACTCGGGTTTATAGATAAGCCCAGGGTTTTCCAGTTGGGGGCGTCAGCAACAAGAGGTCATGACAGTAACAGTAAAAATGTTAAGCTTATTAGCAACAGTTTGCTGGGTGTTAATTGTATATTTGTACTATTTGTGATTTAAGGAGTGTTTCAAAAGTTTTACAACCCATTAATTTCTATGGAATCCAATCTGAATCTATATTTCTCTGACATTTATCTATATATAACACAGTAAACAATTTACAAACTCCTACCCGGCTTTGTTTATAACTGCTTCACATCAAACCTGGAGATGTTTCAGACAAATTAACAAACTGATCTTTCACACAAGGATTAATCCAGACTGACATAAGAGCTTCATCTGTAATCTTGCCAACATAAATAATCTGCAGCAGACACTTCACTCTTCTCTCTCTGTTCCTCTCGCTCCCTCTCTCTGTCTCTCTCTCTCTGTCTCTCTCTCTGTCTCTCTCTCTGTCTCTCTCTCTCTCTCTGAATGGTTCTCTATAAGTAGGCAAACTAGCCTTCACTCTTTAGCCCAGGGCTGTTTGGATACCAGTCTAGGTGCTTCCAGGGAAGTGGAGGATTAGCAGAAAGCTGAGTGATTCACGTCCAACCAGTGCATTCCACCTGCTGTCATAATTTACCATTTAAAGAATTAGAACTAACCATTAGCGTGTAGCAGGTAGTGCTAGGAGGTACTGTAGTAAGGGTGAAACAGGGGGCAGAGCTTAAGTGCTGAGGCTGTGTTGTACCTCAGTTATAGCTAAATATAGTGATACATATTGTTTATTGTATAAATGTGCTTTACTATTGTGATATATTTTTTTATAGATTGCAAAGCCTTAGCAAATATACATAAGATAAAAGTCAAGTTTGCTGTCAGTTCATTTGTTTTCCTGAAAACAAATCTAAAGCATTTTTTACATTACTTTTCTAAATTATTTGGTTAAAACATTTTTGTTTTTATCACTTGAAATATTAAATTTATGTCATGTGACTAAAGGTTGCCATGTATAAAAGGTTAGTGGTAGTGGAATTCTGGCGGTTTGGTGGTTTTTTACACCGTGTCTCACTTTCCTGTCGAAAGGACCAATAGAAATGATGCAAAATGACTTGAAATAAATCAGTTTTACACTGACTTCCATTGATATTTAAGATATTTTTTCTCCTCCTACTGTAAAGTTGCTATTTTGGAGATATGCTATTTTGCACAACAGCGACAATATGCTCTATAACTGTGAACTATGAAAATGACATATAATCAGAAACGTGTATAATTATACAAATTTGAATCACTTTAGACCAATCAAAAAAAGGTTCTGCGGTCTCTTTCCCCCTCACATTTAACTTAAAATCTACATAAAGCTCATCTCACTTAAGCAAGATCCAACAATTATAATGAAGGCTGCAGGTGTTAATTCAACACTGGGGACTTTTGCCATGGCTGTGTCATATTACAAGACACACCTACAGATTACAAAGACCGTACACACTCCCGAGTGTGTATATAGGTGTGCTTAAGATTTACACAACTGAATTTCTTTCTATTTTAAAACTGAAAACACAAATCCGTTTCTGAACAGAGTCACCTCAGTCTGCAGATATCTGCAGTGTGTTCCCCTGCTCTGAATCTGTCTCTGCACTGTCTGTAGTGTGTGAGAGTTTGTGGGGCACAGCTGTGCCGGCTGATATGATATCATACTTCCTTCCTGTCAGAGGTGTGGCCTGTCCTTAGTCTGTCCATGTCCTTTCTCTCCTCCATCCTTCTGCTGAGGTTTAAATATTTTTATGACGAGAAATGGATTTTTTTTAAGCCACGCTGTAAGAGTCCAATATCATGGATGAATAAATGGCTACCACAATCAGGAAACGTAATGGCATTTCCCTGTTCCTAATAAAAGACTGCAAAACAGGTCAACTTAAAATAACTCAAGCTGATTAATCAAAATTTGGACACACGCCTTCTCATTTAATTTTTTTTATTTTTTATCATTTGCTACATCGAGATTAATTCTGAAGACATCAAAACTATGGAAGAATGCATATGCACCTATGAAGTAGTTTATAGATCAACTTCAACGTCATAGTCTTTAATATAAATTTTATTTACAATGTAGTAAATAAAACAAATACATCATAAAAAAATATTAATGAGAATGGTACTGTATGGTGCATAAAAACAATCAAATATTGAAAAAATATTAAACTTTACCGGGGACACAACGTGCAAATTTTGACATAAGGTCAAAAAGTGAAAGACTTCTGTTAAATTATTATTCATTTTGCTTGTATGTAGTATAATATCAGGTTAATATCAGTTATTTGTACATGATATTAATATAAAACAATTCTGGGTTATCTCTCCTTATAGTATAGCCTGCCTAGCATGCAGTACTACACGGATAAAAAAAAAAAACTGTAAACTGTAAACTAGTCTGGTAAAATTCAACCATTCATATTGATATTATTTGTTTCGCTTTATTTGCTTGCTTATTTGCTGACATATTAGCCAAATAACGCTAATTACCACAGCTATGAAAAATAGCTGTCTCTGCTCCATGCTGTTTACACACACGCTCTGTGCTGCGTTCACTGCTCACAGCCACACAACTCCGTTTACTATGTGTGCATCTGCACTGCACGTCATATTGAAAACACTGTTATTTGTTGTATGTGTCATTGTTAAAGCAGCTTTAAATTGCACAGATATACACGCTGGAACACAGAATCTTCTCGCTATATTAACTTTCTTGCTCCCACGCTAGACAGCTCTGACCAATCAGAGAAGTTAATTTGCTTGTGTGATTTATTGGTGCATATTTTGGTGCATTTAGGTGCCTGTGTGAAACCAAACCAAACAGAAGAAAAAATACCTCCAAATAAAAACTCATCAACTAATCCGGACCATAGAAATGAACTACATGTGTTAAAAAGGCCTAAGGGTCTTTGCTCCACATGATATTTGAACCGCGAAAAATTATATAAAAAAAAAACTGTAATTTAGAAGAAAAATCACAACCTTAAATAGGCCAAAAATAATGATTTTTATGAGTAGGTTTTAAAAGCGCTGAAATAAATTCCAGTTTGTGTTTGAGATTATGTTGAGTACTCCTTCAAGAAACCATCCAAAGAATAGTTATTTAGTGAACCAAACTGTTGGAACCATATGCAACTGATTAAGAAACAATAGCCTTTGACTTGGAGAGCAAAAGGCCACACAAGAAGCACACCGTATACTCTTTATTTTATATTTAAAAGAAAGCAGTGATGATGCACCTGATTGCAGAAACAATGGCCTTTTTTTAGGATGTAATACTAGGACTTTACAATCATATGCTAAACATCCTAGGTAATCCAATGCTTAAAACTGACCACAAGAATATATGTTATAAGAATCAAGGAAATCAAACACTTCTTCCACTTTCTAAGTACAGGTTTTATAAAATCTTTCTACCCCTCTTTCCCAAACAGGTAAACATTGCCATTCAAACGTCGAGGCCCCTCAGCGCAGAGTCACAACCGAAAGCCACACTGGTGTTTTATAAAAGCCGGCAGTGTCAGGAGCAGATAATATTCCAGACAGTTATTAATGCCGTTTGTTCAGTAGTCACCTGACCAGTGCTGGCAGGGGAATGTGTCACTGGAGAAATGTTCTACCAGCTTATAGAGCCTATGCCCTTTGCTTTAGAGTGCTGTAAGAGAGCTTTAGAGTGACCCGCTGCAATTCAAGCCCAGTGTCGCCAACAACAAAACACACACCTGTTTCAGCCTCTCCTATTCCACATTTCCGTTATTCTTCCTCCCTGCATCCCTGTATATTTAAACTGAATTCTTTAGGATTAGATTATGTGCATCAGGAAATTTCAAATGTCTACTCTTCCACATTTAAAATATTGTTTTTGTATTGGTCTGACTTACTAACAACATTTTAATTAGACAATTACATGTGCCCAAAATTTAGCATGAGACTGTATGTATTTTCTGTTGACTGGCTGTTGAAACACTCCTTATAATTTCTGTATGAATGGGAGGGGCTAAAATGATATACAATAATATTGTTCTTTCATTACTAAGAGAACAATGACCAATCAAACACAATCAACACATAGTGAACAAAAAGACCATGCCAAAAATAACAGTCTGAAATACAAATAAACAAAGAGACTGTGTCAAAACAAAAGTCATTAATTCAAATGAACAGACCGTGTCCAAATAAAAGTCCCCAACACAAATTAACAAGCAGACTGTGTCCAAATACAAGTACCCAATGCAAATAAACCAACTGACTGTGCTAAAATAGAAGTCAATATTACAAATGTCTAAATAAAAGTCCCAACACAAAGGCACCAACAGACTGTTTTTAAATTAAAGTCCCCAATACAAATTAACCAACATGCTGTGTCAAAACACAAGCCAATAATCAAAATAAACAGGCCATGTCAAAATAAAAGTCACAAAAAGCTATATGATGACATAAAAATAATTAATTAAAATTGGTCTTAAGTTTCTAGGGATCTGTGAAGGCAACTGTGTGTTTTAAAACAATCACAACATTTATACATGACATTACTTTTATTTAAATACATGTATGGAACAGCTTAACCGTTTCATATAGAGGCAGTAGAGAACATCCTAAACTCTAGCAATGATTGTATGATCTCAGCCTACTGTTTTTGACAGACTAATTTTAGACCAACCATACGCCATTAGAACTACAGTAATACAGTAAAACCATCTACAGTATATTTTATTCTTAATGACACACTACTCTACTTATTTCCTCTTTTCCATCTTTTAAAACATTTAACATTCTCAAGATAAAGATCTTTCAAGGCACAGACAGAATCCAATAGCAGGAACCTATAACTATAACCATTCATAACTATAAATCTGCCATAGAGTCCATTTTACAAGACTGCCTAATAGCAGTAATAATAGCTTCCTGTATAAAAACTTCAACTTCACCAACAATCCGGAAACATGTATATTTAGATGTATAACATGAGTATTTTACCAAATATTTTCACATTGCCTGTTTTCTGACTACGTTTTTTGTTCTGAATGCAAAATTTAAAACTAGAGTCAGAGATGTGAATCTACTTCAGCACCCTCTTGATCCATAAAAAACTACCAAAAAACAGTGTGCTTCAACTTAAAGAAAAAAAAAAAAAACCCAGGAACAGCCCTGCAGCCCCTGAGGGCCAGTGGGATGCAGACAGAAAGGAGTTAGAGGTCATTCAGCACCGCCACCCCACAGCTAGAGCTACACTAGTGTTACGGGACGGGACAGCTTACTGTACCTCCTTATGGGTCAGCTCCAGCCAGGCTGTATAGAGCGGGACCCGCAGCACCCCACTGGCGTCCAGCAGGTGCAGGCTGTCCTGGGTAGACCAGAGAGAAAGCCTCAATTAGAGTCCTCTTTTACCCCCACTCTTACATGTGTGTGTGTGTGTGTCTGTGTGTGTGTGTGTTTGTGTGTGAATGGGAGAGGGTGGGATGGGCTAACGCTCTTTAAAGTAATGATCGGACACTAGTAAAATCAGACACAGCTGTGAGGATCCAGCAAGAACATATGTGGTGAAAACCTTCACCTTCAGCTTCACAGAAACCCATCTGATAAAGAACAGCACTGCCAAACAACAGAGCCCATAACTTAACCTGTATATGTATAGAAAATTCTTTTGGAAATTTGGAAACAAGCAATAATAATGGATAATGGATAATAACTCTTTGCTTGCAAAATTGATAAGCAATAATCATAGGTTTCTTGGTGTTTAACTTGTCCAAAAATGTATGTGATGTTAGTGACATTCTGCATTTAAATAATCATATCAAAAAAATATCATACAATTACATCTGAATATTTTTTTTTATTTCAATGTGAAAAAAAATTATATTGAGAAATTGCCATATTAGTAAGTAATAAAGCACAATAAAGATTTGGCAAACACTGTGTTACACAAATTAATACATTAAATAAATTAATACATCAAGAAGTGTTCTGGTTTTCAAGATGCATTAAAAACTGTGATTAAGAAACCAGGGTTATTGCACCAAATATTAATTTCTGAACTCTAATTTCTGAATTTTTTATGAATATGAACTTGTTTTCTTTGCATTATTTGAGGTCTGAAAGCTCGGCATCTTTTTTTGTTATTTCAGCCATTTCTCATTTTCTGTAAATAAATGCTCTAAATTACAATATTTTTATTTGGAATTTGGGAGTAATGTTGTCTGTAGTTTATAGAATAAAACAACAATGTTAATTTTACTCAAACATACACCTATAAATACCAAATCAGCGAAAATGACTTAGAAACTTAATTTTTTCCAGAGCTGTACGTCTTAAGGAACCTTCTTTCCTTTTAAACATTGCTCCATAATGCATAATGGATTGATCAACATCAACTAGGAGATATTTTACTCTTACGTTGTTGCTTTTATATGTGTACTTTAAAGCACTCATTATCAGCACTAAATGACTACAATTCCCAACTAAAGCTTTAGATCTACGAGTGCATTCATCCCCAGATCTCCTACTAAGCCCTTTCATCCTTCTCTGAGAGATGACGTCCACTTCCTCTGGAGTTAAACGTCCGAAACTGAAACAAAACCCTCTTCATCTACAAATATCTCTCTGTGTGAGACCTTCCTGTTTGTCTCAGCTGTTGCAAACTGTCCGTCATCCTAATGAGGAACTCCTCATCTCACACACACACACACACACACACACACACACACACACAAAGAGAGATCTCCAGAACTGAACATTTTAAATTATAACTAAGATTTTCTTTCTTTTTGCTATTTATCAAATTTATTAAACACAGACTTAAGGCTACATAGTAATCATATTTCCAGGGTAATCATATTTCCAGTGTAATCACTTTTTATTTACACCTTTTATTTCCTGTCATGCATGTGTCCACAGGGGGATGAACAAAGGGTAGTTTAGGCAAGTTAGGGGACAAATGTTGCATTTGATAGAAACATGGTTGACCTAGAGCTGCAAAAGAGCTGTTGAATTGTTCATGGTGACCTTCTGTTCTGTTTCAAAGATACTTTTTTTAAATTATTCTATATACTGTAATATTTTACCAAGACAGCATAAACATCTCAAGCTTTACCTCAGCTAAGTGGGGAGACAATATGATAAATATTAAAAGAAGAGAAGTGAAATGAATACTATTCATTGAAATGAACAGAAAAATGCAACTAAAAACGCTGAAAAGGCTACTTTCTATAAAAGGGCAGGTTTATGTCAAGGTCACAGTGTGAACAGGGAATTTTTGGACACATTTAAATATCTTGACATTTTTTTTTAAAAATACCTAAAAAGTAGTAGTTATGTCAAAATTATTTTTTAAAAGTGTTCAATAATATTGCCACCAAAGTCGCCACCTGGATTTAAGTAAGTAAATGATCTAAATGGGGTTAAAGTTGCAGTTGGTCTGCAGGTCTAGGTTCAGCAACAGTATGTGCTGAAAGAATGAGGTCAGCTGACTACCTGAATATACTAAATATAGACCAGATTATTCTATCAATGGATTTTTCCCCCCCCCCGATTTTTCCAAGATGAAAATGTTAGGATTCATGGGGCTGGAATTGTGAAAGAGTGATTCAGGGAGCATGTGATCATCATTTTCACACATGGATTGTTCACCACAGAGTCCAGATTTTAACCTCATTGAGAATCTTTGGGATGTGCTGGAGAAACATTTGAGCAGCGGTCAGACTCTACCATCACCAACGCAATCAAAGATCTTGGTAAAAAATTGATGCAACACTGGATAGACATAAATCTTGTGACAAAGCAGAAGCATATTGAAACAATCGCCACAGTGAGTGCATGCTGCAATAAAAGCTAAAAACGGTCCAATTAAATATTATATTTTATATAAAGGTGTGTGACAATTATGCTTCAGATACAAAGGCAAGTTATTAATTAATATTGACCCGTGTAACATCCTCTACAACTGCCACCGGCTTGGGTGTGTGCTACCATGTCCTTAATCATGTGACCTCTGGCCTCTGCAGGGCTGGGCAGGGACAGGGTTACTTCCCTGCAGGTCAGGAAGAGGGCGACTGGTGCTTTTCAGTGTGTTCACCCTCTGACCCCGTAAATCAGTGCAGGGGTATTAGGGGTGAAAGGCTGACTGATCTACTGCATCTTGATACGAGTGCTCTAAAGCTCAGCAGCACAGCCGCAAAGGGCTGTAGGAGTACAGCGAGATTCCAGAGAAATCCTCCAGAATCCGGCAGATCTCTGAGTGAGCCGGCGCTGGGTGAGCGGTAAAGCTGGAAAAGCATCAGCAGACTGTAGAAGAATGTTTGAAGAAGGGGATGAACATACACTGATACTGTATGTCAAGATCTGAAGGTGATAAGTTGAATGAATCAATCCCTATACAAAATAAATATATTTCTATTTAATTAACAGAACGTGTGACAAGAAAATCTATTAACAATTTTGCAGGTTTTATTCCATACAAATATACAGTACCAGTCAAAAGTTTGGACACACCTTCTGATATTTTTTTTTCCTACATTGTAAATGAATACTAAAGTCAGCCAGACTATAAAGGAACACATAAGGAATCACGTAGAACCTTAAAAGTTTTAAACAAACCAAAATACCTTGTGAAGCATTTAGGCGGCTCTTATCTGGGATGCTGTTAACTTGGGGTTTCTGAGGCTGGTAAATCTGATGAACTTATCATGTGCAACAGAGGGAGCTCTTGCTCTTTCTTTCCTGGGGTGTTCCTGATGAGAGCCAGTTTAATCATAAATTTAAAAAGTCATTTTTTTTCCATCATTTTTATTTTACATAATGTGGATTAGACCATTACTCAAATAGGGTTATTCCCTGTATACCAACTCTGCCTCTTCACAACTTTACAACTGATGCTCTCAAACACATTAAGAGGCAAAAATTTCAACTAATTAACTCTTGACAAGTTTAGCAAAGCTGTTAACTGAAAGCCTGGAATTCCAGGTGACTCTACCTCATAAAGCTGACTAAGAAAATGTAAAACACCAAGATGTGCAAAGTTGTCATCTAAGCAAGAGGTTCTACTTTGAAAAATATAAAAAATAAAACATATTCTGGTTTGTTTCACTCTTTCTTGTGTACATGTACAATGCATTTTTTTAAATAATGAAAAACTACTGGATTTAAGGTGTGTCTAAAGTTTTTACTGGTCCTGCATATGAATGTGTGTGTGTGTGTTTGATTTGAGCTGTGTTTAATAGTAACGGTCATGGAGCAGAAAATAAGAAAACAAACAGCAGGAACAGCAGCTCTGCCCAGACAGGCAGCGCGAACATCAAGCACAGTGGTTTCAATGGCAACATATCACCAAACACAACAGCTAAAGACGACACGGATACAATCAAACAACTGTCTACAGCCTAATACTGCTGTTTAACACTGCCACAGTTTTAACATAGACAGATAACAGACATTCAGGCATGTCTGTCTTGAAATGAACAATTCTATACTCCTGCCTGTTTCTGGAACAAATATACAAACCACAGTATTAGAAGGGCATATCCTACTATAAAACAGGAAGGCCAATCAAGACAATGAGTAAATTAACCCTCCTGTTTTGTTCATTTGTCCGGAACAGCAGAGGTGTTCCCGGGTCAGTTTGCATGTTTAATTATCTAAAAGATGTCTAAAACCAAACAAATCCTAACAAGTAGTGTGAATATTTCAATCTCTATAAATATGTAGTCAATAGTGTTCCTTACCTGTAACAGGTAATGGTTCTATTAGGATAATTCACTCATTTTTCATAACTGTTCAAACTTTGTTTAATGTTTCAGTACTTCATAACTTTTGAAAGACCAACATTCATCTCTGGAAAAAACTAGGAGACCACTTCAGTTTATTTATAGGTATATTTTTAAGTAAAATGAACATTGTTGTTTTATTCTATAAACTACGAACAACATTTTTCCCAAATTCCAAATAAAAATATTGTCATTTAGTGCAATTCTTTGCAGAAAATGAGAAATGGCTGAAATATCAAAAATGATTCAGAGCTTTCAGACCTTAAATAACACCAAAAAAACAAGTTCATATTCATATTTAAGTTTTAAGAATTCAGAAATCAATATTTGGTGGAATAACCCTGTTTTTAATCACAGTTTTCATGCATCTTGGCATGTTCTCCTCCATCAGTCTTACACACTGCTTTTGGATAACTTTATGCCACTGCTGGTGCAAAAATTCAAGCAGTTCAGTTTGGTTTGTTGGCTTGTCATCATTCATCTTCCTCTTGATTATATTCCAGAGGTTTTCAATTTGGTAAAATCAAAGAAACTCATCGTTTTTAAGTGGTCTCTTATTTTTTTTTTTCAGAGCTGTAAAATACAATACAAATACAAAACATTTTTAGCTTGTTTTTGCAGGGAGTGGTTGCTAATATGTGAGATGAATTATTTTCATATTATATGTTGATTACACTAATTAAAGCAAGCGGAAGAAGTTTTATACTAAAAAGAAAATATTTTAACTATTTTTCCTAGATCTTCAAACTTTCAAACTTTAAAAAGTCAATTTGGCTAGTAACATAACAGGAGGTTAAAATGAGCTCTAACTTTACAGATTTACTTGAGGATGCAGGAATCAGTATGGCCAAAAGTATTGGAACAATATTAATTCTTTGGATTTTCTTTTTTAAATCAAGGGTATCAAAAAGTTTTCATCCAGCTTTTGATGGAGTAACTGTCTCTATGGTCAAGGGCAGGTTTACTACTAAATTTAGGAGCGTTGCTGTTAGGATTTGATTGTGTTCAGCAGTAGCATAGTCTGTTATTCCAGAGAACACAGATCTATTGCTCCACAGCTCAGTACTGGGGCCTTTATACCTCTCCAGCCCTCGCCTGGCATTAGGCATGATGGTAATATTGGCAATATTTCTCTGAAGGGAATAGACAAGCTGTATGTGTGATCTAGCAGCTAAATGCACTTATTACAAATTATGCAGTGTGCAAAAAAGACCAGTGAGGTAGAGGTAATTACTACCTCACTGGTCTTTTTTGCACACTGCATAATTTGCACACTGTCTTGTTATTTATTATTCTTTGTCTGTATTGTGTTGTATTGTCTGTCTGCACTTTTGTACTGTTGCACTTATTGTTCTGTCTACACTGTGTTTATGTGCACCATGGTCCCTGGAGGAACGTTGTTTCGTTTCACTGTGTACTCTGTATATAGCTGAAATGACAATAAAAACCACTTTCACTTTGACTTTTGACTTTTTATTAAATACCCTTGTGTTTGGGAGCCACACTAATAAAGAGACAGTAATTTAGTGTGAAGAATCTTTAAATTGATTAAGAATCTTTACATCAAGTGATGATTCTTTAAAATTTCATGCAACTGATTCAAAAAGCCGTGTCAGTACCAAATTTTTTAAAGACTGTACACAATTGAATGCAGGTATTTTGATAAAAACAAAAATTTTCCATTAATCTGCCTGGTAGCTTCTCTAACCTCACTGCACCTGTTGGAAAATCCCTCCTTTGTGGGTGGAGCTTGGCTACGTCAACGTAAATCAGCACAAGAAAGAGCACGTTAGCTTCTTAGCAGGATGTAAACATGGCACCACTACTGAAATACGAGCGCTCATCATTGTCTCAGGCTCTAAGAGTGACCCCCTCACTTGGAGCAGGATAATACTCTTCAAGAAACATAAACCGTATCCCGGCCCTGTGTTCATAACCAAGCTTAAGACTGAATCGGGTCCAGGAACGCCCTTCATCTAAACCTGTACATATCTGTTGCATAAACTAGAGATGAAAAGCTGATCCAAGTTCAGCGCCAGGACTGTAATACTGTAAGTGTGTGAAATATGAGCCAGCCACTGGTACACTGAAGGATGGAGCTTGGCACTTCCCAATGGCGTGTTCAGTGTCTGATATTGTACGGTCAGAGGAAAGAGGAATCAAAGGAAAGTAAAAAGACGCTTGTGCCCTTTGTGGCGGAAGCCAGCGAGACCTTTCTCCAACTTCAGACAAACACAGTGGCCTCCAGACAGTGTATTATCTTTTTTTCAACGCTGTTTATTAGCTTTCTTATAAGCAGGGATGGAGATGAGGTCCAAAGGTTGGCAGACATCTGCTCATACAACAGTCTTTTGAAATCAAGGGTGGGCTTGAGCCAAGAATTTGAAAAGGTGGTACAATAAAGTATCTAAAAGCTTATCTAGTCCCTGTAGAGAAGTAGTATAGCCAACAGACAGACTCGTTGGAGCAGATCTATAAACATGAACTTATTGGAGCACTCCAGAATTGAGCTGTGAAGCAGTGGAACTGACTCTTTTATTCAATGAATACAATCAAATATTCATAGCAATATTTCAAAGTAGAAAGCCAGTAGAGGAAGTATTTCCATCAAAAGCAGGATAAACTCTTTTTAAATACCCTTGATTTCAGGTTAGTAGCTAATGCTAATACTACTCCAGTCTCAAGTCTTAGTGCTGGAGAACTAAACTATAGAATGGAACTGAAGAATTCTGCTGACAGCAGAATTCATATATAAGATGCAGATTGAGAAAATTAAAGGATTTTTATTGCAAAAATACAGCAGTGATATATACTTAGCTCTGGCACTTCAGCTCAAAGTTACATTAAGGAGATCCTGTGCTGGAGGGATTTATAGACCTCACCTTGATGCTTAGAAGAAAGCAAAATGACCTTATGTGTGGCTCATTCTACTGGCAATGTTCATGTGAAAAATCACATCTGACCCCTGTATCAGCAAGTTTGGCAAAAATGCCAAATTTAGTTATAGTTTGGAGAAAATGCATTTGATGCTCATTAACCCCTAATAAGTCATGTTACAATAAACCTGTTGATGTTACAATAAACACTTTCTAACACTTACTGTAGCATTCAGTAACTGAGTGATTCAGTAATCAATAGCCAAGAGTCTCGTAAGTCTTCCAAGGACACATCAGCAAGTGTGTGCAGTGGCTGAAAATGAACAGAAAGGCCAGCAGGCAGCCTCTTACCTTGTTGTAGTAATGCAGCTGAACAGAATGCCACTGGCCGTCACTAACTCCACCATGTACGAAAGGAGCCACAGTGGTTTTAGTCTCTCCTGAGGAATAAAGGAAAAGATCACTGTCAAGCTAAATTTCTTCTATGGAAATTAAACTTACAATCCCAAAATGCCATTAAGTAGCGGTTAAACAAGTTTATACTGGTTTTGTTGGAGCAACTGCTCCAGGAAAGCCTTGTACTAGATTTTGGAGAATAAGTGTGAGGATTGCTGCGAGGATTTGATTGCATTCAAGGACAAAAATATTAGTGAGGTCAGAACGGTCACATAATTTCCTGCATCTCTTGCTCTAGCAATACTCTCCGGTCTAGTAGAAATTCTTCCCTGGACAGTAAAGACAGTTGCTCCCTCTCCTTTTAAAAATGATTACCAATTTGTATCCCCTTTTTCTCCACAATTTACAAGGTCAATTACTCAACCCACTCATTAGGACTCCCCCTATTACTAGTAATGCCACAACACAAGAAGGATGAAGACTAGCACACGCCTCCTCCAACACATGTGAAGTCAGACTCTGCCTCTTTTTGAGTAGCATCACAGAGCGCTCGGAGGAAAGTGCAGCGACTTGGTTCCAATACATCAGCTCTCAGACTCCTTGTGTTGATCGACATCACCCTTTGGAGTGATGAGGCGCCATCTACCCACCCAGAGAGAGCAAGGCCAATTGTGCTCTCTCGGGGCTCTGGCAGCTGATAGCAAGCTGCATGACCGGGATTCAAGCCAGCATTCTACTGATCATAGTGGCAGCGCTTAGCCTGCTGGACCACTCGAAGCCTGTATAAACTCTTTTTAGTAATCCTTTATTTCAGAAGAAACAAATGAATGAGAATGAATAAGCAATTGTCCCAATACTTTTGTCCATATATTGCATCTCAATAATCAATAGCTTCTTGTGCTTCTTCATTACACTTCTATGAAACGTGTCCCTCTTTGCCTGTTGTTGCTGTCTTTTGTCTGCTCAGTAATAACACGCTGGTTCAGTCTGGAGTCATGTAGTGGCAAAAGCACAAAGCAGGCTCACACAGTGGCAATCCATCATGCATGCTAGTGGCAGGGATTTCTCCTCCATCAATAGAGTTCATTCACATGCTTATGGAGCACCCTCGACAGAGATTTACACTGGCTTTACAGCCATATTTACCAAGGGCAGGAGCCGCTCGACAGGCGCTCACAAAATAATCAGTAAACAGTAACCAAACAGCACAGGCTGATCCACGAGGTATCTCAACAGGGCTCTCGAGAGGTGCTCTCAGCAGTTTCTTCATTAATTTTAGGTTTAACATAATCTCCTGCTTGCGGAAGTTGGTGGGCCTTTATTGTAGTGGAAGAAAATGCCATGCTGGGCTCTTAAAGCTCTGTGGTTACAACACAGACAACAAACCACACAATATGGTGCTGCTATTGCCTGTTTTTGTGTGGGGATATTTATGAGGGTGGGGATAGGTGGGGTTATGATTCTGTAGAAAACAGTGGTGACATCAGAGAAATCCACTCACACAGCTACTATGGATTCAACACTGAAGAAAAGACCATCTGTGCACATATTGGGCATATTTGTAGGCATAAACTCATAACATCTTATGGTCTTATGGTGTGATGTGATGTGAGGGTGGGGCAACTGTAACTGTAAACCAATAAATAAAGTGCACCGCTGTGGTAGATTTTCAGATAAAACCAAACAACCATTGTCTCTTCCAATATTCCAAATATTTCTTTACAGAATTGATCCTAATCCTAAATGTACTCAACCCAACCTATTTGTCCGACTGAAGATAGATAGCATTAAATCATATTTTTTTCCCTGTGTGAATTTACAGTTACTGTGCAGCTAGCTGTGCAACTCAGGTCAGTTAGCTAATTTAAAGTAAATTATTACATTCTTTTTTAATAACCAATAACCAAAACTGCTTTTCTCAGTTGATAAAGAGAAAACAAATATTCAAATTTCCATGACGTTTCCAAAATTTTATGGGTGTTTTAATTTTTCCAAAATATATCCAGCACTGAAAATTTTCAAGGTTTTTCATGTCTGTATGAACCCTGTCTTTGTTATAAAAGCTTATAATGTGCTATTCATGATGTACTATTATTTATTATGAAAACATAAAGAACTTCAGGTGACTAAAACAGTAGTAGATTTACTTAACTGTGTACTTTTTCTATATTTTGTGTATTTTCACAAAATTCATTCATTCAAAAAGGCAAACTATGAGATATTGTATCATATTGTAACGTAAACAGGCTGTAAAAAAAAATAACAGCAACTTCAGAGACGCACCTGCTGAGAAGGTGAGCTGGATCTGCTCATCAATGATCTCCACAGCGATGAAGTCGTGCTTCTCGTTAAAGCGGCCGTTGTAAAGAAGCAGGGCATTTGTCTCTCGGGTGGCAAACCTGGAATGACAGAACAGCAGATTCAGTATCAGAATTAAAGAAGAACAGAGCAACAGCTACCCTATCATTATACAGTTTTATTGACCATTTTAGACTCCAAGTTTCTACATATTCTACCTCTACCTCGTCCTGTATATCTGGTCAGTGCTGGTCCCAAGGCAGTCCCTATTCACTGATTTAGTACCAGATGGACTAATATCATCCCATGTAAATCCACAAAGCACATCTCTTAATTAATTGGCCTTAATTAGTGATGGGAAAGAGTGAGAACCATCCTACCCACCCAGAATGCACGGCAAATTGCAGTCCACCCAATCCCCCAGAAATGTCACCATATGCTCTGGGTCAAATCTCATTTGAAATAAAAAAATTAGATTCATCTGCCCATATTTGCTTATTCCACTGTAAATCGTGAATCATTATCATCAATTGGCATCGTGAATCAGTATTGTGAATCAGTACCATAAATCAAATCGAACCATCGAGTGTAAAGTAATCTGACTTCACATAAACTAGTGCTGAGGTACTTAAATCAGAGACAAATGATAAAACACAGGGAAGGAGTAAGACAGGAGGCGAGGAGGAAGGCGCAAGAGGAAATCAGCGTAAGACCGGTGGTCCTGAGACAGGAAGTGGCTTCTCTGGCATGGGCGGCCCCGCCCCGGCCCGCGGCGGAGAGGGCAGAGGAGTCAGGGCGCAGCTGCCAGAGGAGGCGCTCTGCAGGAAGACCCGGTCAACCAAGCAAAACACTGATAGGCTCTCTCAACACGGACCCCATCCTGTTTTCAGCCGCTGCAGGGGAGCCCACATATTTCTCCATTGACCCTTACTGGACATTTATTACGCTGGATACGCTACCTCTGACTTAAAAGGAACTCCGGTTAGTCAGGAGAACGCTTAGATAAACAGACAAATTAATCAATTTGATGCACTGCCGTAAGAACCGAGCCAACAATGGACATGAAAAATGTTCTTTACAGTACTGCCTAGCTCAGCATTCTTATTATTACCGTCAATCCGAACAAAAGAGACAAATCTCTGCATGGGAAAACAACTAATAAAGTCTGATTGTAATTATTTGCCATTATTTCTAACAAACATTGTTTTTCTTTCTGTACATTTGCTTGTACATTCAATGTACACTAATCTGTCCGACCATCTCTCTCAAACTGTGGATCCATAACGTAGCAATTAAGCAGCCCACTGGAGTTTTCTCCCAGCAGGCCTGACTGACAGGCCCTTATACTGTCACACTCTTGTTTCTCTTAGAAAAGAAAATCCAGCAGAACCAACCCAGATCTGTAAAATAAGCCAGTTCCAAAACCATCAAACTGTTACATAACAGTCTTGACTTATGTATATAAACTCCACCTGTGAGAGAAACCCCTCATCAAAGCTAGTGAACAGAAATACACAATGGTAATATGTTGATACTAGAAAGCAGCTCATCATCTTCAGATTTTAATAGTTATGGGATTATGTGCCTTATGCTAGCAGTTTTCCTGTGCCGCAGAAATGGAGCTCAATCTAGGCTTTTTATTTCAATTATTTACTTAAAAAAGTGAAAAAGTTTAAAAATTAATGAAAATCCATTTTTGGCATGAGTTTTGTCCAGTTTTGGTAAAAAAAAGATTTTTTGATGCATAAAACAAAAAAATTACAATAAATTTCAAATTGTAATTTGTAATTGTGGTTCGGGCATCTGGTCAGAATGCCTCCTGAGCGCCTCCCTGGCGAGGTGTTTCAGGCATATGAGACTCGAAGGAGACCCCAAGAAGGGATTTTATCTCTCTGCTGGCCTGAGAACACCTAGTTATCCCCCAGAAGAGCTAGAAAAGGTAGCTGGGGAGAGAGAGGTCTGGGCCTCTTTGCTTAGGCTGCTGCCCCCACGACCCGGACCCCTGGATAAGTGGTAGAAGATGAATGGATGGATCGACAAAACAGTTAAAACAATGGTAAAAATACGCCCTTGACTTATGCTGCTTACATGAAGGAGATGGTGAAGTGGAACCTCTGCCTCAGGCCTCTGAAGGTGATGAAGGACTGTCCCGGGAAACTGCGGGTGGTCATCTCACAGTAGGGCTTCTCGAACTCGCCTGACGGGCACTGGCAGATGAAGCCTCCCACCAGTAGGTCCACACACTTGCCTCCGTTCTTACACACGCCTGGCACACAGCGGCCTGAGCGGGAATTCACCTCACAGTGCTCACCTGCAACAGAAATGGTACATTCAGATACAGACAGACAGATAATCCCAGAAAATTTACCAATTTAATCCAGGAATTCAATCTATACTACTTTTTTTAAATGGTTATGGACACACCTTCCAATGAATGCAGGATTCACCTATTGTTGCACAAAGTACTGCCAATACAATAAGACTCTTCTGACAAACCAAATTAACATGAACCTATTGGCACAGTGCCTAATGCCAAGTGTGGGCCATTTAGTGGGGTATAAACCCCCCTTGCATTGAGTTCTGACACAGTGTAACTGTGTTCTCTGGAATGATGATGATGATGGTGCTAGACCAATTGATTTTGGCATGAGTTCAGAAGTTGGGGATGATTAATTGAGGAACTTTTCAGGGATCATCCCTTTGAAACCACAGAGGAACCTCTCAATGTGCTTTGTAAAACCTTTAAGATTTTCTTTTTTAGTCTAGTGGGAAACTAGAAAGGCCTTTCATGGATATAGACGTGGCAGTTACTCCAAAAAAGAAGGATTAACTCCTTTAAAACTGTTAAAACCCTTGATTTCCTCAGAAACAATAAATACACAGGTGTCCCAATATTACCGGTGCCAGCAAATATTACTGGCTCTAGTCTTATGTACTCTGCACTACGGATGTTCTCAAGCTTCAGTTTCAGCTCTTCATCTTCACCGGCTCCGGTCATACCAGCTCTACGGATAGACGTCCAGCCATTCAGAGTTATGTATCAACCATTATCCTGACAAGATCTGGACAGGGGCAGGTATGCAAGGAGAAGGGGACAGGATGGTCGTCCCCGCGCTGGTAATGACCCGCGCTTTCCTCGGGATAATCCTCTTTCTCTGTGGGAATTAGCCAGATACATTTCCCCTTAATGTGAGAAAGCGAGAGCGAGGGAGACATCGAGCGTCCCGGCTGTCATCGGCGCTATAATGACCACAGGCTAACCGGAGTTGACCTTCAAAGCCCAGGGTGCGATTAGAGTGAGGAGGAGGAGATGATTAGATGGTAATTGTCCTCGATAAGGAAGTGAACAGGGGGTGAGGAGGGGCAGGAGGGTGAGTGAGCCCCGTATCAGATACTCAGGAGTTATGAGGGAGCCTAGTGTCTGGAGAATGTGGGTAAGTTGCTTCAGTGAAGATGGGAGAATGACCCTCCAGGAGGTGGTGAATGGAATCAATCAAACTGTGGGAGTCAAATTTCAATGTGTTTTAGACTCTTATGAGCTTCTGATTCACTTTCAGCTTGTTTTTGGCTGCTGTACTATAGCTGAAGGTAGTAAGCATACTTTTTTAATCTTCTTTCACCCGGTTCTTTAAAAGTCAAGAACCCAAAGGACCACCACAAAGTGAGTAGCTTTTATTTGGGTGCTGGGTCATTCTCAGCACTGCTGTGAAGTTGGTATGGTGGTGGTTCAAGGGGATTAGACACAGCCATGCTGCTGGAGTTTTTAAACATTTCAGAGTCGCTTCTCGACTGAGAATATTCTACCAACAGTGTCTTGGGGGCAGCATCCTGTTTCTACTGATGAAGGACTAGAAGATGACAAAACGAACTTGTGCAGCAAGAGATGAGCTTCTGTCTCTGACTTTACTTTATCTACAGTAAAGTCTAGCAGTTAAAGTGAAGCAGTTAGGTAGGACAGTCTAATAAAGTGAACAGTGAGTGAACACAGTGTTTAAAAACTCAAGCAGCACTGCTGCATCTGATCCACTCGTTCCAGCACAACACACACTAACTACCACCACGCCAATCAGTGTCTTTGATGAGAGTGACCCACCTCTAGGTGGTCTATCCTATGGGGTCAGGGTGAAAGGAGAATAGTAATAATAAAGTATGCAGAGAAACAGATACAGGACTGCAGTCTGTATTTATAAATCTACAAAGTGCTCCTATATATGTGTAGCTCTGTGTAGCTGATAAGATGGACAGTGAGTGTAGAAACAGGGAGGGGGTGTTAATGGATGTTAATGACTGGTTGGTTTATTTGAGCTGAATAAGAACTAAAGAATCATTGTTATTAGAGTGTGTTTCAGCACCACGCATTGAAGGTAATGGATTGAACTGACTAATCTAACCTTAGCTTGTCTTCAACATTTACTGTGTGGAGGCAGCATTCCTCCTACTCCTCTCCTTTCAAAACACATCCTGTGTCAGATCAGGGGTCACCATGCTCTGATAACCCAGGCACAGCCTCCACAAAGCACACTCAAAGACTGTAGAGTAGAGTTGCGTATACGTATCCAAATTGACATTGGATTTTTGCTGATGTAGATGTTTTATTTATTTTTTTTATTTCTATTCCCAATTTCCACGGGACTCCCCCTATTCCCCACTCATTAGGACTCCCCCTGTCACTAGTGATGCCCCAACACACCAGGAGAGTGAAGACTAGCACATGCCTCCTCCGATACATGTGAAGTCAGCCACCACCTCTTTTTGAACTGCTGCTGATGTAGCATTGCCGAATAGCATCACAGGAAAGTGCAGCGACTCGGTTCCGATACGTCAGCTCACAGACGCCTTGTGCTAGATGACATCACCCTTTGGAGAGATGTGTGGAAAGAGCACCATCTACCCAGCCAGAGAGGAAGGCCAATTTTATTCCCTCAGGGCTCCGCCAACTGATGGCAAGCTACATAGACAGGATTCGTACTGGGATGTGGATTTTTAACATCCTAGCATTTTTTTTACTGGAAGAGAACGCAATTGGTATACAGTACAGCTGCAGCTATATTCCACATTTTCCACGACCAAGTAGTTGACTGAAGTAGTTTAATCTTATTCACTTATTCCCAGTTTTTGACCATTTTCACACAAACCACTTTGAAGGGTTAATCTCTTAATATGTAACACCAACTCTGGGCCATTTTCACACCTATACTCCTGCTCTATCCAACTGCTCTAGATCTCCTGTATAGTGGTCTCCAACCCTCCTCCTGGAGAGCTTCCTTCATTCAGGTTTCTATTCAGTGCTTAGTAATTGGATTCAGCAATTATTTGGATCAAGTTAAGTGGATTAGGGCTAGATCCAAAGTCTACAGGAAGGTAGTTCTCCAGGATCAGGAATGAAGACCACTGCTTTAGACTAATCCTACATTACTTTTTTACTGATTTTACATGACTTTAATTTATCTCTGGTACCACTTGCTGTGATAGTAGCATACTGCTGAGATGCTCAACTCTTGTAGTGTCTGGTGGCAGTTCCAATGATTTATGCTGTTGCTACTAAGTTACAAACCTTTTAGTGTTTTATATAAAATCTAGAATTCTAAACTTTCTTTATTTACTAAAAATCAACTTTTCTTAACCTTTTCTCACATTGGGTTTCAAACCATTTTGTAAAGTTTTGAAAAAAAAAAAAAAAAGAGTAATGCCAGGTTCACACTACACAATTTTAGGCCAGTTTTTCAGTTGCAGTTTTTTTTATCGCCGACAACATCTTTGTTTCGAGGCAAATCAGGGATCACTCGGTGCTCGCACAGTTGCGCAGTGTAAATTACTGAAATACACTTGCCGACTTACCAACTGATCGCTGACCAGTCGCATACGCCTGGCAAATATTTGGCATGCTAGATATCTGACCCAGTCAGTGACTGGGAGTCAGAAGCAGTGGCTACATACTGCCATTGGAATTACCAGAGAAAGAGAGGGGGTACACAGGTCCAAAACACACCCCTGCATAACCAGAGCCTTGCACCAGTCACGTAGTGTGAACAGCACAATGACTGATGGCTCAAAAGGTCATGAAGTGTAAACCTGGCATAAAGGGATTAGAAGCAGAGCAAATAGATATAACAAAAACTTACCAGTGAAGTCCTCAAGACACTCGCATGTATATCCACCCTCTCGGCTCCTGCAGCGCCCGTTATTGCGGCAAGGTCCCGAGTAGCACAGGTCGATCTCCGTCTCGCAGTAGTCTCCGGTGAACCCAGCGGGGCATCGGCACCGCAGCCCATTGATTGGATGGATGGGCCTGAAGAGGACGGTGTCTGAGGCGATGAAGGGCGGAGAGCTGTCGAACTTCAGCACGGAAACGCACTTCATGTAGTTCTCGCAGGGCTCCCGCAGGCAGATGTTATCATCGAAGGGCAGCACACTCTGGCTGGAGATGTGTCTCAGCAGCGTCCGGTTCAGGTAGATCTGTTCCTGCAGTTCCTCAGAGGGGAAGAACCGTCCCGGGGCTGCACCAGGCAGCAGGGCTGAGAAGGTGACATTGAGGATGGAGCCGCCCACGTCGCTGTCGTTCTGCACGTTGAAGACGAAGACACCGTCGCGAGTGGTGGACAGCACGGCAGCTACGCCCTCAGCAAAAAGACCCAGCAGTGGAGACAGGAAGCGTTCCTGGGACATGTTCTCCAGGCGCACTGTTATGCTGTTGGTCAGCATGTCGTCGGTGATGATGGTGACGCGGAGTGTACACTGCGCTGTCACACGATGGAGGCCATCTGCAAGATGGGAAGACAGATTGAGCATTAATATTACCATCAATACAACTAGGTTATGCAAGGTCACAGAGAGAGAGCGCGCTCAGTCTGCCCTGGGGATATTGTCTTCAGAGGATGTAAGAGAGTTATTATATATGGTTGTCAGTTTTATCAGTGTAAAAGAATGAGCTACTGAGCTCTAAATTTCCCCTTCTGAAGTCTCCATTGCTCCACCAGCCGCTCGCTTTCAGTAACACTGATCCTCTTTTAGAAGCTGTACATGTGACGTAAGAACGTAAAGATGCATAAAAAAGCTACCCGACAGCCCAGGTTTTAGAAGGAATATATTAGGCTTAGCAGGGATGGCCGTTCCAGCATACTGGTACCATTAAACACAACATTTTGTCCCTTCTCCACTCAGAAATGCTTCTGCTTTCAGTTTAGAAACAAAATAATACGGACTGCCACTTTAAATTAAAGAGACGCCACACACAAATCCCACTGGTCAGTGCAGAGCCCTTAGGACACAACACTATAGGTAGTTTCTGACAAATGTATTGTCTGTTCTCGCACAAAAAAAAACTATAAAATGGAAGAAGTTTTTTTAGGAGACACCAGAGATGTTCAATATAATCTGGCCAGTATCGCAAGTATCTCATAATGTTAATATTTACCAGTTTCTCTTATTTAAAAGCAACACACTGATATTTTAATGTCTGAGACTTCTGAACTCCACTGTACAACAAGAATTCAATGTTAGCATTCACCAGCATAATTCCTATATCAGTGCATCCCTGCTTATTATGAATACAGTAATTAGCCTTGTATCTACATTGCACAACTAAAAAAACACTCTTCGTATGCTAAACATGTCTTGTCTGATCAACAACACCCGTAGTAACTCCTCCCTAACTACTGCTTTTGTGACATTTAAAACCAGTGGTCAGTAGTACATAGTGCTTACGAAAGTGAACTCTGAATGAACCCGGAGACAGCATTCCTCCTGCCTCTTAATAAAAATGACATAGTCTACACATAACTCGGGCAGGAACAGCGATGGAACAGTCGTGCCTTTGAGGAGCTGCGTAAAGCCTGCAATCATAATAATAAGACGAGAACATACCACCAGGTCTCACACTGGAGGGAGCAGCCAGGAACTGAGTTCCACTCTGTTACTACATAGACTGGAACGCGTAGCACAGGCTTCTGGCCCCCCCTTCATTACCACAGACAAACTGCGGGTGTTTCTCAACACCAAGAACGCAAAGAATGGACTTGTGTTACCTTGCAACAATGAACTGGTATGAGATTACTGTGTAATACTGTACATTCTAACGATAAAATGCGGCTCTCAAGTTAGTCACTATTATCCAAAGCTAACCAGCTTAGCTTAGGCTACCACAAAGAGCTGATGCTAAAAATACTGTATCACAAAATGTGAAGATATTTTTACAATACACAACATTTCTAATCATATTTTGACATGAAAAATTCATTATTACTCAAATAATGGATATTTGGGACAAAAAATCACTCCTGTTAATGGCACTCATTCCTGTTACTGGAACTCACTCCTGTTACTGGCACTAATTCATATTACTTTTTATGTTTTGAGTAACAGGAATTAAAGTATCAGGAATGAGCACATTCTAGTGATTTTCCGACAATTTGTATTTGTAACAAATAATATGGCCTTTATACAATTACATAGCACTAATTACACTTTTCTGTAATTAAAAAAAAAATTGGAGTTGGTTAGTGTTCCTTAAGAACTGATAATATCCACGATATATTCAATATTTATCATAATGATAAAATGTATCCCAATACCATAAAATACTGTCAAATTGCCCGGCCCTACAACCACTGCAGGGTTATAAATCCTCATGAATAAACATATAAAAATTCACTGTTTTTAATAAATTAAAAAAACTAAGATTTGAACAGCAAGTATAGCCAGGTAAAAACATTCTTGAGTAAAGGTGTAAGAAATTACTAATATATCGAAGTATTGTGATTTTTTTCCTTTTGCAATAATGTACAGATTTTAAATACACAGTATTGATTATTAATCAAATCTAATATAAGTCTATATGTAAAAACTGGTATCAGACATTTGTTCATTTAGTGGTAAAACCCCGCCAACTAGATCCCACTGTTCTGATTGGATAAATAGGAACATTTTTTTGTGGGTTTTTATATTATTCTATACACAAAAGACCCCCTTGATTACAACATATAGTGCAATATACTGCACTATATTGAATCGTAACCCCTGTATCATGACACGTATTGTATTTTTTTTTAATAGGGGTGGGAAAAATATTGATACTGTGATATATATTGCAACGTTTTTGGTTTCGATACATTATCAATATGTGGCATCAAAGATGGATATTTTTTATCGAAACATAGGTGCTCTAAACCAGGGGTGTCCAAACTTTTTTTGTTGGGGGCCAGAAGGAGAAATATATTTGAAGTCACGGGCCACAGACTCTATGATAAAACAAATAATGAAATATACCACTTTAAATAATTATTTTTTTCCTGATTATTTCATTTACACACCATTTTACTTGACCTACTATCTTTATCTTTGACAGTGTTGTGTAAACTAAGATTTTTCTGCCCTAGAAATGCGCACCCTCTCCGCTTTTAGACTCTTTGGCCCGTTTTTCTGCGTTAGAAATGCGCACTCTCTTCGCTTTTAGACTCTTCCCCCCCCCTTTTTTTCTGTGTTAGAAATGCGCACTCTCTTCGCTTTTAGACTCTTCCCCCCCCTTTTTTTCTGTGTTAGAAATGCGCACCCTCTCCGCTTTTAGACTTTTTTGACCCGTTTTTCTGCGCTAGAAATGCGCACCCTCTCCGCTTTTAGACTCTTTTACCCCGTTTCTGACACCTAGCGTTCAAACTTTGAGTCTAACATTATTAAAACCTGCTTAACAGCGGGCCAACTTTCATTCTATTCCTAAAATACCTCGCAGGCCGCTCCAAAGAAGGAAACGGGCCGCAAATGGCCTGCGGGCCGTAGTTTGGACACCCCTGCTCTAAACTCTCTAACACATGACCGTCTTTTAATTTAACTAAGTAAAAATACCGCTGTATTACTCCACATGATAAAGAATTTTGGTTGTTGTATTATAGAAAATTGACTAATTAAATAGCGCAGAATCACTGTATTGTGATATTATCGATATTGTGGGCACCCCTAATAATCACTAAGATCCTGCCAATACACTGCCCTATTCCTGAGTAATGGAACGCAACATGGGCAGCAGAAGATGAAGTCTGGCAAGAACACGAGGATGCAAAACACACAAGAACACATATTGAGAAGAGGCCCTGTCCTACACCACCTTGTGCAAGTAATCACTCTATTAATGTCTTAAGTGTGTGTGTGTGTGTGTGTATCAGTAAGTAAGCCCATCTCTCTGCTGCTTTCCTGGCTCACACCTTCTAACAACCCCACTTGGAACAGCATGCTAGGCTCTTGATGTCTTAATGCTGAGCCAGAATTCCTGCTCTGCAGAGGCTTAGCGGCCTGACTGGCTTTTTGATGCACCATCACACAGCGGGAACGGCATTAGCCAGGTGTGTTAGCCAGGAGGTCTGCTCCTGATCCCACTTCACACTTCACACCGCCTCGTGCTGTACAAACCGAACAAACGTTTCCTTGCAGAACAGAACAGCTCACTCACCGCCCCACTGAGAACCTCCAGATATTACTCACACTCAACCAAAGGCCTTAAATTTATATCAATGACCTAAAGACCGCTCACAACTGACAGCGGAGCAACTGGGGAACAGGTGGCGTATCTAATTAATACCCCGGCAAAACAAAGCAGCTCCTAAAGAGCTCTGAAACACAGTAGAGTAAGTGGAGTAAGTGGAGTCAGTTACGTAGCTCTGAACTGTCTCACAGTCATAAAGCAGCAGCGGGAGAAGGAGGAGGAGAAAAAGCTGTCACTGCCAGTAAAGATGACTCCGGTAGAATCTGGCCTGCTGCACCCTTTCATTCAGAAAGAGTTATTTCCTCTCCTGTACATATGATTTCCAACACTTCAAAGTTTTAAAAATGATCCTGCTTTTTGTGCCTGTATATGAGACTCCAAATAATCCTAACTTCCAAGAAAACAGTTCCCAATAAACTAAAAATTATCGTAAATTCCAAAGCATATCAAACAAACAAAAATAAACAATCCCCCCTCCAAAATATTCTTTATATATATGAAATCACCTTTCTCAAATATTTTAAATACCTGAATACAAAATATTAAACATGTCTGTTACTGGACAAAAGCCTAAAATCTGAGTCAAAATTTACAAATATACAATTAAAAACTTGAAAGAAAAATGATATATTTCAAACTATTAAACTGTTGTATTATTACTAGGGCTGTCAACTTTACAGTGTTAACACACGCGATTAATGTAAAAACCCTGTCTTTGCTGCTTCATGCTGTTTACATGTGCAGTAAAATGCAGCGTTCACTGCTCACACCTTTGTTGAACATCCCATTAAAAACACTATGCTTAAAAGCGCAGCGTCAAATTTTTTTGCGTTGTGTGTTAAAGACAGCTCTGACCAATCAGAGGAGATAATGCGCTCATGTGGTTTATTGGTGCACATTTTGGTACATTTAGGTTTGTGCCTGTGTGAAAGCAAATCAAACACAGGGAAAAAACGCTTTAAGTAAACTACATGTGTGAAAATGCCCCTTTATACTCATCAAATTAAGTTCTAATTTAGAAATCCCCTTAAACATACAAGTATGCATATACTAGTATACATTTTTGAATCGACTGACTACCTTGCAAATTTCCCCCCCAAAATTACACAAATATACAATCTAAAACATTAAGTTCATAAGGAAAATATAAAATTCTCATTAAATTATCCTAAAGCTGTGGTATTATTGAAGAGTTCTCGTTTACATATTTTTAAACCCTCTATAAGAGATTCCAAAAAAATGCACAAATTCTGATCCAAAATCCCCATATATTTCCCAAATTCCTGGAGAACTATTCTTCTTTTCAGCGTTGGTATTTCAGCTATGTGATAAGTGATAAACACACTATAGAGGGTGACTGAAGTCGAAGGGTATTGTTGGTACTGTTGACCGTGAGCCTGTGTGTGTGTTTGAACAATGAGGCTAATCAGCAAATAATGAGCCGTTAGCTCCCTATCAAACTTCCCTATCTTTCTCAAAGAGAGGCTCTGTATTTAATTTAACCTCTACAATGCCTGTGTGGGGTCCGCACCACTCTTTAACCCCCTGCTCTGAGTGAGGAGCGGCAGCAGGTGTGAGGGTGAGGTGCTGAGAGGTGAGGAGTGGACGAGTCTCATTGGAGGTGAGAGGTAAAATAGGGGTGAGAGAGAGAAAGAGGGAGAGGTTCAGTTACAGTGAGTCAGTGGTCCGCTACACACCTGCTGCTGCGCTTCTCTGTACAGTTACAGCATTGTTATTCCACATGCTACTGCTGCAGATTGGACAGCTGATATACCACACACACATGCACACACACACACACACAAGCACACATGCCAAACCCATCACTATGTCCCAGGACAATGCATTTAACACACTTAAACCAGCATTAAAGCCAATGTCCACTAGAAATGTAAAATATATTATGAGATTTAAAGGGGCTACATTACTTGAAATGTCCCCTCTACTGGTACATGGTAATGTCATCACAAAGCCTTTATTCTAATATTTAAAGCACCATTATATAAATCAATATAGCAGCTTCAGAATCACGTTAAAGCTCCAATGACTGTGAATAGAGAAGAGAATAGCGTAACATTTTGTTAGATTACAGATGCAGCTTCTGGATCTTTCAGCTTGTCAACAAATGCATGTGTACAGCTGTCCATGATGGGGCGCTCAATACAATGGCATTAAAGTTAATTACACCCCACAGCTGTAGGAAGGGGATACTTAGAGCAAAAAACACACACTATAAATGATATGATATAACCTGGAAATGTACCTAAATTATAAGAAATTTAACATTTAGCTGAAGGCTGAACACCACACACAGTTTTGCACCAGTTTTCATTCATTTCATTCAGTTAAATCGCCTAAATGGCAATTTGTCAAAGGCAAATTTGGCAATTTTTCAAAGGCCGTTTTCAGCCAAAATATTTTGGAGGTTGAATATACAGTCCCTAGTATAAATAAATGAACCATGAGTAATATTAGCATAGAGATTACACAATAACCAAAGTACTCAATTTACTACTGTTTAACCATTTAACCCTAACCTAAGAACTAAAAAACTAAACTGCAGATCTGAAGTGCTTCTGAAGTGCTTCTTCAGAGTGCAGCAGTGTGAACAGTAGTAAAATGTATTTGTTGGCTGTGGGATTAAGACAGTACTCAGGTTCTTTCTGCTGCTGAAAGCTCTGCTCAGCTCCACTCATCTGAGAGCTGACAGACAGGTCTGACAGACAGCTGAGTATTTTACTGCACTCGTCAGAAGACTGGCTAACACCTTTAGCTCCAACAACTGAAACTACAGTCCTGGTTTTTCAATCAGCACCAAGACGCAGTGGTTTAGACATAATACCATCATATTATACATGGTAATAGCTCACAAAAAAATCAAATAATAAAAATAGTGATGCACTTAATATTTGGCTGAACATTCATTGTTTGGACAGATAAGTTAAAAGACTAAATTGTTTAAAACAAAGAATAATGTATATGATATGATGACAAATTCGGAATGTCAGAGAATGACCCAAAAATATCCATTTGTAGACAATGTTTTGTGGAAAAAAGTGGCAAAACGTCTTGAAAACCTTCAAATCATGTTTGTTACTCAGCCCTAAACCAAATGTTTCACTGTGTTCAGTTTTGGATTTGGATAAAAAAATTAAATTCTGTGCATCCTTAAATACTTTAAACAACGGTTTAAGACATTTATACTATACAAAGGCTGGACGGATGGATGGATTGATGGATAGATACTTTCCTGAAAGCAATGACTCCATTAGTAAGATGAATACAGAGAAAACACACACATTAAGAATCCCCCTATCACTAGTGATGCCCCAACACTAGGAGGATGAAGACTAGCACATGCTTCCTCCTCTGATACATGTGAAATCAGCCACCGCCTCTTTTCAAACTGCTGCTGATGCATCATTGCTGAGTGGCATCACAGCGCACTCGGAGGAAAGCGCAGCAACTCGGTTCCAATACATCAGCTCACAGACGCCTAGTGCTGATCAACATCCCCCTCTGGAGTGATGTGGGGAGAAAGCGCTATTACCCACCCAGAGAGAGCAAGGCCAATTGTGCTTTCTCGGAGCTACGGAAGCCGATGGCAAGCTACATGAACAGGATTCGAACTAACAATCTCCTGATCACAGTGGCAACACTCAGAGCCCTAATATGCTGTAATTTTAATTGTATTACAATACTTATTTAGGATACACAACAGTGCATCTATTAAACAACTGATTAGGTCAGATTTAGTATCGGTACACTTGAATTGATATACAGTGGGTTTAAAATTGATGATTTCCCCACTTTGGTTCTTGGGGAACTCCCAAACACCTAAACCAGGAATGTTCTTCTTGATCAAAATGAGCAAAAATGCGGACCACCTGAGGGGTTTTCCACTGACATTCCAGCATATTCAGCCTCTCAGCTGCTGCATTCAGATCCAGAGCGGCAGAGATGCCGCTGATGTGGCATGTAGGGTGTGACCGTGGAAAACATGGCTGCCATCTGAGCTTATATAGCTCATACTCAGACCCCTGCTGAGCCGAGAGCTGCCAACGTGTGAACATGATAACCCCCACAGCAAGAGAGACGACTTCAACTGCACCGAGGAACAGCATAAAGAACTCAACACATCAACATGCTGTAGATCACTACACCTCTGAATATTTCAGCTCAGCAGTCACTGAGGTTTATATATTAATATACTGACATAAAGTCAGAAAGTCTAGTATTGAGTCCCTTGACTTTTGGCTTTTTGGGTCTCTGGGATATGGTCTCTTTCAGAGTCACTTTTCTGCTTGACAGGACAATTGCAAGACCATTCACAATCACATTCATTCCCATGATTCTATGATGCGTTCACCATGGTACAGTGACATTTTAGTGACTTTGTGGATCCAGACATGTTAAATTCCCGCACCACTTCAGAAATAGAACTTCCCATCAATCTGCAACCACAAGCAGTCTTCACTCCAACTCCCATAATTCACATTGTCTTGCCACAAGCTTGCAAGCAAGTGTGTTCAACCTCTCTCACAAGATAACACCTCATAACTTAATACAAGTGCAGAATTTTTAAAGCTATCTTGCAAGGTAACACTTGATTATCATAATGTTTACATACTGTTATCCCATAACTTTTCGCATGCCAGTATAATTGGGAATTCAGATAAATATATTGCAGGTTCATTGAGAAGTCAGAGTCAAAACTGTAAAATAAAATGGATATTAAACTTCAATGGCATGGCTATTTAAATACCATAATCATGGTCATAAACGCTCTGCCTGTGATAGATATTGATATATATTGACATATATTGATATATATGGTCATATATGTCAAGGTAATGTCGTTTAATCAAAGTAATACCAACAGATTATGGGTATTATCTTAATCAGCCGAAGATAAACGGACTCTGAAAGAGCACCAACACAATAAACTATCAAGCAATAATATTTTATAGTCATGTATCGTTTTTTAGAGGCCTGTGAGTCAGACAATGTGTGTATGTGTGTGTGTGTGTGTGTGTGTGAGAACAGAGCTGATAAGGCAGCTGTATGAGGTTGAGTCAGCGATATGCCTCCAGCGATACTGCTCTCTATTTACTGAACTGGATCACAGTGCAAGACTAATAGGACTAGTGGATTGTAATGGAACATGGTTCCTGGACTGGTCAGCGTGTTTCCATCCATCAGAGTGACTGACAGACGCTGCTTCAATTAGCCAGACTGGCTAACTAAACAGCATGAAGAGCCTTAGGATTAGGATGGTGTCAGATTCAATCACCAATAAAAAAGAATGAAAGATCTTCATTTATCTTAAAAAATGTCTTGAAAAGTTCAGTTTCTAGGTTTAATCTCAATGTGATATTATACTTATCAGAAACAGGACAACATCAGAAAGATGGGTAACACTTGTTCTGATTGTTCTATTGTTGATGCCGTAGAAAAATAAATGTCTATTCAATGGTAACTGAATTTAGCGTAAATTATTATCTATTGAATTTAAATGTAAAAAATGTTGGATTTTGACCTTTTGAATGTTGATATCAAGCTCTAATATTGGACATATGTCCATTAGCATAGAGCATTATAGGAATGTTTAGCAATGTTTTTTTTTTATTTTTCCAGGAACATTTTAGAAATAATACTCAAGGAATTTTTTTTGAAAATGTTTTTAAACAATATTAGAATGTTTTTTTTACACAACATTCCCATGACATAATAAAAACATCTTAATTAACGTTCTGAAAATATAATATTATAAAAAACTTTGATAAAAACTGATAAACAATCACATTGACAATTATGTATATTGAATATGCCTCATAAAACTTTTTTAAACTGTATTAATTAAAGCATTCATGTAAACATAAAGCATGATAGGTTCTTTTTGCACTGTGTATACACAAGTGTATAAACACAATCTTTTAGGCTATTTTCCAACATAAAAGTCCTTTACAAATTCAAAATTAGATTTCATTGAAGTTGATTACACATCTATTACACTTGTCTATTAATTCAGAGCATTATTACCGCTAATACTGATTTGCACCAAAACAATTCTATTTAACTGAACTAATTGCAAGCTCAGATATTTACTTCTCTGCTAAAAACAACCATGCAAATTGTAGGTGTAGATGTTTGTCCTCAAATCTGTTCTCTAAACCATCAAATCTGGATGGTTATTTATAAGGATTTTCTGTTCTAGAAGAAGTAAACAGCTCTTCAGAAGCCCACAGGAGCCCACAATCCCAACCGGAGCAGTCCCGCCCACCGCTGAGATTCAAATGTTTGAATCACAACAGGATCAAAGGAGCCTTGTTCTCAGCCAATGGCATTTCAGGACTACACCCACTCACCCCTCCTACTTTTACAGCCTCAACTGACCTGTTTTGCTCAGGTGAGGCGAAGACGAATGGGGAGAACAGTGTTGATATCTGCTATGGTATCTACTCTTGGTACTGTTAAAATGTGTACTACATATTTGACAGAATTTA
Source organism: Astyanax mexicanus (assembly GCF_023375975.1). Lineage (NCBI taxonomy): Eukaryota > Metazoa > Chordata > Actinopteri > Characiformes > Acestrorhamphidae > Astyanax > Astyanax mexicanus. Next base: position 18,852,597 of record NC_064409.1, read on the forward strand.
GATTCACCATTATTTATGCTTTTATTGGGGATATTTCTGTATTTGGTAACTTTGACCTGGATTAAACATCCTAAAGTACTAATATCTCTAATATACTGTGTATATTCCTAATAAACCCAATAAAACCCTTAGATTTTGTTTTATTTAGCTAATATAACTTCAAATAAAAGCTGATACTAGTCCAGTAAAACTGTCCTGTGCCTCTGCAGGTATTTGACAGGTTTGAGGTTAACTGGAGACCTGTGTAATCTTTGTGAAATATCCCTCCAGATCTGCAGTTTGCCGTCCAACGTGCTGAAAGATTCTCTCACAGTTTGTGCCAATAACCCGTCGGTGTCCCGTATCAGCGCCCGCAGACACACTCAGAGACATCCTGAACATCCCGGCCTGGGAAATTACCCTCTAATCTCCCGTTTCATTCCCCGTCCTGCAGGGATTCATAATGCAGATGCACATTAACGATACACATAACCTGACATTAAAACAGTCAGCAGACTTCACAAACAGCCCAGAGGAGATTTATGAAGTGGTGTCGAAGAGTTAGCATCGCCTGCCAGCCACAGGGATGCTAACCGGATAGATACCAATGAAATTCAGGATGAGACACAGGTGGTTGGGAACCAGTGTGTATTTGGAAAAGGCAGACATGCTGACAGATTTGTTTGTATACAATATCAGGATGTGAAGTTCTACATTTGATCTGTACCCCTTCTAACGAATGTGTTCAGCTACTTAAAATACTTGCTCAATTGCCTGGAGCGAAAAAACATGAACCTACATAGTGCCACTGTGTAGAATATGCCAACCAAAGCATGATAAACTCTTCTTAATACTCTTTGGTAGAAACAATGAATAAACAGGTATTCCATCACTTTTGTCCCCATAATGGGCCTTGTCTCAGGTTTGAGCTCTAACCTAAATCCAATACACACAGTCAAGCCAACTTACAGCTTATAAAGGCATGAATTAGTTGGATCAGGTGGGATGAATAGGTAGGATTAGGCCAGAGACAGCACCAACTAATGTTCAGCAAACGCACAGCCCTGCTGTACAAACGTAAATATGTTAACATGCTAATAAAAGTTATTTTAATTTTAATGTGTTGAATACATTTTTTAAATGTAGTTTGTACATTTTTAAGAGCATAAATTATATGTACAGCTCTGGAAAAAAATAAAAGACCACTCAAAAATAATGAATTTCTATGATTTTACCATATTGAAGACCTCTGGAATATAATCAAGAGGAAGATTGATCCAAGCTGAACTGGTTGATTTTTTGCACCAGGAGTGGCATAGAGTTATCCAAAAGCAGTGTGTAAAACTGGTGGAGGAGAACACGCCAAGATGCATGAAATTTCACCAAATATTGATTTCTGAACTCTTGAAACTTTATCAATATGAACTTGTTTTCTTCGCATTATTTGAGGTCTGAAAGCTCTGCAATCCTTTTTATTTCAGCCATTTTTCATGTTGTCCGTAAATTACAGAGATGTATTTAGGCTTTTTTTACACATTCAATGATGAAAAAGTCAAATGAAAACCTATGGGAAAAAACTGTTTCTTATTTCTATATACAGTATTCAGCCAAATTCAACCAAATTATTATTTAATTCAATTTCAGTTTCTGGCCAAACATTTTCATGTTTTCACGTGCATCGCTAATGCGAAGTCTTTGAGCCACTGGCAGTGTTGGAAACCACTTGTCCAGACATGGTAAATAGAAACTGATCTGGTAATTATATTAAATGATTTAAGTCATGTGAGCCTAAGAGTTTCAATCATATTACCACAGTTAAAATGTGGAATGATTTAATTTTTAACAGATAGAAATCTAAAGTCTAATTGGCTTAACCACTTCTGCAGCCACTGTAACATCCTTGATAAACACACTGTATAACTGGTCATCAGGTTAGGTCAATCGTAGGACAGCAGTCTGGTGGTCTACACACTGTTGCAGTGGGGGTGCCCTGCTCCTCATGTTAATGAGATTTCGCTAACATTTAAAACCAGCCGAGCACGGTACTGCGAAGGAAAGGTGGGGCAGGAATTCCCATCACTATAGAAACATGGCATCAAAATACACTTTACACATTATGTTATGGGAACTTTGCCCAGAGCTGGCAGCCTTTTAAATAAAAACACTCCAGACCATCAATGATTAACCTCCACTATATGAGCCCGACTCAGACAGTCACACACTCGGACAGAGATAAAACCACAGGGAGGAACCTCAGAGACTCATAACTGTGACTCAGATATACAGCTGTCCTCAGTGAGACTACAGACAATGTACGGAAAACAGATAATGACCTCAGGCAAGGCTGTTGTGCTTCCAAAGGAACCTTCGGAAAGACACCTTTAGAAAAGAATTCCTAACATTAAAGTATATTAAATTTGTACCCGGGGTGTCAAATTTGTCTGTAATGGGCTGGTATGGTTGCAGGTTTTCATTCCAGCCTAGCAGAAGCACATGATCAGTGATCAGTTGTTCGGTGTGGTTTTGGTTGTTTAGAATGAAGGAAAAAGTATTTTTGTCGCATTTACATGTTTCAGATCATTGTAGTGCTTCTACTACACCTATTTTGCAGCACTGGACCCCCACTGAAAAAACGCTGCAGTTGTTGCTTTAGAATTTCAGAAACCGAAATTACCGTAATTTTTCACACTATAAGGCGTATTTAAAATTATTTAATTTACCAAAAAAATCGTCAGTGCCAGAATTTTACCAGTCAGGTTGTAAGGAGCAGTAAAGCTACTCTGCTGAAGTACAGTGTTATTCAAGAGTTTCAGTTTAGCTTTCTAGCTGTCCGGACTGGAGTAGCATTAGCATTAGCCGCTAACCGCTACTTCCCTGTTCAGAAATGAGTATTATCGGCCTGTAGCCTGCTGCTAACCCCAGCTAGCACTACTAGAGTAGCATTAGCATTACCTGCTAACCGTGCTCGCAGCATTACATGCCTGTAGTCTGCTCCTTACCCTGGCTAGCACTGCTGGAGCAGTTAGCCGCTAATGCTAATGCTCCAGCCTAGTGCTGGAGAAATTTGTGAATCTAAGCGTATTGTAAATAAACAAAAGCGATTTACTCACCCACATAAACAGTTTTCAGAAGAGAAATCTGTGTAGATTTACATCCAGCGCTCTTTTGACACTTTTTTTTCTTACAGTTTTGTTTACTTAGCTTAGCATTACTTAACTAAGTTAGCTACCCCCCAGCCACCACCAATCAGTGGCGAGACCTGCTGAATAAGAATTTCTTATAGTGTCTCTTAAAATTAGTCTTATAATCCAGTGCGCCTTATGTATGAAAATAGACCAGAAAATAGACATTCATGATAGTGCCTCATAATAAAGTGCAAAACCATGCTTTTATTGCTTTTTATATGCTTATTTGAAACAAGGCAAATTGGAAGTGTGACAAAAGTGAGATAAATAAGGAAGAAAGGTTATGAAAGCAGAGAGAAAGGTAGGTACACACAGGCACTTCATGACTCTGAGCACTGCTCACTTCCTTAAAGTGCCACACCACAATGCTATGCAACATTTTGGGAGACCTACATTAAATGTAAGCCTTATCAAGACAGTGGGAATTAACTTTGGGCCTGCTATCATTGCTGTCAAATATACAATAGCAAACAATGCCACAAACACTTGTTTACTTACAGAACTGCACTTATTATAAACTAGCCATAAATGACTAATATATGAAAATCTATTCATAAAAACAGCATGGGAGGGATAGAGACTGCTAAAACACACACAGACAAAAATACACACACTCTTCAGTCCATCTGTGCGCTCTGTGGAATTCAGTCTGGTGTGTGAGACAGCATCAGATGAGCTGATGTGCTGGAGTGGGCCAGATGGGTTTGTGCACTTAATGAATGGACAGAATGAGATTACACCTCAGTGACATCGCCAGCACCTCCTCTATTCCTGACCACAGCACAGATGGGACAGGAGAATGACTGTTGACTCCTCTCCCTCCATCTCACTCACTATCTTTTTCACTAGTCTTTTTTTTCTTGTCCTATATGTCATTGCTTTTATGAAAACCAAAAAAATGTCAATCTTTAAAATGTCAAAAAGTGACAAACGGTAAAATATACGATGTGCATAAGTATATCTTAATAAGGATACTGACTGAAGCAGAACTGACATCTACTTGTCTACAAGGCTGTGATGTAATATGCAAATGAGCTTTTTACTACTGTACTGTGAGCCTCCTGACCATGTGACTGTTTATGTGGGGCTGTTTTTTAGTATATTGTAAATATATAAACATTGTATTGAAAATGCTATGAGAGAAGCACTAGCACTCTTCTGCCCATCCCATTCACTCTCCATCTGGCACACACACACACCACTGATGGAGCACATAGGTGTGTATGTGTGTGTGTGTTAGCAGTACTGTATCTGGAAACACTCAGTGAAAGCCCAGTCCATCTCCCAGACAGATCTGCTGTCAGCTAGAACTGTTTGTCTCTGTCCACACATCAAAGAATCAACGTGAGAGAGAGAGAGAGAGAGAGAGAGAGAGAGAGCGAGGAAGAGACAGACAGAAAATCAGAGAGATACTTTATATGGATAAAAATGATGGCATACCTGCTCATTCCTTATTTCTTCCAATACCAAGGAATATAAAAAAAAAGAGTTTATTATGCTTCTGTTGGACAGAAGCTCAATTCTGAGGGGCTGTTTACCCCTTTTTATAGCCCATGTATATCTGCTCCTTCCAGAGAGTCCTATTCTATTGGCAGTACTTTTTTACATGGACTAGAAGGGGTGTCCACAAATATTTGGCCATGTAGTCTAGAAAACAGTAGGAACAGAGGGAGGTAAAGAGGTAGCGATAGTGTCAGGGTTTCTGAGAATGAACAGATGTCTGTGCTGAAGATGAACAGGCACGAGTGGTGGAGAGTGAGGGCACTCAAGTTGAGAGAGAGCATTTAAAGCTGACTCTGCACTCTTTCCTTTTTTAGGATGGCAGGATGAGCGGGACGAGTGAAGGGGAATAAGTGTGGACAGTGAGTAACTATGCCGTGTCACACAGCTGCTGGGATCAAGCTCTCCATCATACAGCCGAGCCAAGTTCAGGGTCAGGGTTCCCTCTTCCTCTACAGACCCTAGCCAAGTACGACAGGGGTCAGCCAGCCAGGATTACCCTGCTCTCATAAAATAGCCTGCAGTGACCCAGCAGAGCTGATGGGGTGGAGAGCCCTGAGAGGACAACAGCAGTGCTGGACATGCTAGATCCGCCTGGTGTTCCTCCAGCCAACTGTCATGCTAATCCTGAGTCACCAAAATAGCCTGCATTGTTCAGTTCATTGCCCTACAGCACAATGACTGATGCTATAAACACTGGCCTGACTAGTTTACACCACACATTACAAATGTGGGGTGCCCACTGCAGCCACATCTTTCTGTTCTTGGCTGACATGTGTAGACTCTGACATGGTCTTCTACTGCTGTAGCCCATTTATTTCAAGGTTGTAATAGGAAATGTACTAAGGGTAATTGAGAACAATGGTTATCTTAGTTACAGTAGCCTTTCTGTCAGCTCCAACCCTCTGATCACAGGCAGAGTGTTTCAATCTACAGAACTTTTGTTTTGTAGACCCTGCTCCAAGAGACCTACCTTTCAAATAACTTTAGCTCCAAACACAAATCAATACCACTCATTCAATCTAATTACTGCCTCCAGGAGAGCTTGATCAGGTCAATCAGATTGTGACAGATTGTGATTTAGGATGGAGGTGTAATACTCGAATAACCCCCTCTGACATCAACAATCAATAGCAATCAATAGCAGGCGTGAAAGATGCTGCGTACCACAGTCCAAACCAAATGACCAAAACGTGGTCCAACCAAAAGATCAACTGAACCATGGTCTGGTTTGTTAGCAGTCTAAAACACTTTTTATGGAGGTTTTTTTTTTCCATTTGGACTAATTACAGAAAGTTGAGGCAGGCTGTCGTTTGATTAAGCAATCAAAGAAAAAAAAGAACATGTGTTGCACCTTCAGTAAATCTGACCCCCTCTTCATGTGCAGGTGCTTCATGCAGCAGTATGGTTACAACAGTGTGGTTACACTGGTGATTTCTGTATGTATTGTAACTGTAGATTATCTCTAACTTGGATTTAAATTTGGATTTTCCAGGTATCTGGGGGCAGCCAATCAGAGTAAAGTGGGGGAGGGCATTTTGTCATGCATGCACCCCCAATTCACTCTCAATTTACAGCCTTGTTTCAACACAAAACAATCTCAAACCCACAGTGGGACCCGCAATTAACCGCAGTCAACGCACATTCAGTCCCACCCATCCCTGCTGCCGCTCAACGGCCACCAGAGGCCGAGCTGATCGGACCGTTTCTGAACGTCTGATTGCCCTTCTCAACGTGGACAGAGAAGAAAAGAGCTCCTGTTACAAAAGCAGACAAAGCGTAATGGGTCCAGTAAAAGGCACTAACAGTTTGATTACTTCTTGGTGGACTGCAGTTACTCCAGCTCTCTCTGAGCTATTGTCTGCCCTCCAGTTGATAGCGGTGCTCACCTAGCTGTTCCATGGGACAGAAGATGCGAAACCAAGATAGAAATGCTTGTTTGTGTCGTCTGTGCTAATGCTACAAAACACTGGGGTCTGCTTCTTCCTCCCTATCTCTCAATGTAAAGCTAAGGAAATGTGTCCAGTTTGTTGTGTATTACACATTGCCTATAGTTCTGTGGACCATGGTCATGTGATGTTTTGAGACTAGTTGATAAGTCCCATTCTTGTTTTAGTTCCAAACCACACATCAATCTTTGGAGGTTTGCAAAATACAAGCTTTACAAGCTTGTAAAATGTATAACGAGTCAGAACATAAGCACTCTCATTCGAGGACAGGATGGTAATTGATTTCCACAGTTGAAATTCACTTAGTAGGAAACATGAAACTGGTCTAAGGGTGATAATCAAGTTTCAGCTCTTCAGTGCCCTGCATTATCAAGCCAGAGGTCATTCTGTCCAGGTGGTGCCATCATACCAAACATTCTGGTTATAAGTTGAGAGATTGAGTAAGTGACATAGGGCATTTTCGCCTTTCCTGTCATGAATGCATTAGTCCACACCCAGGACCAATTCTAGGCTTATTGGGGGAGTTGCTTCTTACAGCTGGTTTAATATCCAAACTAACTCTTGATTTTCACATAAGATAACAAAACACATTTTATAGTTTTTTTGATCATACATTTTTCTTACAAACTCTCCAATGGCAAAGAACACCTGCGAACAATGGCCATTCTTGTAGGAGAAGTAATTTAGCCATGCATTAGTAAGAGAAATACATTACTTCAAAAAATAAATCAATCAAACAACCCAACACAAGGCACTCTTAGTGGATAGCTTCTACACACACTGCCCTAAACCACAATTTACTTGAAGTGAACCCCAGAGCACTGATTTCAGAAGAACCAGAGATCTCTGGGCTCAAGAAAAGCTTTGACACTTGACTAAATGTAACAAATTCTCGGAGAAGTGTTTCCATATATGTTAGAGTAAAAATATTAATTCAAGACCAAACTCAACAGATTTAAGCCAACAAAATGCCAAACTATAAACTGTAATAACAAATAACAAACTTATTGTTGTCACCTTTTACCAAACACAGTATTTAACAATACCCTCTAATACAACAGAGACTTCCAGACACCAAGCAGAGGTAGTCATGTGAGTCCAGACAACAATGACACAGAGGGGAAATGGGTAGGACATAATGTAGTGCATGCATTGCACATCTAAAAGTATATAACCAGCATTATGTCTATACAGTACTTGTCACTATTTAGACTACAAATCATTTTTTTGTTGATTTGTTAACAGTCAATATATTCCCATGTGACTAAAAGACCACACAGCTGATGACTGACCCACATAATCTCTCATTGGTTGGACTTTGGCATCGTGCCCGCAGCCACCATAGCACAGAAAGGAAAAGAAGTGAATGATTGGTCTCTGTAAATTGCCTCCTGACCACACATGCACTGCTGAGATGCACTTCTCAGGCTTCAGTGACTGAGACTGAACTGCAGTCACATCACTGCCTCATTCCACAGCTCTGCGGAGAGAATGCAGCTTCTGACCAGACACAACTCAGCAGCACACTTATAAACCCTCTAATCTCAACACAGCCCTGGCAAACTGGAATACTTTCGGACCAGAGACCTGGGGGGATACGTTTTTCTTCTATGTGTAATAGATTAAATGAGCTTAATCAGGTCCAGGACAAGACCTGCATTTTCTGGCATATGGATTTAGATGGTTTAAATGGGTCAAGGTGGTTCAAAAGCTGGTTGTCTAGGAAAAAAATACTTACTGGTTATCCAGTTTTACTCTTGACCAGTATGTGTTTCAAGTGGTTTTTGATGTTTGGAAAGCTGGTCATCCCAGAGAACTAGCTCAGTAGTTTATCGCTTATAGGTCCAGGTCCAGAGAGAACAACATCTTGGTTCAGACCTTGATCACAGTCCACCTATTAGTGACCTATTTCTTATGTCTTTATGTTATGTTCTTTAAAATAACACATTTATCAGGACTTTTAGTCATTCCCATTCCCATCCATAATCATAGCTGCATGTGAAAAAACAGCAATTGGGAGGTGATACAGGACAAAAGCATGCAGTGATAAAGAGATACCTCTGGGCGATAAACTTCAACATCGACACAACAAAGCTTCACAGAGCAGCGTATCAAATCAAAACAACGCAGGAAATATGCAAACAATATAGCTACATCTGTCAAACCTGTAACAGAACCCACCTCCGGCGGGTACAGTCTGCCATCAGATCGGCCTGTTTAAACAGCCAGTTTAAAAAGTGACTAACATCAGACAGATAACCATCAGCTCTCTCGCTCTCAGTCAGGCGTTTAAAGTGATCTGAATGAAGATGAGTAACACGGCAATGAGTTATGTTAAAACACGCTATTGATGATCTGATTTCCGGGCATCATACTCATATCAAGACATTGTGAATTATGGGAGTTGGAGCGATAGATGGGACATAGAAAAAATTACCAACCGCAATAGCCAGCACAGTAAGTGGTTATGATTATGACCAGTTGTGTCTGGCTCAAATTTTCCATATTAAGTGACACATCCACATTCAATGGAGGAGACCCCACACACACAAATACCACAGGGCCGTGCAGCATTCTTTAACTTCCAAAAGTCATGGGACTTGAATCTAGTCCCATGTCCCAGGCCTAACTGTCTTTCAATAGTCTCCGTATGGTGAAGGCCTTGGACCAAAGGACCAAAATTTTGTCCAACCAAAAGAGGTGGTCTCAGTCTGGTTTTGCTTCGTTTTTAGTGTGAAAACCATTTTTGTTAGGTTGTTTTAGACTTTTAGACCAGTTACAGGAGGCTGGAGCAGAATCACAGATTAAAGAACAGAATAAGAACCAAATCAAACTCTTATCTCTTTTGAATACACTTGATTTTAGATGAAATGATAAATAAGTTTGTGTGTCCATGTGTTTTTGTGCATAAATTTTATCATTTAAAATTAATAATGCTCAAAATGTTTGTATAATGACTATATAATCTGTACTACAATCCCTTTTCTGACATTTACTGAAATTCTTGCCTGAGATAAAGTGTGAATCACATGCTAAACTTTGGAAAAGTTAATATTTTTCTGGCCTTTACTATTAGCAGTTTGGTACATAAGGGTCTAAGAATGGATAAGCCATTCACTCAGATGCACTGTACCCAGTGGACCTCCCACACAGTCAACATCTGCTTTCCTCTGGAGCCCATCTCAGCCCGCAATGGCAGCAGACCTCACAGTGGCATATCACTGTAATTCATTCTCTCTCTCTCTCTCTTTCTCTCTCTCTGTTTCTGTCTGTGCTGACAGTACTGGGCCGTGGGCCTCATTAATACCCTTATCTCGGACTCCATGTGATTCCACAGAAATGCCTCCACCTGTTAGCGAAGCTGACCGGGACAGAGCGCAGCTGCCAGAAGCTGGAGTGTGTCAGTGTGTCAGAGTGTCCATCTGCAGCTCTCTCTTCACACACTGACAGCCTCCTGGCTCCTTCTGCAGCAGCATCAACACGTTCCTTTGTTCTAGTTGGCTCTGTAGGGTGGGTGATTGGTGGTAACCAGGTGTTGGCCAAGCAGACGGAGAACAGCAGGGTGCTGACTCCTAAAAAAATGCCAGTGTATATAGAGAATGTACAGATTAGAGTGCAGACATACTGTAAGGAAACATGACTGGAAAGAAGATCAACTGTAGGAGCATGGGAAAGAAACTCCAGGGTAAATTAATAAACTGACAAGGACAAACTTCAAACCTGAGGAAGAAACACTGACAGGAACCACACAGATGGGTAAAGCGTCAAAAGCCAAACTACTATAAGAGCATGAAGAAGAACTACTGAGAGGAACTAAGTAGCCTCTGAGAAAGGAAACATGAAAGAACGCAAAGGAACAGTGGAAAGAAAAAAATCTGACAACTGAGGCAGCAACTAAAGATTTCTGCCATGTCTCCATCTCTGCTTCCTTTGGGTACAGCTCCTGTTCTTAGCTTATTCTATTGCTTTAAAACAATAGAAAAGGCTGAATGTGGCACTTAAATACTGGTCATATTGATTGTCCAAAACTCAAACTTACTCAAATTTACGCTAAGTAAGTGAGCAGCAATTGCATTTCTGTTCCCAGCACTTTTTGTAGTGCACTGCAGTTACAAATTAACAATAAGTAAACACTAAAATTTGAAGTAATTTTTTTATATAATTGACATTATCAATTATGTCTACTAATTGTTGCAGCCCTACTGTCAATGGTAAAGATCCAAGACTTAAAAGAAGAACAACCTGAAGAGCATAAACATGAAATACTGAGAGGAATGATAAAGTACAATGGCGAGTAACCAAGACTCACATGCAAGAGCTCCCTAGGAGCAACATGAAGAACAATGGTGAGGAAGACTCAAAGCAGAAATGTCTTAATTCCATGAGGAAGAACCATGGTGGGGAACCAAGACTCAAAAACAGGAATGTCTTAAAACCTCAAGGAGGAATCATGGTGCCATGGTGAGCAATAAAGACTCAAAAGCAGAAATGTCTTAAGACCATTATCAAGAACCATGGTGAGTAACCATGGCTTGGCTCAAAGAAGCCAAGAGACTGACCAAAATCTGTAAATATAGGAGAACTACAAAGCGCTCCCATAGGCTCAAGGGTGTTAATGTTATGACTGATTGGTGTATATTATAACTGTCATGATATCAGCTAGTTAACAGCACCTTCCGCTTCACTCTGGCCATAAACTTCACCACAATCCCTCTTATCAGAGGGCGGCCTGGGGAGGGCTGGATGAGAGAAATTCCATTCAGGTTAGTTCTTTTCCTCCTTTTTATTAAGTCTTTTCTTCATACACTACACTCTGTCAGAGCGGAGGTAAATCATCCAGGCCTTCAGCTCGCCTGAGGACCACAGACTTTCCCTCTATCCTGTCCCAAAAACACCCCCCAGACAAAAACCAAGAGACAAATTCTTTACTGTAAATAAATTACTACCGCAGATATGTGGAATGCTTTGAGTTTTATGAAGTGCAGTTGAAGTCAGGCTGTGCTGGCACACGCCGGGTCCTGCTACCTGTGTGGGAATGAATGACTTTGCTATAAAAGGCACATAAATATTATCTGAAACGCAGGGCGGAGCACACAGTGACAGGAGAAATCGCTCCACAGTTACAGCCATTTACAACCGTCAGCTATTTGGAGTGTTTAATGATTTACAGTATAAAAGTCCCCTCTAATAAGTGGGGTATCGGTTACAGGAGCGTTGGGGGCAGTGGTAAAAGTGAGAGCTACCAGACTGGTTCTTTCTCAGCGCTTTGTCTTCGGTTGCTCTAAGCTCTATTGTCAGTGTGAGGTGGTGTGTTAAAAAGGATAAGTGGGGTGAGGGAGTTGAGTGCTAGACCACCAGTTCCACACCTGACAGAAAACGCACTGCGTAATGGACTGTAATACTAATAAAATTAATTAAGATTATTTTTAATAGTGAATACACTGTAATATATTTGATTTAGTAGTATTTCCTTATTTAAACAGTTTTATTATGACAATTATCATGCCTGTATGCATATGGACAACAGTCTGTAGCCTAATTATAGAACTTCAAAGTGCTTCTATATGTTGTGGCTGATTGGTTTGTGTGTCACTATATAAAAGCATTTAAGTCTGAATAAAAGGGTTTTTTTGGCTTTAAAAATGCAAATGAACATAAATTCCGTTAAAAGGTAACAATAATTTGAAAGTACATCTTGTGAATTTGCAAAAAAAGGTTTAGTTCTAGATTTGTTCTTCAGCTCACCTGATATAACATTATTAAGCTCCGATTTACCAAACCAACTGTTGATATGAGAACTATAAATAATACCATACTCCATGCATAGATAGAAAGATGCATCAGTTCAGACATGGACAATAACAACAAAAATAGACTAAAACTATAATTAAAATTGATTATAGTAGGCCTAAAATATTTCTGATAAAAATATTGACACACAATCTTTAATAATAAAATGTGTGTCAGGTCCTAAGAGCTCCATTGTGTAGGGCTAAATTACTGAAATAACTCTGAGCTGACATATCTGTTAGCTCAAAAAAGATTTTCTCCGTCAATAAATGAAAACACATAGATTTGTAGACTGAATTTCCATGACTTTTCCCAAACTTTCTGGGTATTTTTATTTTTCCAAAACTTAACCAGACCTGGGAATTGCTATTTTCACATTATATGACTTTTCCAGGTTTTTCATGACCAGACGAACCCTGGGGATTATAGATAGAATTGCTAAAGCAAAACTAACTTCTGTTAGAATGTCAATACTTTACCACATTTTAGCATCAAGCTAACATATTTCCAACTACATAGTTATAGCCTATACTTAGCTACATCCTAATTCCCTAAATGCATGTATATTTTTATTGCATTTTTTAAGCAGTTTGGGAGTACAAAAACATAATTTACTTGTAATTTTGTCATTCTTTTTGAAACATTTATTATTTAATATTTACCAGATTAGGCCTGGACAATAATTCGATATCGGTATTTATCGCGATAAGAAATGTTTCAATAACGGTGATATCATTTTTGTGGTATATCGATATGTATTATTTACAGAATCTGTCACGGACAGGCGTTTTACTGGCGTCAGCTCGCCGCACAGCTGAACACAATCAGCTTCCGTAGCTGGACTATCTCTGTGCGTGATGACGTAATCACATAGGCACGTAGCCAGATAGGCTAGGCTAGGCTAGATTTGGCTAGGCTAGGCTAGGCTCGGGTCCGCTACGCATCTAAAATGCCTCGCGCTGGAGCCAAACGGAGCCGGCACGAGCGGATCCAAGGTTAAGGTAGGCTCGGTTTGCATCTGAAATGTTCCGCGCTCCGCTCGGTCCGCCTACGGGTTCGCTCGGTCCGCCTACGGGTTCGCTCGGTCCGCCTACGGGTCCGCTCGGTCCGCCTCTGGTTCGCTCGGTCCGCCCACGGGTCCGCTCGGTCAGCGGTCAGTTGCGGGTCCTCTTTGTCAGCCGCGGGTCCTCTTGGCTCCCAGCGCGGGACATTTTTGATGCAAAATGAATGCCCCTGCCGCTTCCACAAGTGATTAATTGAAGGAGGGAGGTCTAATTCAGTGGTGAGGATTTGGTTCGACTCTCGGAAGGTCTGCTAAACTTCAGTTTGCTGCAAATTGTGCCGGAAAGTGGAGCCGACCAGCAGCGGTAACGTTAAAACATCTAATCTGTTCCACCACCTCAATCAGTTCCACTACATACAATATTTTCCTTATACTGGCTGAAGCACTTTTATAGCTTATGTTGTAAGTTATTTAAGTTATTTAAAGTTTATGAATCCTTTAGGTTTGTTTATTTGACGGGGATATCATGTTCCTTTTATGTTCATAAAGAGTTGTATTTTGGCTGAAGCACTTTTGTAGCTTATATTGTAACTAAGTTATTTATAGTTGATAAAGCCTATAGGTTTGTTTATTTGACGGGGACATTTTGTTGCTTTTATGTGTATAAAGGCTTCTTGTGTTCTTTTTCCTAGTTGGAACACTTTTGTTTTGATCTGTTAAATTTGTTTACAAAAGACTAAGAAGCTCTGCTTCTATCCTAATTTTAAGTTATTTTTTATTGGTAATAGTTATATTGGCTTATGTTTGATAGGGATGTCATGTTTTTATTTTGCTATATGCAAATAAAATTGAGCATTGGTTTATCTTGACTATTGTTTATTTCTTAAGTATTATAATGTTTTCGTGAAAGGAGGTTTCAAAGACTTAAATTAAGTAGACAGTAGTAGGTACTAGGGGTGTGCCATATCATATATCACGATATTATACTCTGAAATATCGTGCCACATCACTCATCCCTAATTATCACATCAGGGTACAAATTTTTTTGCTGTTTTAAGCAAAAGGAAAAACTCACACATTTCTAATTTCCTATTAAATATTTACTAGAGACAGATTATATCTGTAAAGTGTCATTTATTTTACTTTAATACTGGATATATGGAGATATTTGGAGTGCATTATTATTATTAGTATCATGTAATTCTCAAATATTGACTTCTGTTATAAATCTGCTGAAATTATTGTTTTTTTTAAATATCTTAAAGGTGTGCAATATCACATCGTATACAATAATAAAAAAGTTTTTTGTTTTTTTGTCATATCGCCAAGAGTATCGTTATCGCGATAATACCATGAAATATTGTGATATTATTTTAGGGCCATATCGCCCACCCCTAGTAGGTACATATTTCCATTGCAGGGATTCTTAGCAGTTTTCTGAGGCCTTCTAAGTATTTATATCGATATCGGAATTATATCGTATCGACCGAAATTAAGGAATATATCGTGATATGAATTTTGGCCATATCGTCCAGCACTATACCAGATATCACTAAATGTCTTTCAGGATTAAAATGAACTGGACTAGGCTATGTTGTAGCTAGAATGCTAACTAGTATTACTCAAACTGGGAACCACAAAAAATGCCACTATGCTAATGCTAGCTCAGGTACACCACCAAAACTTTTATCAAAACATATTCATATAACATTTAGCAGATATGGTTTATATCTGCTTTAAAATTTTGTGATAATGAATATAATAGACTAGGTTGTAACAAAGTAACATTACTTAGGCTGGAAACAACAGCATTCCACCAGGCTAATGCTAGCTCAGTTACACTTAATACTTTGTTTGTCCTGTCTGAACTTCCAACACACATACAACTAAATTTAATTAGAATTTAATTACATTTGAATAAAAATAAAGTGGGATTAAGTGAGAATTTTGGCATCATTGTTGCATAAAGCTTATAGTATAAAAGATACTATGAAAGAGCACATTCATATTCAGAGCACGCTCAGAACAACTCCTTGTCCATCTTGTAGAAGATTCTGATTCTGGTTTCTTTCCCGCAGTTTCTCACCTCATCCATCACCATTAGGCTGATCTCAGTGGTGCTTAACACCCCACGACACACACACAGAGGGACAGCGTGAGGGTGGGGTCCACAGCGGCCCCCTTTTCTTTCATAATCACTCTCACTTCAAAGCAGCTCCCGGTGGGTCCAAATAATTCACCCCCACTCAGCCGTTCAGCGTCATTTCACTATGAAACAGCAACAAGTGATGCCCTGCGACTCAGCTGAAAGAAGCTCTCTCTGCTCTCAGACACTGACCACAGTGACCACTTCAATTACCCTGCAGCATTCATTTTTTAAAAGGAAGTGCTGGTACAGTTACAGCAGAGCCTGGGCATGCAGGACCTTTAACCTCTTCAGATAACACCACTATATCTCCTCTACTTACTAAGTTTAAGAAAAGTCATTCTTAAACACTTAGAAACACCATTAAAACTGAGCTTCCTTTAGTATTTTTTATAGAAAGCTTCCTGCATCCATCGTTTCAAATTAAAAGTCTTTTGCACAGTTTCGTAAATGTGATTTTTTTTCAGTATTTCTTTCAATATTTCATACAATTATTAAGCAGAGGCAGTAATACCATATATAGTTAAACATTGTACTTAGCAGAAAGCACCTAGCAACAACTTGGGATGCTACATAAACCACACAGCAACTGCCCAGTAACACCACAAATTATCTTTTCCAGTTAATTAACTAGTAAAGTCATACTTCGGAATTAGTTTCAGAATTAGTTTAAAACTTCCTAATCACACCTTTCCTAGCGATTGCATTACATGGCATTTTTGAGTTGATGTAAAAAAATATTTAAAACCAAATAAAAGTAAGAGAAATAAGGTGACTAAAAGTAACCTAAACTAACCAAAATATCTGAAATTAAGTAATAAGGAAAGAAAATGCATTTATGCTCATATAAATAAATAGCATTTTACATAACATGTAGAAATATAAATAATTAAAAAAATTAAAAGGTGAAAAAGTCAGCAAAAAAAGTCTAGAAATGTAAACCACTTAAAATGTGCAATCATTTTAAGTTTCCGTCAGGAAATAAACTTTTTCAGTTAAGTAAAGTTTTACTTCAGAAACTTTGTTTTAACTTTCATAATTAGTTTTAAACTTACTAATTACACCTTTGTTAGTGATTGCATTACAGGGCATTTATGAGTTGCTATAAGGTTAATTCCTATGAGGACAACTACAAAAAAAAACTAATCCCAACAAACACGCACACACAAACTTGCATTACTGCATTTCCTTTCATCTCATTACTGAAATCACAAATCATCTTCATCCTGGGACTGAGTCTCTACTGGCTGTAAAGCCTCCAACATGCCCCCATTCAGCTTCATTAACGAGGGCCCCCATGTTGTTAAAAAAAAAAAAGCATCCGCCCGGCCGGGCCCAATAAAGGCTCCAGAACAAAAAGCACATGTGCAGAGAGGCGTGAGCCCCTCAGCGTAGTGTGCTGGGCCGTCCGGCACTCGTACAGGGGAGGGGAAAGAAGAGAAAAACAAGAAGGGAGAAATAAGAAGCACCTGGCTGGCTCTGCACAGCCTCTTCTGGGCTTAATCCGCCTCTTCTCTGCTGCCGAAAAGCCCCAGCCTAGGCGTCTTTGTTCTGCTCTCAGCAGGGCAGTAAAACAGGGAAGGGGAACAACCCGAGGTGGATCTCTGCTACCGTGGCAGCATTTTGGAGTTTACAGTGCTCCACAGGAGCACAAAACCAGCCAAGAGGGAGAATGTGAGAGACAAAATGTGGGGCAGAGCCAAAACTCAATTAAAACATCAAAAACGCTGCTCCTAGGAGCTCCAGGTGTGTCTGCTGCAGCTTTACGACCTCACAGCCATTCCGACAGGCCAGATCCCTAGACAACAGCTCCCATACCATTCCAGAGAGGCATCTGGATGCCAGAGAGATGAAACTTGTTCATGAATATTTTTGGCGAAACAAGAACTGAACACAAATGTCATCAGGTTTTTAATCATGTTGCCACTTCTGTTCACTATTAAATAAATAAAATAACATAAATGTATTTTATCCTGATTTTCAAAGACAAAACTAGCTGTTAGTAGTGAAATATTAGTCATACATTTACCTCAGCAGTGCAATTTTAGTCATATGTTTACCACAGTAATGCTATTCTTATTATAAATATACTTCAGAAGTGCTATTTTAATCTGAAATGTACTTCAGCAGTGCAATTATCTCAGACACACTATTCTGATCATGAACAACCAGATGGCTACTCAAGTATCATATAAGTAAAATTTACACAGAGAAAGGAAGCCAACCTTTTGGTAAACTAACAACTGCTGAGGATAAGTTAGCAGAGGTAATGTTACCATCATAACCCTGTACAGCTGGAAAACAGAAAGTTTGTAAAGAGATAGAAAACTAGTAAATTGTTGCCAATTGTTGCGAAACGTGCTGCAGAATGCTTTATTTTTATATGAGTCGTGTATAAGGTAAAAATGAACTTGAACCTGCCTTATAACGACGCTGCCTGCTACTGCTGCTGAAAAAATCTTAATGTTAGCCAATATTCTATGTAAATTCTGTGTATTTCAACAGGGTCATTTGGCCAGCTCATTTCGGTTGCCAAATACCTGGTGCATTACAATATAAACCAGTATTATTTAGATTCATAATATGACTTCCAAAGAGTGGGATTACTACGTGAAGCCTGAGTGGGTGGTAAATGTGTGGTAAATGTGCAAAAACATAAAGAAGCACTATATAAATCAGTGAAAGCGCTGCTCTGAACTAATTGCCGGCATTTCACACCACCTGACAGTTTAAAGCAGGTTGGAATTATTAGTAGTTAGTTTTTGCTGCACTTCCTGGAGGATAAGCTTGGGGCAGGGAAGTTGGAGGTAGAAAGAGAAGGTAGAGATAAAGAGAAAGACAGAAAGAGAGAGAGAGAGAGTGTGGGGGTTGAGTTTCACTGTGACTAATCGGGTATGAAAACTGCCATCATGGCAGCACTCATGAAAGGCACTCATTTGTTCACAATTCATTCAGTTTCACAGTCAATGTGACAGCAACCGTTCCAGCAGGAACGCAGGACCAGTCATGCCACTTCAGAGTCATTTTACATACGGATCATTACAGGACAACGCACACGATAAAAGGACATGTTACGCAATTAAATATTATGAACACTAGACCTGTTATAGTTTAGTAAAGCAGTATAACACAAGGGGAAGTACAGGGATTTTACCATGGTTAAGGAATATTCAGCAGAGGTGGGAGCTAAGACGAAAATATAACACCATGATTTAAGGACATTGTTATGACATTATCACAATATTTCATTTTTTAAAAGTTTCAATAATTTCAGGACTGCCAATCAAATCTGAAGAAATTTGATTTTGGAAAACAACTGTTAATATTAAACAGCAAAACAAAAACAAAAACAGAAGTGGTCCTTAAGAAACTCCACCCCCAAATTTACATGTGTGTGCAAACTGTTGCTACAATTGCTTATTAAAGGTATTTTCAACAAATCTGTTGTACAAAAATGATTCTTCATGGAACTAAAAAAGTTAATTAAAGGCAATGATCGAATAACCTTTAATAGCCTTAGTGTAGGTGAATAATTCGTCATGTTACACGTCATGTATCACGTCATGTATCTCATGTAGTTTTAGAATTATGTCTAGATATCATTGCAATGTGCACATGCACAATATTCACACTTCTGGGTGTGCAATTTTTCTGCTTGATACAAATGGAATAGTTGCACTGTTCCTATTTACAATGATGCCCAAACTACCCAAAGCAATATCTAACCAATTTACTTTATTTTATTCCAATGTTGGATACACAGAATGCATTATTAATATTTTGACTTGTTGGATCGTAGACCGGGGGTAAAATCTAGTGAAAATACTTGTATTTCTGTATTTATAATATTGCTTTAATTATATTGCAGAACAACAAAATACTGCAATGTTTTTCCAAGATC
Organism: Astyanax mexicanus; assembly: GCF_023375975.1. Classification (NCBI taxonomy): domain Eukaryota; kingdom Metazoa; phylum Chordata; class Actinopteri; order Characiformes; family Acestrorhamphidae; genus Astyanax; species Astyanax mexicanus. Next base: position 18,872,050 of record NC_064409.1, read on the forward strand.
ATTTAGCCCTAATCTGGATAAAACCAAGCCGCAAAAACAAAATTCAAGCAGACACACACTCAACACCCCATCTGGTCCTGCGATGTGACTATAAGATGACAATGTTGAAACAATATATTGCACAGACCTATTCCCAATATAGTTCATAAAGTCAAGATGCATGAAGTGACCAGATGTAAACGAGATCATTATTTCCATACACTCAGAAAAATAAAGGTTCAAATAAACACGTTCTTTGATCAGTGCAATTGAATAACTAATTTTAGTTCTATAAAGAACATTTTTGAGTAAAAAAAAAAAAAACTTTGGAAAAAGTTAACTTTGGTAAAAGTTTGGAAAAGTTGATTATAAAGGCAATTTATCAGTTTAAAGGTTGTTCACTCTCACACCCCACAAATCTTTTATTAAAATATTTATTTCAGGAAACAAAAATGATTCTTCCAAATATGGCATTGCTCAAAGGGTCATTTGTAGCATCTTTATTTTTTGTCAGGTGTAGAAAATCCAGAGTCATTTTCAGACTGGTCTGAGCCACTCTGGGGGATTTTTTTGGTGCAGAGTCAGACTGCTTGTAACAAAAAGAGAGAGAAAGAGAAAGAGATAGAGAGAAGCTCTATCTCTCTCAGTCAATTTGTAATGGCTGTAAAAATGCCTCCACACCACCTAGCAAATCTGCCCGGGTGCCTTTTTCAAATTTACACAAGTTTCTGCGTTCCCTCAGTAACCTCCTTTTTTTTTTTTTTTTTGAAAAGAGCCAATCATCCGGGGGCTGGTAACTAAGCTGCCTGTTTATCAGTAACCAGGGTGAACAATGACTGCAACCAGACACTACCCCACAGAGAAGGAAGGGCAGGAGCAGGCGAGAGAGACCGAAAGAGAGAGGGACAGAGAGAGAGAGAGAGAGAGAGAGAGAGAGAGAGAGATAGTGGGAGAAAGATCTAATGACACTGATACTGATACTTAGCACTCACAGGCAAGTGGAGATATATAGGTGCGTAGCTTTGAAGAAGAGACAGAACTACCTGTAAACTACCTCTCTTTTTAGCGTTACTACTTCTCTGAACAGCGTCCCAAATACAAATAACTACAGCTCTGGAAAAAAATAAGAGACCACTTAAAATGATAAGTTTCTGCTTGAATTTTTGCACCAGGAGTGGCACAAAGTTATCCAAAAGCAGTGTGTAAGACTGGTGGAGGAGAACATGCCAAGATTCATGAAAACTGTGGATTAAAACCAGGGCTATTCCACCAAATATGGATTTCAGAACTCCTAAAACTTCATGAATATGAACTTTCTTTGCATTATTTGAGGTCTGAGAGTAATAAGAAGCATTCTCTAGATATAAGTGATAGTTAGTCCAACAAAGTAGGACAGGCTCTTATTTTCTTAATACCCTTTTTCCGGACTGAACTATAAATGTTTAGGTGTCCAAACACATTTTTCCATATTAAAGTGCAGCCATGCTTTGCTACTTGTTTTTGTTATATTGTCGTAGAAACAAAAAAATCTAGCTCAAAAAAAGCAAATGTTCCTATCAATGAAAGGAATCTAATTGCGAACAATTAGCGACATGCTAATGAAATTCCTCCATATGTTATTTGCTAGCCTTCATTCACTGCTCACAATGTTAGCATGTATGGTTGAGCTGCTTCTTTATGGCCTAGAGGCCCGGCTGTTGTCTCAGTGACCACCATGGCCCATGTGGTCACAGTTCACTGGCTGTCACACACACATTCAATGGGCTGGTTTAACTCCTGATCTCCTGTGATCTCCTCCACGCAAGGACAAATACCTCCCACACACTGCCATCCATATGCAGCACTTCTATAGTCCTGGGTGTTAGGGATGGAATTTATGATGTTTAGAAGAAATTACATGTTTAAATTGAGAAATTAAGGTGGAATTGTGTCAACATTTTCCACAGACATGTCCTCGTTTTGGATCTAAAATTTCACTTCAGCCTTTGGTAGCATTGTGCCCAATTACTTTTGCTATGTGAATGCTGGCCAGGGTTCAACCTCAACAACAAGATAACACCTCACAATGTATGCAGGGGTGGCCATCCCAGAGGGGACACCACACAATTATGCTATTAAAACATAGTTTTAACTGCTTTTGTTGGAGTAACTGTCTATGTTGTCCAATGAAGGCCTTCTACTATTGTTAATTCTTTGAGCATTGTGCCCAATTACTTTTGCTATGTGCACGCTGACCTGTATTCAACCTCACTCACAAGATAAAACCTCACATTGTATACAGGTGTGAACATTCCCAAGATGTTTCCTGAGGTAACACTTCATGATCATCGTATTAAACCACAATTTAAACTTGTATTGTTTAGAGCACCTTCCTAGCATCAGGCATGGTGCTTACAGGTTCTTGCTTTTCTGCTCTGTCTAGATAGTCCTATTCTATTGGCAATACCTCTCTCTATACAGGGACTAGACAAGCTGTGCGTGCATTTGCACATATGTGTCAGCAATGCATGCAACTTAAAGTAGCTAAATGCTTTCCTTAGAAGAGCTGTCCACGAACATTTGGACACACTAAATATCTCCCAAATTTTCCCAACTCGTACAAGGCATCCGAAATCCCATCTGTCTCTGGCTCCAGACTATGCTCTGGCACGGAAGGGCCGCTCAAATCTCCGCCTGCAGGAGCGGCATGTGTCAAGTTTTTATTGTGAGGATTGGGTTGCGGTATTACGCTGACTGGGAACAGCCGAGGATAGACTGGAAGGTGCTATCCCTTTTCCTCTGGATGTAAATAAGAAGCTCTGAGACATCCGGCCGTGCTTGAGATTTATCGGCTGTCAGATAGACAATGATGAGCACAAAATAAACGGAAAGATTAAAGCCACACTTCAAAGAACAATTTATTTTACACTGAACATTGTAACACTGAGCACCCATTGATCCCAATTCGGTCAGTATAACAAACTACTGAGCTATATAATGAGGGTTGTTTAACTGAAGCTCTTTACTTTAAATTAAATAGTAATGCTCAAACTTCTGTAATTTTCGTACTATAAATCCTGTAATTTTCACAAAAATCGTCAGTGTGCCTTATAATCCAGTGCACCTTATGTGTAAATTCTACCAGTCAGGTTGTACGGAATAGTAAAGCCAGTTTTAGTTTAGTTCTCCAGCACCGAGGAGCATTAGCATTAGCCGCTAACCTCTATTTCCCGTTAAGACAGGAGTATTATCGGACTGTAGCCTGCTCCTAACCCTGGCTAGCACTGCTGGAGCAGCATTAACATTTCCCGCTAGCCGCAGTGCTAGCTCTTTCTCTGTAGAAAGGTGAGTTTAGCGGACTGTAGTCTGCGTGTTCATTTAAAAAAAGCTTCATGGGACAAACCGCAAGCTGGACCCACTGCCAACACAGATGTATAAATACACACAGCTTGTCTAGTTCATGTTGAGAAGTACTACAAAAAGAAAAGGACTCTTTGGAGCTGCTCAGATAAACCTGAACCTGTTTTGTCTATATTGTGTATCTTTATTACAAACAGAATTCTTTATAGAGCCAAAAGATAAAGAACATCCTGCACTATGCTTGTAGTCCCATTTACTGCCCAGTCCTGTGACAACATCCCCATAACTCAAACAGGCCAAGGATGGAGGATGGCAGTAATGCATGGATCCCAACAACAGATGGATTTGAAGAATGAAAGAGAAAGAGAGAAAGACAGAGAGAAAGAGAGAGCTCAGCTTACAGAAAGTCAGTGATGCACCGTGCCGCGCATGCCAGTGCAGCGCCGTCATCACTGTAATAATACTCTTTATCAGTCACCGCACAACACCCAGCCCCACTGCCATGATGAAGTGTGTGTAAACCAGGCTGCAGTGAAAACACACACACACACACACACACACACAGCTGCACTCATAACAATCCGCCTCACCCAATTAACCAACTGTACTGGCCCTGGAAAGTTATTCTAGGGCATGCTGGGAATTCTCACTGAGCAAACACTGTGCTCTATTAACACTTACAAACCGAAAACATACAGAAACTACCTACACAGCCATTTCAGACCTGAATACTGAGTTCATACACAGTCCACTGATTCTGCTCTCTTCAACAGAAACTAAATACAAATACATTTTTACAATTACAATTTTCTGTGTTTAATTTTAATGCTATTTAAAATGTTCAAAAATTTGTTTTAATCACTTAACAACTGGTTACGTTGTACTATTCACTGTATTTTAAGACTTGCTTTAATAACAGTTTGCTGTAGTAGGCATAAAATGGTTCTTTTTAAACAGCATATAGCTATAGTTGTTTTTTTTAACGATATGGGACAAGTAGTATGTCAATTGATCATAATGTTTTAGCTCCAGGAACAGCTTTCGAATACCATACCTGTATAAGTTGTGAGATGTTATCTTATGAGTGAGGCTGAACACTGACCAATGTGCTCATGGCAAGCTGATGTGAATTATAGGAGTTAGAGTGAGGACTAAAAGCGGGTACAGGTAGATGGTACATTCTTTTTATGATGTGGTGTAGCCATTTAACATTTTATCGATCCACACTTGTCACTAGTATACTGGGACTACATAATAGAAGGCATTGCCACCCACCAGTGGACAGTGGGTGGGACAGTGCAGTGGGTGGTAATGATGGTGACTAGTGGTGTCGTATCAATAAATGGTGAAAAAAAAAACTACTACTAAATAGAACCATTTTGCCAAATAATTATGTATATGTCTTATAAAAGTATAATTTGGTATAGAATGTTGTAATATTACTGATAGTACAATCAAAACCCAGATTCTGCATGATATGCAAAGATCTGGTTTGGGAAAGTCCATGTTTTTATAACTTGCTGTGGAAGTGCTGAAGTCCAGCACAGCAGTGTGATGTGAGCAAACCCATCACCAAGTGCAAACAGCACACACACCTTTCAGAGCAAACACTATCTTCCGTATCTCTTAAGTGATTACTGCAGGGTGTGGGGGTGAGGGTACCTCTGCATATGGGGCGAGGTAAAATGAAGCAACAGTGAGAGAAAAAGTACTGCCATTAAAATAGAACTACACAGCTTCTATTTTACCCTGACTGTTCCCATTATCCTAGCCTAACACTTCTATAAACACTGAATGTGACAGTCACCACCATCTAGTTAACCATGGCAACCACGCTGAGGTCAGTGATAGGTGGGCAAAGGAAAGAAGCTGTCTCAAAGTGGGCACTATGGGCGAGTTTGTGCGTCTGTGTGTTTGTGAGAGAGTGGATGTATTTGAAGAATTCTAATGCGCTCGTGAGAAGAATGAACGCAGCTGCTGTATTGGCAGCACCAGTATGGAAAGTGTCAGCACTAGTGGAGATTAGTGTCATTCCTGCCATCACTGAGCTGGTTCAGGGCCTCCACACACCCATACACACTCTGAAGGGGGCATGCCAGGGGCAACTGTGGGGGGGTAAAGCAGTGTTGTTTATTAACATTAGTTCTAGCTGATTTCAATGAATATATACCAAGGCTGCACAATACGGCTTAAATACACTAGATGGTAGATGACATTGGTCCATGCTTTGTACCGTATTTTAATATTTTTATAAGATTTTAAGGCACATTATCAATGAACGTCTGTCTAATTTCTGGTCTATTTTTATTCATAAGGCGCACTGGATTATAAGGCGCATGAAGTGACACTAGTAAGAATGCCTACATGGAAGTGAACAAGAGTGTCGCCATGTTTCCCTTTTAATGGGAAAGCTGGGGAAAGCGCCTAGGTAAACAAAACTTTTTTTTTTAGTCAAACAAAGACTGGATGTAAATCTACACAAATTTCTCTCCTGAAAACTGTTTATTTGAGTGACTAAAGCTCTTTCGTTTATTTACAATAAGCTTAGATTCCAGTATTTTGTCCAAGGATGAGTGCTAGCCGTGGTTAGCAGCATAGCCAGCCCCGGTTAGCAGCGCTAGCTAGCCCCCGGTTAGCAGCGCTACTCAGCTCTGGTACGCAGCGCTAGTCAGCCACAGTTAGCAGTCCTAGCCAGCTGCTGTTAGCAGCATAGCCAGCCCCGGTTAGCAGCGCTAACTAGCCCCAGGTTAGCAGTGCAAGATAGCCCCCGGTTAGCAGCGCTACTCGGCTCTGGTAAGCAGCGTTAGCCAGCCACAGTTAGCAGTGCTAGCCAGCTGCTATTAGCAGCATAGCCAGCCTTGGTTAGCACCACTAGCCAGCCCTGGGTAGCTTTGCTAGCCAGTCCCGGTTAACAGTGCTAGCCAGCGCTGGTTAACAGCAATTTCCAGCCCTGGTTAGCAGCGCTAACTCCCTTTTACTCTGTAATTAATCTGAGTAGCTTTACTGCTCCTTACAGCCTGACTGGTAGAATTCATACATAAGATGCACTGGATTATAAGGCACACTGACGAAAAATAGAAAAAAAAAAAACACACTTTCTAAGTAAATAATACAGCACAATCTATCAGAATAAAATCAAATTAAGTATAAGATAACCTTTTATGGCTATTATTTACTGTTTGATTGTGACACTCCATTTCCACACAACCTCATAAATGGCATCTGCTTTAAGGTCCACACTTTAGATAATTTTTTTATAACAGGTCCTGAGAATTGGATAGTACTGGATGGAGCTCCATTATTCCAGATAATACAATTTCACTACTTCACAGCTCAATGCTGAGGTAGTTTATACCCATACAGCCCACACCATGCATTAGGTACAGTACCAACAGGTTCTTAAGTTAACTTTAGGTATCAAAATACAGTCATTAGAAGTGGTACCCACAAATATTTGGACATATACTGTCCATACTGTTTGTAAAACTATATTTGCCATGCTAGATTCACAGCAACAGCTCTTTACATCCCAAATATCCCTATACTGCAACACCTTGCAATAAACCTGACGTCAAACAGCTTCTTATCTGAACAAAAATGCGAAAATAATTCTCAAAGTAATAAAAGCCCCAACACCAGGCAGCAGACCCTCAAGCACCACAACAAAGTCCATCAGAAACTCAGCAGAACTGAAACCGCTGGAATTCACCACATCAGCACATCAGCACTCACACCTTATTGTCTTACAGCCCATCAGCTGCTTTGTGAAGTGACTCACCCTGAATGGCCCATGACACCTGGGTAGAGAGGTTCCTACAGGCCGGACCTCTGCAGTGATTCTGTCTATTGGCATTCAGAAGGAATCTTTTGACATGGAAAAGACATGTACCACCTCCCCTCCCCCCAAGACCCTACTATCAGGGTGCTTGCAATGCAAAGGAACAGTTACACACTTTCATAGAAAGCAAGTAGAAAAGCGCCTATACAAGTTGTGTTAAAAAAAGTAAAAAAAAAAATATTACAATTATAGGGAAATAAAGTTTGAATAGGTCATCCAATGTAATCATACCTAGAAAAAAAAGGAAAAAGTCCACTTCACTTTCTGTATAAATTTCTCTGATTTTCCTATTTATAGGTATATGTTTGAGTAAAATGAACATTGTTGATTTATTCTATACATTTTTCCAAACATTTCTCCAAAATTCCAAATAAACATACTTTCAATTAGAGCAATTTGAAAAATTAGAAATGGCTGAAATAACATAAAAGATGCAGAGCTTTCCGACCTCAAATAATGCAAAGAAAACAAAGCTTTCATAAAGTTTTAAGAGTTAAGAAATCAATAATTAGTGGAATAAGCTTGTTTTTTAATCACAGTTTTCATGCATCTTGGCATGTTCTCCTCCACCAGTCTTACACACTGCTTTTGAATAACTCTATGCCACTCCTGGTGCAAAAATACAAGCAGTTCAGCTTGGTTTGATGGCTTGTGATCATCCGTCTTCCTCTTGATTATATTCCAGAGGTTTTCAATTTGATAAAATCAAAGAAACTAATAATTTTTAAGTGGTCTCTCATCTTTTTCCAGAGCTGTGTAAACCTAGAAGATAGCTCAGGACTATTTGTGAGGGTCCTAGTGAACTCCATTGATAAAATATCAATATATATCACAAAATAAAATCTTTCAATAGTGTTGAATAAAGCAGATTTTGAAAAAAATAAGCTATTAATGAATACAATATTCTCCAAAAAAAATACAGATATTTTCCAAAACACAAAACAAAGAAAAAAATGACTGACATAGTTAAATCAATTTCCTCACATGTAAACAGCAGACCTAGCAGAAGCACCAAGCTACTTTGCATGGTTTCAGTGTCTCTCAGCTGAAACAGTCGGTCCTATCTAATTCGGAGCGTGGGAACACAACCCAGCTGTACTCCAGTCCATGTTTGACGAGACGTTATCAAAGAATTCCACACCTGCGTCTCCCAAAGTGTCCAAAAGAACAGACTGTATAAACAGACCACAGACCAAATTTAACCTGTGTGTTAGTGGGTGAAGTCTGACACTGATGATACGACCTCATCTGCTTAGAGATGTCCTTAGACATGCTTCTGACCTCCTAAAACAAAAAGTCACCACACCACTGTCCAGGTTAACTCAACACCCAGTGAGCCCTGTTGGGACTAAGTTTTCCCCAGCTGAATATCTGCAGCACCAGTGTCTCTAGTCAGTTGTTCTCTCTGAATCGTGGGTTACCCTAATGGTTAGCATTAGCTTTTAGCTTTTTTATTATTTTTAAGCATAACTTTCGTATTCTTTAAAAAAAGCCATCTAAAAACAGTTGGTTTAATACTTTGTAGTTTGCAACAACTGGTTTTGGAGTATTGTATTGCAAATCTAACCAAAATATGTGCTCAGGTTAGCACTGTTAGCTTTTGCTAGTGAACTAGTTATTATTATATGTACACAAGTTTCACACACTGTCCAAAATCAAGTTAAACAGGACTGATGGTGTAGTCTGTCATTAAAACATCAGTGATCATCTAGAAGTACCCAGAAGTATGTTGTAAGCTATTGTTACATAAATTATCATAATACTGAGAAAAAGTCACATTTTTCTGCTTTTTTTGTCACCCCATAATTAAAGTTTTAGTCACCCTAAAGGGAATTAAAGAGTCTGCCTTACTGTATGTCCAAGTTTAATTGTAGGTTTATTGTAAGGATGATTGATATTGGCCAGCTCCACACTGAATCAGAAAACCTATTTCTGAAATCAATACTGGTCTCTTGTTGTAAATTATTTATCATATAGCACTCCCTATACACAAACACACCCTGGACTTCAGACTCTTCAAACGGACTCATCCTCATGGAAATTAGATCAAACCCACCGGACCCAGCCAGTGTGGCAGCAGCACGTAGATTATTTTCCAAATCACATGGATTTGGCAGGAACAGAGAATGCCATTGTGCGAGGCGGCTCAGCTGCCATCGAGAAATAGGGCCTACTTTAACGTAAATGTAATTTGAGAGGCTGCAAGGCAGGCTCGGCGCTCTGTTGTTAACACTTCACTTCAGGTTGAGCAGTTTGTTGTTTTTCACAAGTCGTTGTGAGACGAGCACATGTATACTCGCCGAGAGGTCGCAAACAATGCCTCTATAATGGTTATGTAATAGCAAAGGAGGTGAAAGTACACTCCTTAAAGATTCATACACCTTAAAAAAAGGTAGCAAAAATGTAATACTACTAAGCTTCCTACACTTTAGAGGTTTAGCCTGGAGGGTAAAAAAAAAGCTTTTCAAAAGGGAAGCCCATCGCGGAACATGTCTTTAAGCCCTTCGAAGGCTTAGTCTGAATTATGACTAATATTCACTGAAGGATATGAAGTGGTTTGATCTGTACATGGAATTAAAGAGGCAGCAACAGAAAGTACCTTTTGTTGCAAAAGCCATGCTGGTATTCACACTTTCTTAAAATAATACAACATTTTAACCATTTAAATGAGCAAGAGAGATATATTTTAGAATCATTAAGAATAAGATGAAAAAACACTTTGACAAGTACCAGAATTGGCAAAGTGTTCTACTAAAATGTTTAAAGGTACAAATGAAAGTTGTGTATTACATGTGTAAGAGAAATTAATTTAACTAGAGGATAGAAATAAAAACATACACATGCTAGGCTACAAAAAACTGGAACTGGAACTAGCTTAGCAACTTGTTTAGTCAAAAACATTGAGCTAGTTATATCTGTATTTGGTTGCCTTAAAAGCTAGCTATACACACTTCTGTTAAAAGAATGTAGGACATTTAAGTTAACTAGGTTAGCTAGGTTAAAACAGCCATAAAGCTACAGTGTACTACAAAAATAAAGGCAGATTTAGCTGATTCTCTAGATCTCCAGGTATCCAAGAGGCTAGCAAGATAAATTAACTTCAGAACAAAATGGTGTTACTTCCCAGAACTGTATATATCATCTTTAATCCCAAAAACACAATTCAGATCAATTACCTAAACATTTTGTCACAAACATTTTATAACAACAGCTATTGTATATTATAGCTTATTGTTTAGTGTGCAATACTATGTAATCAGAAGCTACAGTGCCCTCCAAAAGTACTGAAACAGTAAAGTCAATCACATTATTTCTGCTGTAGACTGAAAACATTTGAATTTGACATTAAAAGATTATTATGAGACAAAATATTAACGTTTTAGGTTTTTTTTTTTTACATCTGGATCTGATACACAGTTCAGAAAATAGCACATCACTGTCTGAAAGAGATCGACCTCAAAGTTTAAATACTTTTGGAGGGGGCTGTACTGTGCATCATTAAGGCGTTCATAGAATATATTAGCCAATATACATTAATCCCAAACGGAAAATGTATTAGGGCACCTATTTATTCACTGTCTTCTCTGAAACAAAGGATATTAAAAAGTGTTTATCCTGTTTTTTTTGGAGTAACTGTCTCTACAGTACAGAGTAGATTTCTACTAGATTTTGAGGAATAATCTCAAAAGAATTGGATGGAGATCTGCTTCAGACAAGACATTAATGCATGCATTAAACACGGAGTTAACAAACATATTAGACATACAGTGTCTTTGAATTGGCTCAGAGGCAAAAAAAAAACTGGATAGGAATATCCCTACTAAACAGATAGCTCTACTAAACTTGATATTTTCTCTTATAAACACCAGCAGCAAGGTATGACATTTCACACAATATAAGAACACTAATCCTCAGAGAAAAGCAGAGGGATTTGTTATCATATATGTGCTTCCATTATCCACTGGCATTGTCGTACACTGGTAATAACAACCCTATTGAGTTACGGTGTGCCATCTCAGAGAGGCACAGCCTGGCTGAATGGGATCAAGAGAGAAAACAGGAGAGCCTTTCAAAGTGTAAATTTAAGCAGAAAGGACAGGCTTAGCAAGGAGCACACGTTCCATCTCTCGGGGTTCTGCAAAGACAACCTCCGAGCCGTTTCATTCCCTAAGCATTCCTAGTTCCATTTGGTCACCGCTGAACATGCTGTATTGTGACTTCTCTCCACTGCTGGCTGATCTAGATGCTTTTCAAGCCCCTCAGGGTGCCAGACAAAGACCCCTTTTGACCAGTGCCAGAATTGGGACGGCAAAGTGTGTCGAGTTACACTCCAACAGGTTCTCCCCTTCGATTTCCAGCTGGTGAAATCACTGTCTCATACTGTGTTCGGCCTGTCAGACACAACCTAAGCCTCTGAGAATGAGGGGCTAACAGACGAGACATGGTGCGAAGTATCTAATATGGTCTGGCATCTTCTGTCAGTTGTTTTGGTGGGAAAACTCATACATTCTCATGAACTCTTCCCCACTCTTCTACTAGACTGACCTGTACCTACACTCACTGGCCCATGACTTATGACCCATGACTTTCTTGCAATAAAAAGCTAAAGAATGCTGCATTGACCTGACCTATGAGATATGTATGTTAAGCCTCCTGCATTGAATGTGGATATGTGGATGTTGCTTGTCTGCTTGCGTGGACAGTTCTAGCCAACCACTACTGGTTACAATCACTACCACCCATTGTGCTGTCCACTGTGGGTGGTAATGCCTTTTTTGATGTATTCCAGGTACGCACACTGTTACATTGTTAAATCTCCAAATCCAATAATTCATGCACATCCTGGCCAGTGTTCAACCTCCCTAACAATATAACACCTCACAACTTCAACCTCGCAATGTGGGCTTTACCAAGCCAGTAAATCTGTAAACTATAATAAACAGACTAATAAAATGCTCTATAAATAACTAAATAAAAACTTTACAATGATTTAAATTAAAGGTCAACAGGACCCCCTCCCTCACATGTAATCAATAATCGATCAATAGAAAAACAATCCAAAACTACATAGAACACACTTTAATACAATTAAATTATTGTACGTTCATTCTAAGACCTTTTTCCTTCTTATACAGTTTATACACTTATACAGTGATTTGAGAGATCTAAGCAACCACCATGCTCATTAAGAATTTCCACAAAAACTACGGTAAGTCCATGTTCTCAGAATAAATCACGTAAAGAAAATGAGATTTGCACTGATTTCTGCACTAAAAATTACAGAACATAGTCAACCATTAACATTTTTTTGGACTAATCTAAATCATTCATATCTTTGTGTAGCCTGAGGCCAAAGACGGAACCGCCCGAGAATTCCCAGAATTCTGCTGAAATGAAGCCTCTAATTGATGGTCCAGATCCCTTCAATTGCTGCAGTAGACACGGTCAAGCCCGAAAAAAGAGATATTAATGCATTTAGCCTACCAGCCTTTTACTTCAAAACCTCAGCGAAGCCAGAGCGTCTGGAGGCTGTTAACTTATCAGATGAGCCCTCAGACCCACATCACAAGCCAGAGTGAATTTACAGGCGAACACTGACAGTACAGTGGAATCTGCGGGAGGAGCGGATCTAAGTAAAGGAGTTCCTTAAATAATGCTGACAGACTGTAATGCAGTCAGAGTGAGGGTACTGTAAATATAATACCAGGATTTATCCATGGTAGTCTATAGCTATTACTGTCAGTTTGCTGTATTATTTACATGTGACTACATATAATGTAATTAATTGTATTTAGATTAAATGGACATTTTACCAACAGGGGTGAATACGTAATTCTGCACTTTTGCCTTCATTTTAATGTCAAGAAATTATACAACTGGTTAAAATGCAAAGAAACAAAAAATAAATCTACTTACTTATCTACCTACCTAACTATCCATATCTCTACCTACATGCCTACCCACCAACATATATTTCTTATATTGACTTCAATATAAAAAGTTCTTCTAGAAATACAAGGTTCAAATGTAAACCACATAATTGTTTTGAATGTTTCAATGAGCTACGAGTGAGAAATATATTACACAAAATTACACCATGCTTTTTACCCCCTGTGATAGCTGTGAAAATTCCAGACTAAAAAAAAAAAGAAATTACATGTATCACAGCTTATTAAAAAGCAACCTCACATATTTTACTGTAGACTGTCCCCACATGACCCTCATTTTTCTTCCTCTCTACTCCCCCCGTTTGGCTCCAGACAGAGACCACATCCACACACTGCTGTCTGTGGGCTCTCCCCAGCTCACTGAATGAATCTGCAAGATTAAACATGAATCAGATTCCTTTCCTGTTCATTTAACCGAGATATAGAGCGGCTCACGCTGTTATTTTAGCTCATTTGATGCTGAAGTTTCTTTCTGTGCTCCTCTTGATTTCTTGATGTATAATGTACTGTGGGGCAGTACAATTTTCTTAAAGGGGGGGTTTTAAGCTCCATCACTGAGATGTTGGACTAAATGTAATGGAAAATATATTAGGCTCCATCACGTTGATTAAGTCACGATAAAGCTGCATTTAAACTGATCATGTATCCTCATGTATTCCTCAGGTGACGGCTTGGGAATGCCCACACCTGCATGAGTTGTGATGTGTTATCTTGTGAATTAAATTAATATCAGTACTACTTTACTGAGCCATTTTCCACTATAAACAGAAGAATAACTAAATGTACCACAAATAGCTCCAGTAGTCATTATGGTATATAAGAGAAATGCCAGCAGCCTGATAATGATCAGTATCTGTTCAGTCTGAGTTCAGAGTACCAGGAGGCCGAAAGTGCAGCACGGTCAGAGCGAGATCCAGTCAGGCTGGGTAATCTAATAACAGTTTCTATAGACACACAGGACAGATATAGCAGCTGCAGCACAGGCGAGGGATGGCACAGGGCAAATTCCACACACAGAGGGAGTGGGTGAGGGAACCAGCGGAAGAATAGATAACTAACAGAGGAGTTATCTGTACACACAGACCAGATAGAAGTGAAGTGTCTTCATAAACAGGACTGAAAGTCATTCAGTAACTGACTGTAGCTTTAAATAGACAAAATACTTTTATTTGTCTCAACTTTATTTGTCTTCAACTTTGTCTCAACAAATATATTTAACAGTTTTTAAATAGTTTTTTTTACAAACTCACAGTGGAGGTAACAGCCTAATGTCTTACTTTTTAAAAATATACATTCACATAAAACATAATGCATATTTTATAGTATTTAAAATTTTAAATAGTATATTTAATTCAGTATTTTATTTTTTTGCATTTAGGTTCTTAAATAAATCATATAACACATATTACTTTTAACTCAGTACTCATTTATTGTTTTGTGGAATGCAAGGTAGCCAGTTAATTTGGCATTTGAAATATGTATATGTATAAACACATTCTATATATTACACGGGTATATATCTGCTGATACATATGTATAACTTACAGAGAGACTAGAACAAATTAATATAAATAAAACTAACTTTTTAAAACTAACGAATTTTAAAGTATCATGACCAAGGTTGTTCAATTATATATAATAGTGGCCAGCGTTTGAATTATTGCCCATATCAACCAATGCTGATGATTCCGTACAATATTTCTTTTATAATTATATATATATACATATATATATGCTAATATAATTTTTTAATAATCATGCATCCTTAATTTATGTATGATTTTTAAATAAATGTATATGTTAGGCTCCGTTGCAGTCCAGTGAAAAACCTAGATTTTTAGACTTTTTTTTTTCATTTTACAAAGAAATGCAATATGTTCAACAACATATTGGATGAAACTGTAATACTGCAAATCATATGTGCACATATTCTTAGCACCCATTACTTATTACTAACAAGAGGTGATCAATATTATAAGTATACAGAGGTCAATATGAGCAAAAAATGGAAAACTGAACAAATACAGTAACAATATAATCCTGTAACACATGGCCTATCGTACATGCTCATCCTGAGTGAAGAAGAGCTTTAGTGAAAGATAATCATGTGCTGCTGACGCTGTCTGTCGAAAAAACTATGCATGATGAAGAAGTGAAGCAGCTCAGTAAACAGCTCAGGCTCCTCAGGGCTGGATATTTCAGACTGAGGCTGCAACAAGAAGACTTCTAACACCAGACAGCTTCACCCCACAGGGCAGAGGGGTCAGAAGTCAGAGGGTTTGTGTGTAGTAAGCACCGTTACACCTGGAGTTGAGTGGAGTGGCTTGTTATGACAACGAAGAAAGAAAGGATGAGCAGGACGAGGCTCTTGTAAACCTCACTCCAGAATAGACTAGCAACTAATGACTATTTCCACAATCAGTATATATACTGTATATTCAGTCCCCTCTAAAAACTATTGAAATAGTGAGGTCAATCCATTCATTATATATAGACTTTAGTATAGAGTTTAGTCCAGCTGAGACCTACTGAAGCGCTATGCTAAACTGCAACCTTGGAACACAGCTCCAAATGTCCAGTCTAAAGTTTGTGGACACCCAATTTACTGCTGTGAACGCATTCGGCTACTTTAGGTTGCACCTACTGCTTACACAGATGCTCAACCACAGTCTGTCTTGTCCCTGTAGAAAAGTACTGCCAATAGAAAAGGACTCAGGGCACAGACTAGAGGGGCACCATGGATCAGTGTAACTGTTTTCTCTGGAATGATGGAGCTCCATCCAATACTTTCGGGATGAGATGGAGAGTTGGGAATGAGGTGGGGTGAGTAGATACAGTTACCCCAACAATAATCAAGATAATACATTTTTTGACACATTTGATTGTGAAAGAAACAATGAATGAGCAGATTGAGTTTCAATACTTCAGCCATAAAACAGATGCTTGGGGTTAAAACTGAGATAAACTTGAACGAGTGGGGTCAAGAAATTAAAGAAGCCCAGCTATGTGAGTCCCGCAGCAACGAGCCGCCATCCCACCAGCCAAAGAAACCACCATGGCCACAGGCACAGCCTTAATACCTGCCTCACACACACGTATCAACAAGCTCACACTGCTAACTGTGGCTCACACCGTTAGACAGCGACCAAAAACAATCATTTAGCTTCATCATCTCCTATAACACAACACAACACAGACCTTCAGGTTAAAGCCCAGAGGCTAGAGTGTGCCATATGATATAGTTTACACTAATATTGTTATGTTTTAAATGATAAAATATTAATTATGTCTTAAAAGCATTGTATTTTGTATATGTTTTGCTATATACTGTGTTTTTTAAGGTAGGTTTTGTTTAATTGTTTATGTTTGCAGTTTATATGGACTATTACGCACATATACTGCACTAAATATTCTGCACTTCAGTTTTGTGAGTTATTGTGTTACATTACTTTACTTGTATTTTACATTTTGAATATTTATATAATTTAAATAAATTTGTTTGTACTAAACGTTTGAAAACTTAATTTCCCCAAGATTTTTTTAATTGCGAGAAAATAGCCTGAAACACTGTAGCATTATTTTAGAACTTAGTTTGAATTTTAATTCTGTAGTACATTATATATATGTTGGTATTTTTGGTATATATTTGTTATGTTGTGTTTACAAAATAAAGAAACTCAAGAGTATTATTTAAACAAAAAAACAAAAATCAAGAATATCAATAATGCAAAAATACCCTAAAATATTGCGATATTATTTTATGGCCATATTGCCCACCCCTACTAGACACTCACAGTGTTAAGCGTTTTAACAGACTGGCCTCTGGAGTTGCTTAGCTATTGTCAGAAAGCTTATCACTAATATTTATCCGTCAAACAGAGCAGATAGGCAGCGTTCCAATATCAATACCACAATCAATACCCCTCTCCACACTGGGAGCTGCCATGTTAGCGCAGACACCCCCTCAGATGACGGAGAAGCTTGAGTGATACAGATAAGGCAGATTGGGTTACAGCTAGAACACATAACCCTCACTGCCGCTTGTTTGCGGCCCTCACTGTGTTTCTGTGAGGAAGTCAGGCCTTTGTTGTGACTAGAATGTTAACCTACTTTAATCAGAAGGGGAAATCTGGGAGTTTTTGTCTTTCTGAGGGGGGTGGGATAACTACCTGAAGCTCATTTGATGGGAAAACACCTGCAAAGTAAACTAGAGATTAAAAAACTTACTCTAACAATATGATTCTAAAAGGAGGTAAAACACTCTTTCTGACCAATTAAATGCGAGCTCAAATCCCAACTATAGAGTTCCACCAAGTATTAAGTATTAATACTATAAAAAGTTTTTTGCTTAAAGTTAGACGTTTTATGTTTTGAAAAAGGCAAACAAGCATCAAACATAAAAACCTTATCCTAACTGTAATTGGTTTGGGTCTGTTTTGCTGCATCTGAGCCAGGATGGCTTGTCATCATTTTCACCAATCAAATACATAAACAAGTCTAATACATTTGTCTTATTTGTGTGATTTGGTTCTCCTTATCTAGTTTAAGGACTTGTGTGAAAATCTTATGAAGTTTGAGGTCGAATCTATGTAGAAATATAGAACTATATAGGACCCACAAACTTTCAAGCACCATTCACAGCACAAATGTAATACTAATGCTATAAAAGACAGCTGAAGGTACTACTAAACTTAGCACAAATTGCTATTAAACTACTAGCAAACTCAATAAAAAGTACTAGCAATATCAGTAAAAAGTGTTAGTAATCTCAGTAAGATGTACTCGTAACTTAGTACAGGATTTTTGGTACAGAGTAAGAATCTAATGCTAATAAAACTAAAGTTAAAAAAAATAAAAATATAACAAACTTACTCTTTGAATCTTATAGAGATCTTATTAAAAGTAAAGCTCTGTGACCATTTATATGAGAGCTAAAATCCCAAATATCGTAGTGTAAGCACACCAACAGAAGCATGTGCATTAAGCGTATGGTAATTAGCAAAATTAAAACTAATAAAAGTAATTACAATATATCATGATGACACACTTAAGGCACATCTTCATCAGTTAATTGCTTCAATTTAATTATAGGTTGCAGTAGAGCCCAGCTCAAAGCCTGCTTCAGTTTATGCCCAGAAGGGTGTCTGTTTTCCTTGAGCCAGAGGTCAAAGAGGTCACATAACCACTGTTAATGGTTGCCTAACATTTGACTTGTATGTGTGTGTGTGTGTGTGTGTACTGTGTGTGTGTTTGTGTACTGTGTGTGTGTGGTATGTTGAAGGTGAAGGGGGGGAATATACGCATTAGATTAATGAGGAAAAGAGAGGGAGAGGAAAAAGAGATGGGGGTGTGTGTGGGTTTGGGTGGGGGTGTAGTAGTGGTCATGGAGACCCGGACACAGCCCCTGTCATTGTCATGAATGAGAACAGGATAAGAAATGAATGCTGGCCGTTGCTACCATATAAAAGGCCAACAATGACCCTGAGCATGGACATTAAGCTGAAGAACAGCAATCCGGCCAACAAAGGAACAGCCGTAAAGCCACAGAGAGGCTTGCTGAGGAACCGCTATTGGACACTACAGTATATGCAAAAGCAAAGGGCGGCTTGCAAATGAACAGGAAGAGGAGTGAATGTGTGGAAGAAACAAAAAAGGAGGGAAAGTGGAATAAAAAGAAAGAATAAAGAGTACTGTAACATCTATAAACCCCTGATACAATGACCTGCCCAGACAAACTTCCAGTACACATTAATGTACTCTCAATTTAAAGTTTAGCCAGCTAGTCAAGGGTACTGTCAGTAGGGTAATATGTGTCTCTATTAACTTTACACAGCAAACCCTGTCTGTGAAAAATGCTGTGGAATAAAATTTTTGCAGCATTATGACCGAAATTCCACACATCTCAATTTAAGTTAATATATAAAATTCTTTGATTTTGGTTATTTGATAAATAATTAAGCAATAAACGCTGATGAACAACGACATATATGTAGAATAATACTACTCAGCTAAAGGTATTGGCAAACTATATTACTGGTATAAGGGCACAAAACCCTGTAAACCCTTCACAAGATATGCTAAACCTAATGGGTTTCTGCATTATGACTAATGATTAATAATAAACACAGTGTGTTAAAGGTGCTAGATAATTCAGTGAAAAATGTTAAACTAGAAAACTTGTAAAATGCTTGCAAAATGTCTTTGCAAATTTTGTGCAAAGTGCTAGCAATTTTAGTAAAAAGGGCTAGAAACCTTAGTAAAGGTGCTAGAGAACAAGGTGAAATTAACTAATAAACCCAAAAATATATAACATACTAGAAAATGCGGTAAAGAATACTAGCAATCTTAAGTAAAATATGCTACTAAACCCGTTAAAACTAGCTAGTTAGCAACTATTAAAAAAGTACTAGCTACAAACTCGAAAGCCCATCCTAGCTTACTGCTAATAAACACAACAAAAAAGGCTAACAACCTTAGTAAAGGTGGTAAATAACAAGGTGAAATGAACTAATAATCCCAAAAATATAAAACATACTACAAAATGCTGTAAAAAGTACTAGCAATCTTAAGTACAATTTGCTACTAAACCAATTAAAAACTAGCTAATTAGCAAACTAGTAAAAAAGTACTAGATACCAGCAATCTCAGAAAAAGGTACTGCTAATGAGCTCAGTAAAATGTACTAGCAAACCCAGTGCTAGCACATTCAGCACAAAAACACTAGCAAACTCAATTAAAGCATAGATGCCAAATCTGCTAATACAGTTTCTAGCAACTTTATAAGCTAACAAACTTAATAAAACAAAGTTAAACATAAAAGGTAATTAAGTAAAAAACGATAGCATAAATTCATTTCCACCACTCTGAAGAAAAGCAACTTTAACTCCATCTCAACATTAAACAGGTAAAGCCTCCCTCAACAACAGCAGAGCCATAAATCTCACACACAGCCCAAAAGCAGCAGAACAGGATCCAGCTAGCCTGAAGCAAACACACTCACACACACACACACACACACACACTCTTAACCCGGGCGGCACTTCAGAGTCACCAGCAAACTCACACCGCACCGCATCTGATGCAGCTTATACTTCACTTTACCTGAAATATATGTATATTACATACAGTATTACATATTAATTACTATGTCTATGTATGCAGAAATGGAAACTAACTTTCTGTCACCTCTCAAGATGCTTAAAGTTTCACATTTAAATTAAAACATATGCACAACCACATTATACAGCACCACAGCTATGGAAAGAATGAATGAGGGTCTTACCTGTAACTGACACTTTCATGGAAGCTTCCAGTGGTCTGTTATTGTCCAGATCCTTGCTCAGTTTCAGCTCTCCAGTATCTGGGTTCAGGATTAGCAGACTAAGCTCATTCCCCTCCACAAAGCTATACTTCAGTTTATCTGACACATCCGGATCATGAGCTGGTACCCTGCCTATAACCCCAGTTGGAAAGCTGTTGGATTTGTTGGTGACATAGTTGTTGAAGATGATCTCAAAGTTCTTCAGGACAGGTTCGTTGTCGTTTATGTCAACCAGACGGATGTGGACGGTCGCTCTGCTGACCAGCGGTGCAGATGTGGCCTGGACTACGATCACATACTCTGTCTTGGCCTCGTAGTCTAAATCCGTGAGTGCTTTTAAGTCCCCTGTAAATATATCCAAGTCAAAGACCTCAGGTATGTTTCCCTCCACTATCTGGTACATAATCTGAGCGTTGGTTCCTTCATCTGGGTCTGTAGCAGTTATCCTGGCCACTACAGAGTCCACAGGGCTGTTCTCCTTGACATCAACGAACAACTCATCCTTCTCAAACACGGGGGCATTGTCGTTAATGTCAAGCACTGACACCTGGATCTCCACTGCAGCTTTGAGTGGAGGAATCCCTTTGTCAACTGCAAATGCCTTTAAATTATAGACAGGAACGTTCTCCCTGTCCAGCTTCCGGTTGGTTCTGATGATTCCAGAGAACTGCTCAATCATAAAGTCACCCTCACCATCATCACCACCCTGGAAGGTGTAGCTCACCCTTGCATTAGACCCTGAATCCCTGTCTGAAGCAGATATCTGGAGGACGCTGGTATGCTGAAGGGCATCTTCAAACACAGTGCCTTGGTACTTCTCTCGGCCAAACTGGGGAGCGTTATCATTAGCGTCCTCCACTATGATCTCCACATAAGTAATATCTGACTTTTGGGGGATGCCGTTGTCACGGGCAATAATAGCTAGAGTGTAAGCGACATGGTCCTCATAATCAATTTCTATCTGTGTGGTGATGGCACCTGTATCTGGATCAATCTTAAACTGTGGGACATTGTCCTCCATGACATACGTAATGCGAGCATTCTCACCTGTGTCCTCATCTGTAGCACTGATGACCACAACAGTTGACCCAATAGGCTTGTCCTCGCTGAGCAGAACCTGATAGTTGGAACTCTGAAACACGGGCCTGTGTGTGTTGGCATCAGTGACATTGATGAAGACCTGTGCTGTGTCATAGCGTGTGCCATCTGAAGCAGTGATGGTCAGAACATACTGGCGTTCCTGCTTGTAGTCCAGCGGCAATGCTAGAGTGATAAGTCCACCGCCACTCTGGCTGGTGATGGCGAACCTGTTGCGCGTGTTGCCACTGGATATCTGATAAGTCACCACACTGTTGATGTCCCGATCCACAGCTGTCACTGTTAGGACACTAGTACCAACCAGGGCATCCTCATTAATTTTCAGGGAGTAGACCTTTTCCGTGAAGGTGGGCACATTGTCGTTGACGTCCAGCACTGTGATGCTTACACTGGCAGAAGAAGACATTGCAGGAACTCCATTGTCTCGGGCTTCCACTCCAAAGGTGTAGAACTCTGTGGTTTCTCTGTCCAGCTCAATACTGACTGTAATCCAGCCTGTGCTGTTGTTGATGGTGAAGGGGAAGCCGGGGGAAGTGTCGGTGAGGCGGTAATCCAAGCGGGCATTTTCCCCAGAGTCAGAGTCAATTGCCTGGATATGAATTACTGAGTACCCAATGGGTACGTTCTCCAAAACTGTGGCCTGAAAAGGAGTGCTTACAAACATGGGGGCGTTATCATTCACATCAATGACCTGCACTATCACTATCCCTGTGCTGTTAATGAGAGGAGGTCGGCCTCCATCCTGTGCTTTGATGCGCAGGTTATATTCCCTATTTGTTTCATAATCTAGTGGATTGATTACATCAATAACACCAGTTGGAGAGTGGATATAGAACTGGCCCTTCACATTGCCATTAATGATGCTGTAGTGAACTTTCGCATTGTTGCCCTCATCTCTGTCGCTAGCCTCCACCTGAGCAACTCTGGTGTTGACAGCCACGTTCTCTGGAACCTGCACTACATACCTCTTCTCGCTAAACTGGGGATAGTTATCATTTTCATCTTCTACCGTTATATGCACTGTGGCTGTTGCACTACGTGGTCCTGGGTCTTTCCCTTGGTCATTGGCCTCCACTATGAGCTCATACTGTGCCCTGGTCTCCCTATCTGGGCGCACTCGGACCTTGACAAGCCCATTACGTGAGTCGATCTCAAAAACGGAGTTTACACCATCGCCGTTTACAATTTTATAGATCATATTGGCATTGGAGGGTGCATCTTCATCAGTGGCCCTCACTGTCATCACCTCAAAGCCCACTTCTACATTCTCACGAATGCTAACTCTGTACTCGGTCTGCTCAAAAACAGGGCCATGGTCATTGGTGTCGCTGACGGTGACAGTAAGATAGGACGTGGCGGAACGCTGAGGAGTGCCACCATCTGTTGCAGTGACCTTAAAAACATGGGTGTCCTTGAACTCTCTGTCTAAGGGTCGCTCCGTTTCAATGCTTCCTGTCTCTGGGTTTATCCTGAAAAAGTCACTGGATCTACTGTCAAACAAAGCCTCCATGCCATACTCAATCCTCCCAGCCTCTCCGCTGTCTGCATCAGTGGCTTTAAGCGTGATAACATGCGTCCCTGAGGGTTCATTCTCAGGAACGGACACTTGATAATTGGGCAGCTGGAATACAGGGGCAGAGTTTACCCCCCTTTTCGTCCTCTTGTTTGACTTCCATCTGTGAGAGGTGTGCGAGTGGTGTTGCAATGAGGACAGCTCAGAAGATATGAACTTTAGCCTTATGTCCATGGTGATGTCACCTAGTCCACATACCACTGTTTCCTCTTTAAAATTCTCTTTGGATAAGCAGAAGTCATCCCCACTGTATAAACTCCCATTACTCCCAAGAAAAACACTCAAGTCACTCAAGTCCTTTGCTTTACACCAATGACTCTGCATTGGCATGTCCTTGGCGTGATGTGCAAAGGCAGCTGGTAAATAGTCTTTAAGGCGGAGGAGCAACACATCTGAAGACAAGCAGGACGCTTCCCTCAAGTTGTAAAGGAAGTGAACCTGAACATCAGGGCTAGTTATTCTTCTCCTGCGCCTCACAGTGCAGTCCTGGCCGTGCACATACAAGTTCAAATGCATGTGCACCAAGTCCTGTGATGTGACGGACCTGATCTCGAAGTTCATTGGGATTGGGAAGGTCTCATTAAGGCTTGCACAGTCCACCTCACCCAAGAGACTCACATCTCCATGGTGCTTATGCACTTTCAGCAAATTCCAAAGCCTCGAGCTTGGAGATAAAGTCCTGTCAAGAGCATAACTCCAACCAGGTCCCAATGAAAGGTTTGCCAAAGAGGCTCCGGCACGTAAAGTGTCCGAGATGTGTAGGTCATAGCCTCCAGAGACAGAAGACACTCCGAGGACGAGGAGGAGAGACCATATTGAGCACATGGTCACCTCCATGCTTTGGGATGAGGAGGAAAATGCATACACACATACACACACACAAACCCCCCCACACACAGATGCACATACACTAGGGTTGCAGCGATATAGTGTTGTGGCAGTGAACCATCATTAGGTAGGAAAATTGATGATTATCATATTGTGTAAATTTGCTTGGTATTTGTACTAGGGTCCAAAAATGCAACCATACAGAGTTTAAGAAACAATCATTTGACCGATTAATTGAGAAATCAATTAAGACATAATGCTAATAATCATTTGCAATAAAAAGTAAGCACAGGTTGCTTATTTATTTGCAAAACAAATAATATTCTTACATTTTATTTAAAATTTATTAATAAATTCTTAAACTGTGGCAAAGTCCAGTCTTCATTTCTTTCAGGGCTAATGTAAAAAAACAAGTGAACAATTAGTTAAAAATCCCGTAACTGCACCAAACTGTGAATTATTTTTTTCTATGTATAAAAACTAAAAAAATCAATTGATTAATTATTAATCGGCAGATTAAGACATAGTAAAAAGTATCATTAGCTGAAAATTCAAAATTGAGAGCAGATTTCTTATTTTTATAATTTTCCAAATTAGTTTTAGATTTAATTTCGTTAATTTAAAGTTATATGAAAGTTTTAATAAAGTTTCAACTCAAAATGTTCAGTGGTGAAAATACCCTGTTTTCACTCCTTTAAAAGGTCAAATAAAAAAACGAATTAAAAACAACAATAAATATTGTTTTACCTTAATTCCGCAAAATCGTTAATCTCTTTTTAGAAAGTTATGATGCCGCAATAAATGAAAATTTCATATCGTTGCAACCCAAACACACACTCGCGCGCGTCCTCGAGCGCGCACTCACTCTCTCACACGCTCGCTCTCTCTCGCTCTCTCTCTGTAACTCCAGAAACTCCGGTAACTCCGGGCTGCTCCTCAGCTCCGCTCCCCGCGGCTCCCGGGTCTCCTCGGGTTCCTCGTGTCACGGTAAGCAGCAGCGCTTCTCTCCTCGGGATGAAAGAAAAGTAAAGCCCCTGATCCGCAGCGCTCCGTCCCGCGCGCCTCCCCGCGCTGTCCCGCACGCTACGCACGCAGGGTGTCACTCGGAGCACGGTGAGGTTTAAATGACTACAAAATGGCTCCTCCGCGCGCCGGCGCTCCCTCCTCCTCCTCCTCCCGCCCCGCCTGATTAGCATAAACCTGCTGTGAGACACCCCCCTCCACCTCCACCACCTTCTCCTCCTCCCGGGGGGCTTCACTCCTGCCCCCCCCTCACTCACCTTCACACCCCCCTAATATACAGAGGACCCCCCCTCCCTCTAACACTCACTCACTTACTGAAGTTTACTCACTTAAGAAATCCAACTTAACATCTAAACATATAGAACACCTGTACATGTTCACTGTTTCAGGATTCAGCTTTTATGATTTGAGGGTTTAAGTTTTAAGCTTTAAGCTTAGTTTTGAGCTTTCAGATTTGAATTATTCAGTTTTGTGCTTTTCATGTTTGTGTTTTCAGGTTTGAGGGTTTTTTCATGTTTGAGTTTTTTAGGTTATAAGATTTAAGTTTTTGAAGTCTGAGGTTTGTGTTTTTAAGATTGAAGTTATGAGGTTTGTGTTTTGAGGTTTAAGGTTGTACGGTTTGTGTTTTAAGTTTTGACTTTTTCAGATATGAGTTTTTGAAGTTTGAGGTTTTATGGTTTGTGTTTTGAGGTTTGACCTTTTCAGGTTTAAAGGTTTTTAAATGTTTTTTTTTTCAGGTTTGAGTTTCAGGTTATGAGGTTTTTGTTTGTGTTTTTTTTTTCCAAGTTTTATTTCTTTTCAGGTTTTATAGTTCGTTTAGTATTTGCAGTTTGAGGTTTCTTTTAGTTTTAAGTTTTTAAGGTTGTATAATGTACATATAGTGTAAAGTACAGTATGGCAACATGCAACTTATTTGACTGGGTTTGTAAAATGTAAATAAACAAGTTAAACTTAATCAGTTTTCTTTTATTGACATTGTTTTGTTCAAGTATTTGTTTGAGTTGAATAAACCCTTATTCATCAGCTTTTTTTTACATGTGACATCATGTTAGCTTTGAATTTGGTGATTCTATACTATGTACATTATTTATTTTACTATTATGGAATACACAGTGTTATGTAACAATGTGCTGTCAACCAAACACCAAACCAAAAATCTGTCCTTATGTTCAATTTAAAATGTTTAGAATCCACCAGTTTACCTTAATTTATTTATTTTTTCATTTATATTTTTAATTCATTCTTTTTATGGGTTTGGATAAAAGCCAGCTATTTACCGTCACTATTAACTGTTACCACAGCTATTAATTATTGATTAAGATTTTTTTATTTATAGAGTTAACGCTGTTGCTTTGTGAGCAACGCCCCCCCTCTAGTGGTCAAGATCAGAAACGGTCATATATAACATATTCAGGTGTTCACTGACACGTACATATAAAAAGCAGCTGCAGCTGCGGCCTCCAGTCTTTGGGATATTGATTTCCAAATTAAATGCTGAATTGAATTGTATTTCACGGTCAGTGATGGTTTGTGGAGACTTGTGGTCCACTGTCTTATATCAGGTCCATTGTCATCGCAGCTTCTCCCAGGACATTATACAGAACTCCATGCTTCCCTCTGCTGACAAGCTTTATGGAATAAACACCTAATAAATAAATACCTGAAATATATCACTATGTATGTAATTAATATAAAATATATTTTATTTTGACTTTTGAATTAAATAACTAAAATGAATAAACTTATTGTTGACATCTGACAGCAGATTTACAGTGTGAAAAATGCAGCCCAGAAGTTGTTTTTTTATAGGACTAATTAGTAATATTATTATAAAAAGTTTGTATTCCCATTATTTTTTTCACAGTTGCAGGTTCTATGCAGGAACAGCACATGTTGGTTCATAAACTAACTGATGGCCAACAGGTGCTTTGTAAAATCTACTCTGAAGTTTTGACTGCGCCATCTGTGAGTCACGCGCCCCCTCTAGTGGCCAAGAGCAAAAACTGACAGATCTAACAGGTGTTTAAGTTCAGTATTGATACATTACAGGGTAAGAACTCCAAGTGTAGTGAACCAACATATTTAATATATAAATAAATGAAACATATTTTAAAGTAAATTATTTTAAAATGGGATTACCTTTAAATTTAAATGGTCCTGCCCTCTGTTTCTGTTCTGCCTCTAATTGCATTCAAGTAACTTAACACTTAAAACTAGGGCGATCAGGTCACTATCATTGAATTTCAGCTGAGTGTTTATTGTCAAATAAATAATTGCATTTAACTATAAATGCAACATAAAATATATTTAATATTTTAATCAAACAATAAATGCTCAATTAATTATATTTATTAGTATGTTATTACCTTTAAGGTGAAAATGCATGTAATTTTGTTAGTTTGTAACAATAATAAAGTGAAAGATTTTGAAAATGTAGAACAAGATCGACTTAAAACTATTTAATCAAATATTTTATCTTTTTAATACAGTCATTACACATGATTTATTTATGTATAAATATGTGTTTCAGTAATTTCAGCCATTCAGGACCTTATATCAAACTGAAATCAGTCTATTAAAGCCTGTTCATCACCTTCCCATGATTTCTACTCTACATAAAAACACCACAAACTGGGCAGATCAGAGTAAACATATTTATGGCACAAACTACAGAACATATTCTGACAGAAATGTAAGTTAAACAGTTATTTTAATTAAAAACCATTATACATAAGGAGAATTGCAGGGTCAAGATCTTCATGATACACTGATATCATATAAATGTCTCTCAGAAACACAGAATCTGTGTTGTACAATTAATCAGTGTTATCAGTGAACACAGGTTACAGTGGTTACAGTCCACATAGTGTTGTGCTGAGGTTGGGTTGAGGTGTCTCTGAGGTCTCTGCAGGTGGTTTTGCTACGTTTGTGGAGGCTGTTCAGGGTCTTTGCTGGTTCTGCTGAGTTGAAGGTTCCGCTTTTGGAGGGTGTATTCACTCGGACCCAGCCGGATAATCTTCCCACTGCCGAGACACTCGTCCCCCTTATACAGAACAGCAAACTGCACAGCAAAAACATACACAGAGGGACAAAAGTATTGGCACATATGCTAATTTATTGTTTCTTTTGAAATCAAGGGTATTGAAAAGAATTTATTCAGATTTTGTAAACGTCCAGGTAAGGCTGTGACGATTTCATTGCATTTTCCAACTAGAGTGTAACCCCATGTAATTCCCAGCTCCCTAACTCATCCCAAAAGCACTGAATGGAGCAAAATCATTACAAAGAACACATCTGTTCGTGAACTCAAGCTCAGGTGTACTTGGGATCTGCAGCAGACAATGATACAAAGCACACAAACAAGTCCACTTGTGAATGGCTAAAAAAATAAATAAATGAATGTTTTGGACTGGCCTAGTCAAAGTCTGATTGAGATGCTGTGGCATAATCTTCAACAGGACATTTATGCTGGAAAACCCTCCAATGTGGCCGAATTAAAACAATTCTGTAAAGAAGAGTGGAGCCAAAATTCCTCCACAGAGATGTGAAAGACTCATTGCCAGTTATCGGTAAATCTGGATTGCAGTTGTTGCTGCCAACTGTGGCACAATTTAGTATTGTTAGCATTTCCTACTATCCTCCTACAGTCTTCACTTTAGTGAAATTCATCCCATTCAGTAAATGAGAGCCCATATTTTTATAGTATTTGTTTACCTGTCCAGTTGTAATTGCTCTCAGTGGCATTTTTATTGTTATCCACAATGTTCCGTCAAGGTTCAAGGTCACTGTGCATGGAGCTGATACATACAGAAACACACAAACACACATACACAAATCACTACATAACCTCTAAGTAACTTTACACCTTTATTAACATACATTGACATGACAAAGTCATGGAACAGCAGTATGTAAAGTAATCAGGAAGTTTTACCTCAGTGGAGAGCTTGGAAACAAATTAGTGCAACACTCTTCAGCTTCAACAGGACATAACATTAGTTCCAACACGTGACCAATGAAGTTTAGCATTTCAGAGTGCATTAATCTGATATTTCAGCTTATTACATACATAACAACTTAGATATCACATTACAAATTACACAGGTGTGTGGGCATCCCCAAGCCACCCCCTGAGGCAAAACTACATGATCAATTTACCTACTGCTATGTCATAACAGTATATTTCAAATTTTTGATTTTTGCAGAAAGTAAATAATACATTTTTGCCAGGTTTTAGACTCCCCTATAAAAATGAAAACAAAGAGTGACTTACTTAAAGGCATCTGGTGTAGGAAACGAAAGTGACAGTCCATCATTTGGGTTTGGACCAGTTGAGCAGGAGGCTCCTCAGCTATCCAGTGAAAGCGATCTGTCTGTAAGGTGTCCCGCAGCAGCGCTGGGTGGTTGGTGGTGGGACCCTAAAAAGGTGACATCAAGTTCAGATTGTTTAAGTTCTAAAACTCTGTATATAAGCAAGCACAAGAATTTGTCAGTTATAGTTAATCATAGTAGATTCTGAATTTCGGGTGATGAAAAATATTTAAAATGGCTTTAAATGGATTTAAATCATCTCACCACAAATATTTCTCCAGTTGTGATGTCTTTATCAACCACAAACCACGGGTCTTTCTGCCCCCCTATCCGTGCCCTCTGGCCTAAAGTAAATGTGAACCAGCCTGGGAGAAAAAACACTCAATAAGTGGCTTGTAATGGCATAATGCAATATAATACTAGCAAAAATAGTTGTGACATTTTTTTATTGTCATATTATCAGAGGTGGAAAAAGTACTGAAAAATTGTAATTAAGTAAAAGTACCTTTACTTTGCTAAAATTCTATTCAAGTAAAAGTAAAAAAGTACTCAATTTAAAATTTACTTTGAGTAAAAGTTACATAGTTACTTTTATTTATTTGATGTAAAAAAGTACAAATCATAAATTAAATAATTATTAAATTAAATAATTTGGACCTTTCAGGCAGTATTAGTTAAGACCACCTCATAAAACATTTTCAAGAACAAGTGGCATA
Source organism: Astyanax mexicanus (assembly GCF_023375975.1). Taxonomy (NCBI): domain Eukaryota; kingdom Metazoa; phylum Chordata; class Actinopteri; order Characiformes; family Acestrorhamphidae; genus Astyanax; species Astyanax mexicanus. Next base: position 18,902,024 of record NC_064409.1, read on the forward strand.
GGTTTCTATGATGCATTTTTTTCTTTACTGTTAAAAGGTTATGGTCATATAGGTGACTATAAACTGTTTTTTTAATAGTTTTTTTCAGTTCATTATTAATTTGTAACTTGCCATTGCTATGCTTTAACTGCTATTTACATGTTTTTTTTAACATCCAAGCAGATGTTCCTAATAAAAACGTAAGGAATTGTCATGAAAAACATGAAAAAAAAAATGTTGGTTGGCGCATGCGCAGTGCCGGAAAGAAGCACATATCGATGGGTAGCATAACTCGACAGAACACTGGTTCCCCCAGAGCCACGTGCACAGACCCCAGGCTACACAGCTGATTTACACTGCGTCTCTTAAACCTCGTCTCTAAAACCGTGAATTTAAACTGTATGTACCAAAGTTTATATACTGCCTCATTTACATTAAAGGGATCTGCTCATTTAGTAAACATAACAGCAGAAATCATAGAGGACATGTCTATATGTTGTACAATAAGTAAATAATGTATTTATTGTGGCAGGCCTAAAAAAGATTACATACCTTTATGCGTCCCCATTATCTTCCCATCTTCAATGGAGACAAAATGTCCAGGTTTGGGTTCTAAATACTGTCAAACAGAGAATTCAGCTTTAAACACACTCTGTATCTGAAGATCAGCATGCTGGTAGAGTGTATGAGAGTACTGAGGTACATTATGTGTGTATATATGGTGCTTACCTCAAGAATAAAATCTTCAAAGTTTCGCTCACCAATGAAGCAGATGCCCATGCTCTAGAGGAGAAATTTGGATTGTGAGAGTTTTATTTACACTGGAACACACTGTGATATTATGGTGTGTGCAGTATATTTCCTAATGCAAAAAATATAAAGATATAAATTAGAAAATGGAGTGACTGCTCAAATGCTGGCCCTGTCATTACTGAGAAAGCCCTGATGGTGATGCCATAATCATCTGTTGTTAGTAGTCCAAAAAACACACATCTAGTTCAATCTGGGTGCAAGTCCTTTTTTTGTTTATCCTCTCACAGAACCAGGTGTTGGTTTTCTTAACCAACTCTAACTGCATAAATGAGATACAGTACCAGTCAAAACTTTGGACACACCTTGTCTCATTCAGTGTGTTTTCTTTTTTCATTTATTTATTATTTTACATTGTAAATTTTATTATTTAATTTATGTTGACATACAGCCACATAGATGTTAATGGATTGACGTTGTGTCCCTATATTGTCCATATATTATATGACAGCAGGCCAAGAGACAAACCTTAACGTTTGCCATTGTTTGAATATGGCTTTGTATTGTGTCAAACATTTTATTATAAATGTTAAAATTGAGATTATACATACCTCTTTCTTTTTTAGTACATGATGGAAGCCTGCCTCAGCAGCAATCTTCTTTACAAAATCTTTAGTAAGCCCAGCTAATGGAAAGATGGTCTGGCGCAAGGCATCCTGGGAAATTTGGCTAAGAAAGAATGTTTGGTCTTTTAAGAGATCAGCACCTTGATAGAGCCTCACAGCTGGAAAACACAAGATCAAAATATGGCACAATTAGGTTTGCTACAAACACACATGCTACACAAAACTGGCAGTAAAATATGCAGTTTGTGATTTTGATGTATGTTTATTTGCCATTTATTTGTCATTTAATTGGAAAGACATACATTTCGGTTTATGTTTATCTACTAGTCCACCAGTGGTGACACAATGTGGCCACTTCCTAACTCAATCCAGGGCTAATATATAGAGCATATGGCTTATTAATGAGACTGTAGTGGGTTTGAAGCTGTCATTGTTAACCCTCTGTGCTTCAGGGGTGCTGTTGCATGGATGAGCTTGGTTTTCTAATCTAGGTTAAATAAATGTTAATACCTTATTATACTTTATTACATATATTAAAATGACTGGCTCTTCTGATCAATTGGACAATGAGTGTAGCTACAAGCTAATAAAGCCAAATAAACTGACAACTGTATATTGGATCACCTAGAAGACCATTATACTGCAATAATTAATGGAACAAAACCTTAAATTGAGAAGCTGGGTGGCAATTATATAATACAGACATACTGTAAATAACATACTATGGTATCTCAGGTGGTTACTCAAGTGTTGCCTCAAGTGTTGCCAAGTAGTTGCTGTGGTATGTCTTACAGCAGGTTTGATGTTACTAGTGTATATGTATCATGATGACATTCATTGCTATGGGTAAAAAATGATACAAGGCTAAAGGCACCGAATAAACTGACAGAGCTCAGTGTAGATATAACCATTTAAAGACCATGATAATGCACAGATTTTTTTTTTAGATGACAAAGAACAAAGTTGACACTCTAATACTAAACCAAGAGTCAGCCCTAACATTAAGATCCCAAAACAGACACTTACGGTTTCTGATCTCCAGTCGATCTCTGAAGAGCGTCCGTGGTGCTGGTGTTTGTGTCTGCATGAAAACCTCATCGTCCTCCAGAGATGTTCTTGCATAGTGACCAGTGGCCATGGCATCAGCACCTGCAGATCATGGAGAACAGAATCTTAAATAGTCTTTTGTAAGTGTGAGATGATGAGGTTAAAAAGGACAAATCCCTTTTTCAGTCATGATAATAAATAAAATAAACACTATAGTGACAAATTCAACTGTTCTACCCCAGCATGTCTATTGCAATGCATAATTTATAGTGTTTTAAAAACAATATTTTCAATAAAAATAAATTGCCGGGCTCTGAATGGTCCAGCAAATCCTGTCCATGTACTGTAGTTTGCCATTGGCTACCGGAGCCCTGAGTGAGCACAATTGACCTAGATGTCGCTCAAGGTGTCTTTAAGCTCATGTATCGGAACCGAGTTGCTGCGCTTTCCTCCCAGTGCGTTGTGATGCTACTCAGCAATGCTGCATCAGTAGAGGTGGAGTCTGACTTCACATGTGTCAGAGGAGGCATGTGTTAGTCTTCAACCTCCTTGTGTTGGGGTATCACTAGTGATAGGTGGAGTCCTAATGAGTGGATTGGATAAATTGGTGTTGTAAATTGGGGAGAAAATGGGATAAAAATCAGAAATAAATTTTTTTTAAATAAATTTTAAAAAATTGTCATTCTCTTTTCTCTTAAAAAATATCCAACTTCCAAAAATGTTGTTGAAATGCTGTTGCCAAGTCGTTAAGTTGCTAAGTAGTTTTCATGATATTCCCAGTGTTTCTTCCAGTGATGCTAAGTGTCTGCTAGGTATTTACTAGGGTGTTGCCAAATAACTGTTATGATGTTACTAGGTGGCTGCTATAGTGTTACCGTAGTGTTACTACTGTATGCAAGGTGGTTACTATAGTGTTGTTAGGTGACTGCTTGAGTGTTAACACTATATATTGCAATGTACACCACAGCTATGGTATTTCACATGTTTTTTTTATGATATATGTTAGTGATATTTAGTGGTTGCAAAGCAGCTGCTATGTTAGACCAGACATTTGTTGAGGTGCATCAGGTGGTTACTCAGGTGCTGCCAATTGTTTATGTGGTTTTTGGACGTTACTAGTGTATTTTTTTTCATTGTGACATTTAAAAGGTCCATACTTACCTAAATTACTGACTGCGTACTGATGGAAGTGCTTGAATTTGATAAGTTTGTTGCAGATGATGTCTGGATTTGGAGTTCTGCCCCTCTGATATTCCCTGAGAAGATTACTGCAGATAAGAGAAAAAGCATAAACACAAATGTTAGCATCTCAGACCCCAATGGTCACATGCAAAAAAATAAACTGTAACTGCAATTGATACATACCTAAACACTTCATGCCAGTACTCTTTAACATAGGAGACCTGATGGAAGGGTATATCCAGCGCCCGACACACTTTATACGCATCATCACAGTCTTTTTCTGAAGTACACACTCCTTTCTCATCCAGAGAATCCCAGTTCTTCATAAAAACTCCAGTGACCTGATAGCCTGAAAACACAAAAACAACAATGCTAGACTTGAAAGGACCCAGTCATGTAAAATCACATAAAGACCACCCAACTGAGCAAATAATTAAATACTGAGTGTATTAACATGAATTCAACCATTAGATAACTGCAGATTATTAAAATCAGATGTAGTCAGTAATCCAATGAACGCTTTTACATACATTAAGGTAATAAACAAATGGAAAAACTGCCAAACTAATCAAATTTCCACTTTGCAATCTCACAGAACCGTATGACAAAAAAATCCAGCTGCAACTTTGAGTACACACCGAATTAATGTACCAGACATTTTTTTATGATTTCTACTAAAACGCAACTCTGCCTGAATTATTGTTTCTATATCTATATTGCTGAAAAAAAAAATGTTTTTCCTTGTCCATTAATGACTGTGTACATGTGCAAACTGATAAAACAAAGAACACAAAGTAATACATGGACATGTACGGAGAAATCAAATTACTGACCTAAAGTCTAGTTCTCTTTATTGGATTTCTTAATTTGATTTCTAGGCCTTAATCTGATATTAGAAATGGCCAAACGCTGTTCATCACTTGGGAAAACCGCTATCTACAGATATTATCTGAGTATCATTTTATTATTAAATGTATGTAAATACAGTCAATAATTTAATTATTTTTAAATTTAATTTTATGTTATGCTATGTTTTTGTTTTACATGTTGTCTGAGCTACAAAGCTTTTTTTAAATGTATTGCTTATTTTCAATATAATATGATATAATATAATATTTATTACAGTACATTTTTAGTCATTGGCCTAGCATTAATAGCTAACTACCAATTGAAATCATTTCCTACCTTGAAATAATTTCTAAGTTTGGACACACCTCTCCTCATTTAATGTGTTTTCTTTAACGTTAAATGTTTGTGGAAACGTTCAAATCTTAACGTTGAGTCATCATAATGTCCTCAGCCTTCTGCCTTTTGAATTAGTATTTTACATTTCACCATACAATTTTAAAAAACGGTTGGATGGAGAGATGAAAAAGTAGTTTTACTTCCGTTTGCAGTAACTGCTTTTTAATTTGGTAACGTTACCAATTCTTCACCATACCTACGGAAATGTTTATGTTCTATTAGTTTTGCTGTTGCATTTTTGAGATCAGATGTTGATTTAGATTGGTAGCTATGGTGAGCTATGGTTTTAATGAGTTAGTTTTAGTGAGCTATGGCGTATTAAACGTACAACTTTGAAACGCCAGCTAGGTCCTTTAATTGTTTTCATGTATTTAATATTAAACTACAATTTATAAAATAATTTGCATGAAGAAATAAAGAAAAACACTGAATAAGAAGGCGTGTCGAAACGGCTGACTGGTACTGTGTGCTGTATCTCCATAAACAACATCTGTACTAATGTGTCCTTCTCGCTGCTTATAGAGGATTTCTCACCTCTCCGCTTCAGTAATAGAGCAGCCACAGAGCTGTCCACCCCTCCAGACATCGCACACACCACGTGTCTGACTGCGCTCATGATTTCGCTCTGATTTATTCCGTTAACCTGATCTTTTATCCGCTGCTTTTCTCACTGCTGTCACAATCATGCTCCTCACAGGGCAGCGCCATGTCTGCGGTGCCGCTCGAAACTCCGTCTTACAGGAAACAAACCGATCAACAGTTCCGAGCAGACTTTCTCACAAACTCTGTGTATAATACTTAGTGTATAATACTTATATTTAAGTAAAACTACAGAAAAAAGCACCATATTAAAACACGCTTCCATAATATATCCATAGTATATCCCTAATCACTGTATCAGGGTAAAGTTAAATTATTTCTTCGTTGTAAATAATTTGTTAATATTATCATGAATATACATTATGCAGATAATTATGAAAACATACAGAAAACGTGGGTAGCGCATGCGCAGTCCCGTCCATAAGCAGCACATCTCTATGGGTAACATAACTCGACAGAACACGGGTGCTACCCTAATGTAGCTAGTTATAATATTTAAAGGTAAAAATATATATTTTAAAAAGTAGTAGCTAGAGGTGATAAGTATTTATTTATTAATCATTATTATCATTGATGTATTATTATTAATAGCCATTTACACGTTTGAAACACTCAAGCAAATAATAACAGTTAATAACAGTGGCATGTTTAACTAGTTAATGTACACAAAACACAGAACTGTCATGAAAAACATAAAAAAATTGTTTTCAAAATGTGGGTCAGCGCATGCGCAGTGCCGTCCATAAGCAGCACACACCGATGGGTAGTATAACTCGACAGAACACCGGTCCAAAGTCAAAGTCTTCTGTTTAGGTTTTCTGCTAAAGTCTCTGACTTTCCCTACGGTAAGATTTCTAATGCATGTAAGTAAATGTTTAGAATTGTTTTGCGTTTCCTGCTCCATATTCGAGATTTAAACCCCTTACCTCATTCATTAAAACTGTTTGTTTTAGAGCTGCCAACTTTTACAGTGTCGCCAGGGTCTGATTCAGGCTGGCTCAGTGCCAGATATTCTGCTTGTGGATTTGAGGTGATACGAGTTTTCTACAGTATTAATAGTATTATACATACCTGTCAAGTCTCCCGTTTTGGCCGGGAAACTACCGTATTTTACTCCTCTTTCCCGCCGTCCTCCCGTTTTAGTATTTTCCCGTAAATTTCCCGTATTATATTAAAATATAAAAATATATATTATTGAGAAGACAGGGCACTGACCGCTCTGTGTCTCTTAACCAATCGTGGAGCCAGTTCAAGGAGAAAGTCCCGCCTTTCAGGAGAAACAGCCAATCAGCTTGCAAAGGAGGGTCAGTGTGGGGAAGCCCCTCGTCGCTGTGAGTTCAGGCAGCTAGTCGGAGCTGGATCTGGATATACAGCGATTTTTCTTAAAGAAAGGTAACGGTAGGCTAATCATGTAAACTGTGATGAGATTTTTCTGATAGCTGCTTAAAAATACTCGTCTCCGAAATAAAACACACAGATTAAACCTTTTAAAATAAAAATATTACAGCTTGTGACTCAGTTTAACAAGAAATGTGGAGAGGACCGAAATGAACTGAACTGATCAGGTGTGGAGTGATCAAAAGAAAGAACTATTAATTAAAAATTATTAATTGTGTAGGCCCCTTAGGACAAATTTTTACTGATGGAGTATATCTGGTCCATGTCCTTTTAGTAAAAGCTCATAATACTATTTTTAGGTCACCTACAGACATTTTGCAGAATTTGTGCACCCTTTGTTCAATTTTAAATCTATTAAATAAATAAAAAATACATAATAGAAAAGAGTGCATTCATGGCAAAAAAGACATGAAGTCTTAACTTTTTTTAAATATCTAGAAAATGTTTTTTAATTTGGCTGTATTAAAAGAATGACATATGTAGGAATTTCAGATTCTGATGATCTAACTGTAGTTTATAAGTGGTTCACATTTTTTGTAAACCTGTCTTAAAATGTAAAGGATACTGAACCTTCGTTGGGCTGGTGGGATGACTTTAAGCGGCCAGAGGAAAATATCCCTTATTTTCAAATCTAAAACTTGACAGGTATGGTATTATAGTGCAAACATAACAGTATAGACATAGAAGGTCCGTGCTGAAATGTATCCGAATTAACATGACACATTTTCCGTGTTCAAATGAATATATTAGAGCATAATTATTACAAGAAATAATGTACTGTTAGTTAAGCAGACCTGGAACAGAACCACATTCATTTAGCACTGTAACCTGTGAACAGTGAAACTTTAGTCCTGATTTAGCCTAACCCTAACCTTTTTATTTGAGAACTAAAGTTCATTTAATACTGACAGTTTGATGGAGAAAATGTGTGAGAAAGTGAGTCTCAAGGCCAATACTAGTGCATCAGTTATCCGTAAATTGTACATTTCATTTGGAAATCAAGGGAGCAGAGTCTGGAGGAAGAGTGGAGAGACACACAGTCCAAACTGCTTGAGGTCTAGTGTGAAGTTTCCACAATCAGTGATGGTTTAGAGAGACATGTCATCTGCTGGTGTTGGTCCACTGTGTCAAGTCCAAAGTCAGTACAGTGTTTTCTCTGAAAATCTTACAGCAGTTCATGCTTCCCTCTGCTGACAATTGTTATGGAAATGCAGATTTTATTTTCCAACAGGACTTGGCACACTGCCAAAATCCCAACTGACATATGGTACTTCACCAATTCTTTGTGTACGGAATAGTGATTTCTTGCAGCAGTGTTCTATACTCCTGTCGTAACTATTTTTTAAAATATCATTATATTTTGGCAGACCATAGTGAAAACATTAATCCACATCTGAGTGATCTCTAACTGGAATTCTCCTCCTCTCTCAGTAAGATGGAGAACACCACAGCAGACAGTATCACTCTTCAGGTGCTGAAGGAAGCACGGGAGACGGTGATGTCCAGCCCTCTGGAGGTGATCAACACCCCCATGATCCCGTGGGCTCAGACCACACTGCCTCTCCACGAGTCCTGCAGCATCCACCTGAAGCTGGAGAACATGCAGAGGACAGGTCTGTAGATTACACATTTTCACAGGAAAAGTAAAAAAATTAACCTTCTATAAAGCTTTATTTTACTGTTATATTCTATTTGATAAAAATATTTTGTTGTACTATTTAACTCCAATGTTCTATTATAAAGTGGAATTGTAAAGTTCTGTTTTATTCCAAATAAAAAGATTTTATTATTTTATAAAAAACAATGGCTATAACATTTTTCCTTTATAACACTATTATATTCAAGCATTGTATGCTTTAAATATATTTATATTGAAAAATTCTATTCTATTATATATTTGTATTGTAATGTTTTATTGGATACCATAATTCTGTTGTAGTTTTAGTTGATTATAAAAATATATATATGTTTTTATTTTGTTAAGAAAACACCAATTGTTGTATTGTAAAGTTCTACTTTATTTAATATGTATTCTATTCAGTTTTGGATTCAGCACCAATTCTATGTTGTAAGCTAAAAAAAGGATTAAATTATAACGCATTGTCAGACTTTAACAGAATTAAATCAGGGTATTTAGCAGCATATCACAGTTTCAGTGTAGTGTGGCCCTTGTTTGATCCTGCCTGATGAACGAGGATGGTAAATCATATTGCATTAAAATATATAATATTATACGTTTATTTTTCACTATATTTTTCCTTTATTTCACCAACAGGTTCATTTAAAATCAGAGGTGTAGCAAATCAGTTTGCTCGAAAAGCCAAAGGAGGTCATTTTGTCACAATGTCAGCAGGGAACTATGGAAAATCATTTGCCTTTGCCTCTAAACACTACGGAACCAAAGGCAAAGTGGTGATGCCTGAAACCGCCCCCATCTCCAGATCCCTGCTAATACAGGTAAGAACACAGTCTGATTACAGAATAATGTCCGGAATGTCCGGTTGGGTGCCACATCGGCAAAAACCTTCAGCACGGTATTAAAACATTTTAATAAGATACATTTATTTCACAAATATAACCTGCCTGACGTGCCAGAAAACCGTCTCTGTGTCTCACTAATACAGGCCATAACAGCTCATTCATTCAAGTGTATTTAATATGGCCACAGGTGGACACATTTGACATTGTTCTCTTAACAAAAAAACGGGGAAAAAACACAATGTGCTCTGTTCAAATCAAAGGCTAGCTAGCTTAGCAAGTGAGCTACAGACCTCAACAAGCTACAAAACCCTTATTTTCTGTATTCTGTCTATCCAGTCTCTCTATCATTTTCATCTAACTGTGTAAGTTTACAGGACACTCTAAAACTCAGCTTACTAATGTCACTAAATCATTTTAAAAGTTTAATATCTAACCACCTTAATTTTAACTGTTTTTCTGTTATATTAATCTTATCTTCTTTTAAACTTAATTTCATATCAAGTAAACACAAGGCTTCCCTGCCCTCAGTAATACCCTATACAGTGGTAATGTTTTGACACAGTATGAAAAAGCGAATACCGCCCAACCGTAGTTTGGAATTTAATATTCATACAACTAATTAGAGCTAACTCTGAACCTACAGAGTTTTGGTATAGAAGTTGAGCGAGTGCCGACGCCACGTCTCTTGGATGTAGTCAATCACTGTGTTCAAGAGGAAAACATGACCTTCATGCATTCTTTCAATGATCCAGATCTCATAACAGGACACGCCAGGTACACAAATACTCATTATTACCCTACTCATTATTTTCTTGATCATAATCATACGTTTCTATTGTATTAGCAGTATTTTCTCATCTGTATTTACACATCTAATATCTAAAATTATGAATATCTCAATCTTTCATTTATGAACACTTAAGTTATATTATAATAGTTATGACAAGCATATACTTTATGCACTATATACCAGAGCAACCCCTCAGCAACCACTTAGCAACACCATAGTAACCACATATTATCACCATCACCATTATTGATAAATGTTAATATAAACATTGATGTTAGACTTTTCTACTAAACGTTAAAATACTATTTATTGTTACAGTCTTTTCTGGTATTTAACAATTTACTGCAGTCTAGGCTTTGAGGTTCTGGAGGTGGTTCCTAATCCTGATATAGTGGTGGTGTGCTGTGGTGGAGGGGGGTTACTGGCTGGAGTGGCCGCTGCCATTAAATTGTCAGGATGTGATGAAACAAAAATCTATGGAGTGGAGCCAGAAGGAGGTAAAGAATTTAATTATTTCCTGTCCAAAAATCTCATATTTTTTAAAAATGGAAACAAAAAAAACATTGTAACTTTCTATTGCAATCAGTATAAACTTTTATTAAAATTGATTTTGAAGCATTTCTATTGGTCCATTCATCATGAAAACTTAATTCATTAAGAAATGATGGAGATACAACGTTTTTGCATGACAGCAATGATATATGTAGTAGGTACAGATTTTAATACAGTTTTGCTGAATTTAATGCAGTTGTGCTTATTGGTTGGTATACATATATTGTATTAAAATACATTATAATTACATTATATATTCAAAAGTGTAGCAAAATGAATCATCATGTAGCACTGAAAGTCACGTTTGCAAATTAAGCAATATAATGCTAATCAAATAGCTAAAATAATTGCATTACTAAAATAAATATGAAAAAAATCATGGATAGCTGTTTTATGTTCCTACTTATTGAAGACATTTGTGTTTATATTAGTGTATTATTGTTTTAGTTCATTGTTTAACCTTTTACTTTTAACAGCATGCACAATGTACAAAAGCTTCATTGAGAACAAACCTGTCGGCATGGACAGCAAAAGCATCGCTTCTGGTCTTGCACCTCCCTTTGCAGGTAAAACATTGTTGGATCAAGCCTTAATTCTTTTATTTTTTCCATATTGTGAAATATTTGTGCAGTTGTGGCACCCTGGAGTGGCATACAAAAACACTGTTTTGAGAAAATCTGTTCTTTTATGGGTTCAGAAGTGTACGTGCCTCCATATCTCTAAAGCTGGGGTGGAGTGACTGTCTAACTGTATCATTACCAAATCTCTCCTTAGTCAGGTGTCTGAGAATAGGAAGGCCTTTTCGATTCCATGTTATATGAACTATAACAAATTAAGCATTATATATATATATATATATATACCATAATTAATCAATTTCAGCTAATTCACTTATGTTTTTAAGGTTCAGTTCAATGTGTTTGTGGTAATGGGGAGGGATGTGTAAAATAGATTTTTGAGCTGAACCATCACTTTAATTTATGTGAAACAAATTTATGTTTATGAGGTCATTAAACCTTCACTTACAAGGTGTGTGGGTTGTGTGTTTTATGTTTCAGGTGCTCTACCGTTTGCACTGTGTCAGAAGTACGTGGAGGAGATAGTGCTGGTAACAGATGAGGAAATCAAGTCTGCTGTGTCCACACTCTACAGAGCTGGTCTGGTAGTAGAACCATCAGGTTCTGCTGCTTTTGCTGCTGTCATTAACGGCAGAATACCCAACATCACCGGCAAAACTGTGGTGGTCATTCTGAGTGGAGGAAACATTGGGAAAGATGAGCTCACCAATTTCCCTGACTGAGATAGGAGTTTAAAACATGCATTAATGCATCATCCTAAAATGTGATTTATATGATATTAATTATAGTATAGGTATAAATATTCATGAGCAAAAGCCTAAATTCTATCGTTTCTTCTAACCCACTCCTCCACTGGACTAAAGCAGCGTTATACCGGATCACCAAAGCATCATTTTTTTTTTCATAAAAAACAGGTCCCAGGGCATTCATTCATACTAGAGACCTCAACTAGACATTTTAAAATGAATGAAAAATATGAGACCTTTAAGGCAGAAATACAGTATGCTCGTAATTCAAGTCACTCCTGTGAAAATGCTGCTATAGAAAATAAAGATGTAGCATAAATTATCTGACCTTTGTGTGAGAGCTGCTGTGATGAGCGACAGATGTAGCCGCCACTCAGCAGGAGATCTACTTCTCCTCTCATTAAAAATGAATGGAGCAGAAAGATGAGGGCTGTTTAACCAGAGATACATATAAAAGCTACAAGTTGTAGCTACTGTATTAATACTCGGAAATTTGATGTAGACTGAGTTGTATTTAGAACCTCTTTGCAGTAGAAAGTTGTTTGTGCTACAGTGGGTACCCATACAAAAAAGGAACGATGTAAAATTTATTCATAAAACACATCTGAAATTGGCCAAAAATATATGTTTTTACTTGCTGTAATATAATTGCAGGCAGTTTAAAATCGAACTATATTTATAAAGACATGCACATCCATATAGTTGAATCAAGAAACTGGTAAAGAATGGTACAGAAAAAAACAAGCCAACTGCTTATAATCAGATTTATTTTTAAAAGGTACTGTAGATATTTAAACACAAACAAATAAATTAAAAACTAAGAAGGCAAAAAGTTTATCCAGGTGATGACAGAAGAACCACTTTTGCTTTTTTAGAGAATCTTTCTGAATATATATATATTTTTTAAGAAACCCAAAATAATTAATCTGTGGTATCCCTCCAGAAGACCTTTCTCTCCCTTTTTAAAGAGTGTGTGTCCTGTTAGTGTCCCCTAAGCTATACAACTTCCTTAGCGGCCATTCTGAGAACAACAGCATCCAGAACAGTTCCACACTTCTCCTCCTGCGGGGTGACTTTGTAAAGCTGAAAGGACAAAAACAAAAGCATACACTTTAATATCTCAGTCAGAGAACAGAAACAGATTTATGTAATGGTAGAATGGTGATATGACCACATTTATATTATTGTATGTGACTAGTTAAAGTCCTGCAGGGAACTACTCTAATGGTGGAAAAAAACTTTAAAAAACCTATTAATAATTTTTAAAAGGGAACTACATTGACGTTGTCCTGCAAAATATATTTAATTCTACATTTGACTGACATTTATGTTTGGAAAGAGTGTACATCTGGTAGTTGTTCTTTACATTGTTTCAAAATTTCAAGACTGTTGGATCAATAGAAATGCTCCAGAATGACTTGGAATTAAATTGACTTGGGATTACATATAGTCATCAATTTAACTGTTTTTAATGAAACAGTTAAAACTATTTGTCTATGTCTAATAGCATTCAGTTTCAATCTAACTGAAAAACAAAATATGTCAAACATATTTAGTGTCAAAACATTTTGATGCCACCATATCTGTTACACTACTCACCCTATATATGAACACTGGAATCACACAAAGACAAACCTTTTTAATCTTGGCCATATCACTGAGAGTGGAAATCTGATCAGCTGGAATCTGCTGGCCATCCACCTTAGACGTGACATCATCCTTATTGAAAATGTCCTCTTTATTATGAACGAGGACAACAAGGACGGCGCTGTCACTGTCTGAGACTCCAAACCTCCTAAATGCCTCAGAGATCTGTAAAAAATATTAATAATCACATTAATAATCATAGTAATCACAGTGCTTTATGATTTATGTTAACGGAAAAACTCACGTTGTTGGTGGGTGAGAGACTAAAGATGATCTCAGAGTACAAACTCCTCGTCTTCATTTTCCCAACCTTCTGTAAATGAACTGCCTTATTTGCTGCTACCAGAGTCTGGAACAGGTCCACAACCTTTGGAAGTAGAGGAAACAGAGAGAGATACACTTTCAACTACAGTCTAGTCAGAATTTTAATATTATTACTCCGCCTTGTTTTTACGCTCATTGTCCACTGTATCGTACTTTGTCATTTATTTATTGAGCAAAATGATCCAATATTTACGGTGGCCGAGAAAGCCCAGCGCAGTGCAAATTGAAAAGCGCTGCAAAAGCACAAAACACATCCATCAAAATTACAACACAGGCGCAGCAAATAGAAAAACGCGCTGCAAAAAGAAAAACGCGCTGCAAATACAACCACAACACAACGGAAGTGAGTCACAACACAACAGAATTTTCCCGGGGGACCTTAAAAGATGCTGTACCAGCTGTATACAAAGGACAATAAGTGGCAAACAAGCTTCTGAAAAGTAAGTTTGTTTATTACCTGTGATTACCACGGTTGTGTGCATATTATTAAAAGTTCTGCTTCACAAAACGCCTTGTTTGCCACTTATTGTCCTTTGTACACATAGTGAAGTCCGAGACGTTACTGAAGACGCAGCTTAGCTGGTACAGCATCTTTTAAGGTCCCCCAGGAAAATTCCGTTGTGTTGTGACTCACTTCCGTTGTGTTTGTATTTGCAGCGCGTTTATCTATTTGCTGCGCCTGTGTTGTAATTTTGATGGATGTGTTTTGTGCTTTTGCAGCGCTTTTCAATTTGCACTGCGTTGGGCTTTCTCGGCCACCGTACAATATTACATATTTGTCAGTGGCAAATGTTTGTGAACCTCTAGGGTTAGCAGTTATTTCGAAGGTAAAATTAAGAGTCAGGTGTTTTTAATCAATGCAATGACAATCAGGTGTAAGTGGGCACTCTTTTGTTTAAAGAACAGGGCTCTATCTAAGTCTGCACATCACAACACATGTTTGTGAAAGTGCATCATGGCCCAAAAAAGGAGATTTCTCATCAGGCAGGGATCTCTAAAGAGTTTGGACTGTGTACAAACGGAGGAAATTCAAGACCATTCTTACCCTTCCCAACACTGGTCCACCAACAAAGATCACTCCAAGAGCAAAGCATGTAATGGACCCCACAAAGGACCCCAGGGTAACTTCTAAGCAACTGAAGGCCTCTCTCACATTGGCTAATATTGATGTTTGTAAGTTTAAATGCAAGGTTAAATGGTTAAAGAAAGGAAAACACTGCATTCCAGCATAAGAACCTTATCCAATCTGTGAAACGTGGTAGTGGTAGCATCATGGTTTGGGCCTGTTTTGCTACATCATTGATGGAACAATGAATTCTAAATTATATCGAATAATTCTAAAGGAAAATTTCAGGACTTCTGTCCATGAACTGAATCCTAAGCACACAAGTTGTTTTATTAAAGAATATTTCGAGAGGAATAAAGTTAATCTTTTGGAATAGCCAATTCAAAGTCCTGATCTTAATCCAAAAGAAATGTTGTGAAAGAAACTGAAGCGAGCAGTTAATTTGTCTTTTTTGTCATTTCAGCCATTTCTCATTTTCTTAATTTGGAATTTGGGAGAAATGCTGTTCGTAATTAAGAAAATAAAACAACAATGTTCATTTTACTTAAACATATACCTATAAACAGCATCATCAGAGGAACTGTCTCTTTAATTTTTTCCAGAGCTGTATATAATAGTTGATCATTTTCCCTAAATAAACAAATTCATATGTATAATATATATTTTTCTTTTCATCTACTTTTAGGACTGATGTTTTTGGTCATACTTATGCAGAAATGTAGAAACTGTATAAGGGTTCACAACACTTTTAAGCACAACTGTCGTGTAGGTGTCTAATAAGCCTACACAGTGTTTAAAAACTCCAGCAGCACTGCTGTATCTGATTCACTCACTCATACCAGCACAACACACTCTACTAACACACCACCACCCAAATTATACTGTGGTGGTCTATACAGAGAAACAGATACAGGATTACAGTCTGTGATTATAGTCTTTATACTGTCTTTAACGTTACCATGCTGGGGTTAATCAGAGCTCCGGGTATCTGTCCCTCCATTGCCATCTTTCTCAGCTCTGCGCAGTTTTTCACATCTCTGAACAGCAGCTGAGTGACTGACTGATCGGGGAAGAGCTCTAAATCCTGAGTTAACTGCATCTCCAGCCTTAAATAAAATAAAAACACTCCTGGTTTACTAAACTAACCAAACTACAGCTAGCTAACCCTAGCTTACTACACGAGTGCACGAGACCAGGACAATAATATTGTAACACCCTCAGCACTGTGCTACGCTAGCTTGATAACTAACGTTCCGAGTATCAAAGTAGCTAGCTGGCTATGTCTAATACGTTTAAACGCGATGTAATCGGTATTAAATCATTTATATACATAAATATTATATTCTCATACATCACAATTTTTAATTGTGTTGTAAAAGATAAACTGTAAACCATACGGAACGTCTGCTCCCGTGCTCAGGTTTCCGTCTGTCAGGTTGTAACCGTCGCTCCGCTCTCCGCTGGCTCGCTGCAGTATGCAGGCGGGTAAAAACATATTTCCCGCTAAAACTGGAGAGTTCATTGGGTTATGACTAAACGGGATTATTGGTAGACAACCCCGGGGAACGAATCTGCAATTTACATTAGGCTGTAGGACGGTTAATAGAGAGAAAAGCGATGTTAGAGCGGGCGGAGTGCTACGCCTTCACGGCGCTGTGCAGCGTCAACTTCTTCATATCGTGTTTAATCTTCTCCTCTGTGAGCCGAGAGCAGAGAGAGCCTTATATGGACGAGATCTTCCACATCCCACAGGCTCAGAAATACTGCCAGGGCAAGTTCAACCAGGTGAGGACAGACTCACACATAGGCTGGAGCATCTAATCTGACATATAACCACATATAAAGGCATCATATGGGTGTGTTGAGAGCCTTACAGCTATCTACATAGATGTGTAGCTAGATATTGGTCTTATATGGGTGTTTACAGAGACTCATAACTACATAGAGCTACATAGGTGTGTAGCTAGGTATTGATCTTATATGGGTGTATACACAGAGTACAAATGTAAAGTGTAAATTAAAGACATGAATGTTCAGCACCTCCAGGAACTAATTCACAATGCTAAGAAAACTCATGAACCTCATGAAGACACTGAGATTAAAATACCAAGAGTGTGCAGATATGTCCTCAAAGCTAAATGTAAAACATATCATAACATATTTCTTATTTACAAAAATAATTCCACACAGTTCCTGTAGAGCCTTAATATAGTCTTCAAAATTACATTTACAATGTAAAAATTAATAAAAAGGAAGTGAACACATTGAATGAGGCCTGTCCAAACTTTTAACTGGTACTGTATACAGGACATTATGTGGAAGTACACAGGACATTGGTTGAGTGTATGCAGAATATCACATATACAGGGCATCACGGATGTATATAGGACATCACATTGTATATAGGGATCATCGCATGCATGTATACATGGTATATGCACTGTGGCTTTATATGCACAGGGCTTCGCCTGGTTGTTTACAGGACTTCATATATACAGAGCATCACTCGAGTGTGTACAGAGCATCATATATTGAGAATTGTGTGTATACCAGGGCATCACATGTGCATAGCATAACAATTGTACATGGGGTTTCACATAGTTCTGTTTAGAGCATAATTCTTGGTATCACATGGATGTATAGAGGATATCACATGGGTGTACATATACTAGTGCATCTAAAAAAAAATGAATATCTTGTTGCTGGTAATGTGGATAACAATGAAAATAAATAAATAATTGATCACAAAAAAATTGAATATCATTAAAAAGTTACTTTATTTCAGTAATTCAGTTCAAAACGAGAAATGAATGTATAACACAGAGTGATCTATTTATGCGTTAATTTATTTTATTGTTGATGATTTTAGCTTACAGACAATGAAAACGCAAGTATCAGTGTCTCAGAAAATTTCAATATTTTATAAGACCAATTGATACTTTTGGTAGTGTGGGCAGTTTGCCATGTTCTGCTGAAAAACAGAAATCTGCATCTGTGCTTGGAGGTATATACAGAGCATCACTTGGGTGTAGACAGTATTTAAGGACGAGCTTTGGTTCAGTTTCGATGATTTGCATTTTGTTCTAATTCTGTAATAAAGTAATAAATGCATTTTAAATAAATGTAAATATATAATGTATATTTTCTTTTCATTTTGTTAGTGGGATCCCATGATCACTACACTGCCTGGCCTGTATCTGCTGTCTGTGGGAGTGATTAAACCAGTGGTATGGCTGGCAGACTTCTCTGGGGCGGTGGTGTGCTCCACTGCCATGCTGCGCTTTATCAACCTGCTGTTTAACTGTGGGAACCTCTACATCCTCTATCTCATCATCTGCAGGCTACACTTTAAGGACAAGGTGATAATTAAGTGTTAATTTTTGTCGTATTTTCCTGAATTATCTCAATAATATTAGCTATTGTGTATTTTTAGATATGTCTGGATATGGCTGATATTTGAACTAATATTCCATTATGTGTAGGACCCTTTTATCAGTGCAAACCATTTAACCTGTTTTAATATATATAATATTAACTTATCATTAATCTACACTACATTTGACAAAAGTATTGGGATGATTTTTTTCTTTATAATATAAAAAAAACAGAGGAGTTTCCTTCTTTTGCTGGAGTAATTGTCTCTTCTGTTCAGGGAAGACTTTACTAGATTTGGGTGACTACTGTGAGGATTTGTTTGCAATTAGCAAACAAGAGAATTAGTAGAGTAAGGGTGATGGATGATCTCCTCTCCACTCCACCCCACCTCATCATCCTCACATCACAAACTTAGTCCAAGAGTATTGGATGGAGCTCCATCATTCCAGAGAACATGGCCAGCCTGTGGTAGAAAAAAAAATAAAGGACCATTTAAATTTATGAGTTTAAACTTAAAGGTTCTTTGCAATTATTTGTGGTCTGAAAGATATTTTTTGTTATTTCAGCCATTTCTCATTTTCTGCAAATAAATGCTCTACATGACAATATTTTTATTTGGAATTTGGGAGAAATGTTGTGTGTAGTTTATAGAATAAAACAACGATGTTAATTTTACTCAAACATATACCTGTAAATAGCTAAATCAGAGAAACTGATTCAAAACTGAAGTGGTCTCTTATTTTTTTTTGTAGAGCTGTATATTTACCTACACTGCCTTCTCAGGTTCTCACCACAGTGTCGCTTATCTTCTCTTTCTTCTCTAGTCCCGCTTGGCTGCTCGGAGAGTTCTCTCAGCCCTGACCCTGTCCACCTTCCCTGTGCTCTACTTCTTCACCTTCCTCTACTACACCGACGCCGGCTCCACCTTCTTCACCCTCTTCGCCTACCTCATGTGTCTCTACGGGTGTCACAAAGCCTCGGCCCTGCTGGGAATCTGCGCCATCCTTTTCCGACAGACCAACGTCATCTGGGTTGCGTTCTGCGCCAGCACGGTGGTGGCTCAGAAGATGGACGAGGCGTGGCGGGTGGAGCAGTCAAAGAAGAGGGATGAGAAGACCCCCTCTCAGGTCCCACTGTCTGTCAGTGGCGTGAGGAGGGTAGTGAATTTTTTGTTGTATTATTTTACGACACCGGCCAATGTGAAGACGGTGATCTTGGTGGCATGGCCGTATGGCTTAGTCGGTGCTGGTTTCGTTACGTTTGTGGTGCTGAATAATGGAATTGTGGTTGGGGACAGGACTAGTCACGAGGCTTGTCTGAACTTCCCTCAGCTTTTTTATTTCTTCTCCTTCACGCTGGTCTTCTCGCTTCCCGCCTCACTTTGCTACCACAGGCTGGTCAGGTTCGTACAGTCTCTGAGAAAGCACCCCTTCTTGTTTCTGCTGATGGCAGCTCTGTTCTTGCTGCTGATCTGGAAGTTCACTTACGTCCACAAGTACTTGCTGGCGGATAACAGGCATTTTCCTTTCTATGTCTGGAAGCGGATCTTCCAGAAGCACCATTTGATCCGGTTCCTCCTTGTTCCTGGCTATTTGTTTGCAGCCTGGAACTTTTACGACACTCTAAAGTTCAAGTCGCTGTTTTGGCTCTTAGCACTTTCTGTATGTTTACTGGCAGCTACAGTTCCTCAGAAACTGCTGGAATTCCGCTATTTCATCCTGCCGTATCTCCTCTACAGAGTACACATCCCTCTTCCATCTCTTCCTAGACTGCTGCTCGAATTTGCTCTCTACACAGCAGTCAACGCAGCCACGCTCTACATATTCATCTACAAGACATTTCACTGGCCTGATAGCTCTGCAGTGCAGAGATTCATGTGGTGAAATTTGAACACTGTAATCAGTTCACTTCTTTTTTCTTTTTTTTTTGGTACTGAAGATCAGGAAAAGAAAAAAAAGAAATGACTCCCTTTTTTTTCCTTTTTCCCCACGGCTCTCACCAGGTACCAGGTACCTTCCTACTGCAGAATCATGTCAGCAGAAGAACATTCGAAAACCAAAAGAGACATTGAATATGTATTACAGCAGTTTTCTTTTGTTCTCAGTCTTTGTCCTGAAGTACCACATATATTAAACTGTGTTCAAACTGCAGGCAAATGTACTTTACTTGATTTTATTTCTTAAATCAGATAAAAATAAGTTGAGATTAGTGTTGCTCCGATTTGACTGATGCTCTACTTGTATTGGTACAGTTACTGGCACTGCACACACCATATCATTCTCATCAGTAAAGAGCACTGATACTATGAAGCCGTTACTGACACACATTTTTTTATAACTCCGAAAGTTTTCGAATTTGCAGTTACTCAACCATTAAATGCTGTTCTTTCAAAATTGTATATCTTTTTTGAGATATAAAATACTACATGTACCCAAAATAAAACTATGGACTGTAAAATATAATGCTAAAAAAAAAAACTCTGAAGTAATTTAATCAGAGTTTGTATTGATATTGCTACTCAGTACTCAGTATTTACTACCCCCATTGATTGTCCACATGTTAATTGCAGTTGTTCAGATCAGATTTGCCTGTCTGAACATCACAAGTGTATCTGTACGAGTTTGACATCAGTAAGGCAATGGTCACACACAAGGTAAATGCAGCCCAAATATGATCTTTTATGCCAAATGTGACACAGGTATTTCGTTTGGGTGGCTTGGTACTAAAATCCGGTGCATATCCGACTTTGAAGGCATAAAAATAGGCTACAAGTATAGTGGAAAATGGCTGTGAGTAAACGAGAAAATAATCAGTAATACTAGAATTAGACTCATGTCTCAGCCTTGTGGTGTTCTTAATAATTTGGCTGAACGTGGCTATAGATCATGACTGCAGGGTCCAAAAAAAACTTGTCCATGATAGAAAAATACGTAATTGTATTTAATAAGATTATTTCTCATGTAGTGAGGAACACAAAGGCATCCAGACTAAGACAAATCTTTCAAAACTTACAAATCAGTTTCAAATTACTTCCAAATGTAGCAAAAATGCAGTTTCTGGCTTTTCTGACTATCACAATCAATATAAATACAGTCTAGTTATGCCAAAACTCAGATTTGTGCCAGCAGTCTGAACAAAGCCAACATTTCTCTTTCTACTAAGTCACCTGATGCAGCTAATGAACTAATTAGGTCACCCTTCCAGAAGTGAATGGGCCTGTTAGATCAGGACTAGAGAACCCTCCAGAACTAGAACCGAGAACCACTGGATTATGGGATAATGTGTTCATTAATATCTATGTTTGAAAACACAAGGTTTTTTTGGCACTTACTTAACTACAGTACTGTTCAGAAAACAGCTGTTGCAGTTAAAATTGTTCTGTTTGTGTTAAAATGCTGATCTCAGCAATAAATTTGTTTACACCTCTAAAAATACTGTATAGCAGTATACATCTGCACTGGTTGGCTATTGAATTGTTGGCTGCCTTGATCCAGCTAATCACTATGGGCTGGTTTCCTAAACAGATTCAAAGTGCTGTATAGTCCAGGACTAGGTTAATCACAGAAAACCAGCCCTATATTAATTTCCACCAGCAGCTCATTTGATTTACTTAAAGTAAGGACTGTTTAATTGATAACTAGGTGTTTGATGAGGACAGGGAATACTGAGCTTCTTCTAGTTCTCTTAATGTTTTAAGAAGCAGATAAGAAAAGGGGTGGATGGATTTTTTTGTCTTTAATATTAAATGTTCTACACAGTTGAATTGTGTTGTCTTTTTCAAATGATTCCTTAAGTGTCCTCGTCTTTATTCACTGCCATTTGAGTCGCCTGTCGTGGACCAAGCACAAGCATCATCTTTTTAATGTGATTCGACAAGTTGTTTGTTTTTTCTTCAAGTTATACTGGTTCTGCCTTGTTTACCCTTAAGATGAATCGCCATAAATACTGATGCCAGTTCTTTTAAACTTTAAACCCTGTTAGATACAGATAAAACACGTCAGTCAGTTTAGTCTTAATTTCTTTACCTGAATGTTTTTCCTTTCACTCATATGAATTCTCTTTGTATTTGTGAAGGTCCTTGTTCTCCATTGTCAGTGTTCATTTGCAAACCCACTGTTCTGATGCAATAAAGAAAGAATTTTAAATTTAGGCAGTGCTGCTTTTTTTTTTTCCTTTCAAAAAATTCTTCTGTCTGTTGTTTTGTAATTAAATTAAAATGACAGTCCGTATTATTTTGTTTCTAAATTGAAAGCAGAAGCATTTCTGAGTGGTACCATCAACTCAGTATTTTATCCCTTCTCCAGTGTGCTGGAACAACCATAACTGCTAAGCCTAATATATTTAAATATATATATTTATATATATAAAAAAACGGGATGTCAAGGGTCAAAAAACTTACCAAACTAATTTTGTGTTCCAATAATTAGTATTAAAGGTGTTCAAATCAATAAAATGACAAGGGTGCACAAATTTATGCACCTGCCTAATTTTGTTTAAAGAATTATTGAATTAAGATCTGTTGAATTAAGACCACGGGAAATTAAGTTCCCTCATTTGTTTTTCTGTATATTTGATCTTATTTTAATTATGACTAAGGAAGTCAATCTCAACACTCTGTCCTGTTACCCAAATTTATTATTTTCCAATTTTGGAAAAAATCACTAGAATGTACTTAGTGTCCTCATGCTATTAGCATAGCCGCCATTTAGCTATTTTAAATGTTTTTGCTAATTCTATGCTAAAAACTCATTCCTGTTACTTTCATTTATGTTACTCAAAACATAAAAAGTAACAAGAGTGAGTTCCAGTAACAGAATGAGTGCCATTAACAGTCATACATATCAATGATTTGAACATGCAGTCAACCATTTCTTTAAACAAAAGACTTTCTTGAGAGAAGGAATTAGTGCACTTGCTTTAAAACATTCTTTTTAAATGTAACATGGGTTTAGTAATCATGTTTGGCTTAAAATGTAAGTAAAGCTGCCTGAGTTTCAGAGTTGAAAAATGATTAAAAGAAGGTTTAATTTAGAAGAGTTACAACAAGCAAATAGCACCCATTGCTGAAACAGATGAGCAATTCATGCACACACACAGCTTGTATAGTCTCTGATGATGATGAGGTCTATCACTTTTGTCATTGAGTTTAAAAATCCTTAGAGCTAAGCTCTAAAATGTAATAGAAACCCTTAACTGCAAAATAATAAACTACTTTTTAAAACCCCTGATTACAGAAGAAACAATTGCTGTTCCAGTACTTTTGCCCATATAGTGTATGTGGATCAAATGCATACATAAACTTGATTTTGCATAAATGGATTGTTTTACATGTGTTTATAGAATGTTATGTAACTCCCAAAAGTAAGGTTCATTCCAGTGGTGTTTAATCCAAACGTTGGGAGCACTGGATTCTATGGAATGTACAGTAAAGCAAGGAGTATACCCATGAATAACAGCGTCCTTCCACTAGGTGGCAGTGTGAAACTGAATAGTGTAAACTGTCAGTTGGTTCTATATTTCCCACGCCTCATATTGGAGTACTGGAGTGGTTAACACAGGAAATCAGTACCATCCATTACTTCTTGTTCTGCCTGACAGTTTTAATTAGACTTGAGAATGTTTGTTTCACACAGTTATCATATAATTGGCAACTATTGGCTGAGAAATCTCCAACCAATTATGAGCGCTGGTAACTTTTTCTAACTGGTTTTTTAACTGGTTTCTAAGCTGAGGTTGTTAATATGCGTTGGATGCTGTTCTTATGCTTCTCCCACTCTTAGTTAACTCAGCCAAGATGCATACATGCAGTCTACAGCTAATTACTCTTTCAATCCATGTACATCCAATGATTCCTCCTTAAGCTGTCAAATCTGACCTGAGAGTTTTTATAATTGATGTAAAAAAAAAAAATAGCATCTGCAGCAGGAAGATTCAGAGCTGGGTAGGTAATTATGATGAGGGCTGTAATGAGGTACATGCTTCTGAATATATTCAGTATTTAAGTGTTAAAGCAGAGAAACAGAAGCACTTATTTGCACACATGTTCACAGACACTTTTCAAACATCCGGCTCATTATTTACACACTGTTCCTATTTTGATGGAACATTTCTCGATGATGACTTTGTTAAATGGTATAAAGAGAAAGGCCAGACAAAGCCATAGATGAACCACCTTCAGTTCCTCAAAGAACACTGGGACTCATTGGAACTGATATCTTTTTAATAATAGTTTGCTCTTGATAAAACAATCATATCCAAAATTCATCATGTGTTTTTTAAACCAGAGAACCACCTTTCTACAATTATTTTTTTCTTCTAGATTTTCTTTTTAAATTTCTCCCATTTTTCTCCCAATTTAGCTAGACCAATTGTCTCACCTATTCAGCTGCTACTCAGCTGTACATCCCACATCACTAGTGATGTTACAACACAAGGAGTGTCAGCCATGTGCTGATCGACATCACCCTTGGAGTTATGAGGGGAAAGAGCATCCAGAGAGAGCAAGGCCAATTGTGCTTTCTCAGGGCTCTGACAGCTAAATGGCAAGCTGCATGAGCAGGATTTGAACCAGCGATCTCCCAGTCATAGTGTTTTGGTTCCACTAAGCATATAGGACACGTTGTAGTTGTACTATAGTTACAGACTGTAGTCCTGTATCTGTTTCTCTGCATACTTTATTATTATATTCCTTTATCCACCTTGTAGATAAAGTTAAGTCTAAGACAGAAGCTCTGAATCTGTTACTGAAAAGTTTGTGTTGGTTAGTCCTTCATCAGTAGTCACAGGACGCTGCCCACAGGTCGTTGCTAATAGGATGCTGTTGACTGGATATTTCTGGTTGGTGGATCCAGGTTCTAGTCACACATAGTGACCAGGTGTAAACAAGTTCTAAGACATGCCTTAATCTAACTTAACACATCAACTATTCTGTATACAGCCTACGAAGATGCTTTATTATTGTGTGCTGAAAGTTCTGATATAAAAATCTAATTATACTGGTTTCGGGTACAGTATTGTGATTTTTTAAATGCCTGTTTGACCTACACTCGGTTTGCCTACAACCCCTTTTTTGAGCCAAAATCACATGCTCAAATCCCAGCGCTCCGGTGCTTCCCCCATGCCCCAGATACAGCTTCCAGAAACTTTTATCGAGCTGGGAGCGAGGGGATAGAGAAAAAGTACAACAAAACTTCTGTTCTGCAACCTATATTTGGCAGTGCATTAAAGAGTATCAATAATACAGACTGGTGAGGTGAGGATGGATATAGGCATCAGAAGACATCAGAAATGCCATTAAAAGCTTTTACATTGGTGCTGTATGTTTTAGTGTAGGACAGAACATACATAATACATCTATGCAGCCTGCTTAGCTGACGTGGCTGGCTCTTCTCAGTTGGGCCACGGTTGTATGAATATGGTACGGATATGCAAAAAGTCTTGGGATAGCAGTATGTACACTACCGCTCAAAAGTTTGGGATCACAGTGAAATTTTCTTGTTTTCAATGGAAACACACTTAAGATTATAAAATAAAGCAAATAAACAGGACATGCAGACATTGTCAGGGTAATAATTATTGCTTTTAATGAAAATGATGACTGTGTACTTCAAATTTTACCTTCATTTTACCTTCGGGATCAATAAAGCATCTATCCATCCATCCATCCATCTATCCTTCCATCCATCCATCCATCCAAGAAGCCACCTTTTGCAGCAATTACAGGCTGGCAGACTCTAGACATTTTAGCTGTCAACTTTTCGAGGTAATCTGATGTGATTTCACCCCATTCTTCCTGTAGCATCTCCAACAACATGGATTGGTTTGATGCGGTCTTCCTCCATACCATACGTTCAAGCTGCTCCCACAACAGCTCAATAGGGTTCAGATCCGGAGACTGTGCTGGCCACTTCATTACAGTCAGAATTATGGCTGACTCCT
Organism: Astyanax mexicanus; assembly: GCF_023375975.1. Lineage (NCBI taxonomy): Eukaryota > Metazoa > Chordata > Actinopteri > Characiformes > Acestrorhamphidae > Astyanax > Astyanax mexicanus. The sequence continues at coordinate 18,928,348 of NC_064409.1, forward strand.
TACTTCTGAAATATTTCAGACACAATTTGGAGGTGTGTTTGGGGTCATTACCCTTTTGTACGACAAAATTGGCCCCAATCAAGCTCTGTCCACAGGGTATGTCATGGCGTTGCAAAATCTTGTGGTAGCCTTATTTCTTTAAGATCCCTTTCACTCTGTATAAATCTCCTATTTTACCATCTCCAAAGCATCCCCAGACCATCACACTGCCTCCACCATGCTTGACAGATGCCATTAAACATAGGTTATGCATCTTTTTTTATTAGTCCTGCACTTCTGTTTGATCTAAAGACCTCAAACTTGGACTCATCTGTCCACAACACTTTCTTCCAATCTTCCAGTGTCCAATGTCTTTTCTCTTTGGCCATCACAGTTTTCACACTTTTCTTTTTATTGGCCAGTGTGAGGTATGGTTTTTCTTGGCAATTCTGCCATGAAGTCCAGCATCCTGAAGTCGCCTCTCGATCGCTGATGCTGACACTGGTGTTTGACGGGTTTCATTTAGTGCAGCTGCTAGTTGACAGCCTGTGAGGCGTCTTTCTCTCAAACTGCTGGGATGCCAGCAGATGGGGAGGTGTTGTGGCTCTACTTTAGTAAAATGCTGACAAAGGAAGGTGCCTACATGATGACCCCTGTGAAGAGCTAGCGGTGTAGTGAATGATTAGTGCATGGGTGAAGGGTTTGGGTTAAATGTTGTTGATCAGATCATAAACAGCCACAGCTGTTAATGTCATGTAGTTAAAGCTGGGTGAGTGGGAGAGTGGAGTATAGGAGAAGGCAATAGGTCCTATGTATAACCACAGTTGTTAGGTGCATGATTATTATTATTATTATTATTATTATTATCTATCTTTATCCTATCATTCAACTTTGTGTATTCATACCTGTCAAGTTTTAGATTTAAAAATAAGGGATATTTTCCTCTGTCCGCTTAAAGCCGTCCCACCAGCCCAACGAAGGTTCAGTACCCCTTACATTTTAAGACAGGTTTACAAAAAATCTAAAATAACCACATGTGAACCACTTACACACTACAATTAGATTATCAGAATCTGAAATGTTGTGGACATTCCTACATATGTAATTCTTTTAATACAGCCAAATTAAAAACCCTTTTCTAGATCTTTTTTTTTTGTTTAAGATTTCATGTCTTTTTTGTAATAAATGCACTCTTTTATATGATATATTTTTTATTTATTTAATGGATTTAAAATTGAACAAAGAGTGCACAAATTCTGCAAAATGACTGTTGGTGACCTAAAAATGGTATTATGAGCTTTTACTAAAAGGACATGGACCAGATATATTCCATCAGTAAAAATTAGTCCTAAGGGGCCTACACAATAATTTTTAATTAATACTTCTTCCTTTTGATCACTCCACCCCTGATCAGTTCAGTTAATTTCGGTCCTCTCCACATTTCTAGTTAAACTGAGTCACAAGCTGTAATTTTTTTATTTTAAAAGGTTTAATCTGTGTGTTTTATTTCGGAGTATTTTTAAGCAGCTATCAGAAAAATCTCATCACAGTTTCCATGATTAGACTACCGTTACCTTTCTTTTAGAAAAATCGCTGCATGTATGTTTTAACTTCAGCAGCTCCAACTAGCTGCCTGAACTCACAGCGAGGAGGGCGGGGCTTCCCCACACTGACCCTCCTTGCAAGATGATTGGCTGTTTCTCCTGAAAGGCGGGACTTTCTCCTTGAACCGGCTCCACGATTGGTTAAGAGACACAGAGCGGTCAGTGCCCTGTATCCTCAATAATATATATTTTTTTCTTTTAATAAAATACGGGAAATTTACGGGAAAATACTAATACGGGAGGACGGCGGGAAAGAGGAGTAAAATACGGTAGTTTCCCGGCCAAAACGGGAGACTTGACAGGTATGTGTATTATGTTACTTGTGAGGCCTGAACTCTATAAGACCTCTGAATGTCCAAGCTGTTGTTGGCAGCAGGTCCTTTAAGTACTGTCTTTTAGTTGGACACACTGTAAGTTGGAGCCTTTATGAGCATCAATGAGCCTTGGATGCTCATGAACCTGCCTTGGAACATTTTTGGAAGGTACTGACCCCTGCATACCAGGAACACCCCATATCCTATGCCTGGTGTTTTGGAAATGTTCTGACCCAATCTTCTACCCATCACAGAGCCTTTAGAGTTTGGTTCTTGTCAAAGTGTCTCAGATTCAATCAGATTAATTTTTTCTGCTTTTCACACATCAACTTTAAAAACCGACGGTTCTCTTGCTGCCTAATATTTTCAGTAGATCCCATCCCTGTGCCAGGTTCCACCTGTCAATGGTTTACTTTACAGCTTTTTGCTATCACAAGGAAAAACCTAAATTAATAGCAATCTCATCACTAAAATCAAACCTGCATGTGCAATTCTACTTAATCTCCATCAGATATCAGAGTCTTCACTCATACTCACGGCCAACAAACACCACATGAGTCTGTAACGAAGTGGATAAAGCTTCCCAGCATGCCCCAGTGGCCACACAGAACTCATTAAACACATGTCATACAGCATGTGGTTGCCACTAATGCTCTAAAAAAAAAAAAGAGTGGAGCAGAGAAGCTGAGCAGAACATCATTAGGTGAGTACAGTTACCAACCTGCTTTTCTGTACACCACCTTCCTGCTTTTTCCAAGCTAACAACAGTTAAATTCAAGTAAAATTGGATTATTTGTGGAAAATGAATGGCAGAACTGTATTTCCACATATTATGAGCTGTTTTCTGATAAATGTCCATTTGCTGAGCTTCAGAGATGCGTAATTTCATCTACTTTTAGTTGCTGATACACAGATGCATAAATGCTCACAGCTTGTAGAATAGGACTTTCTGGAGCAGATATGTAACCAAGAACTTATGGGAATAATGATGGAGCTTCAATACTTTTGTATGGCATGAGTTGGTGATTTCCGACCAACATTGTGACCCAGAGACCTTATTTATTGCCTTTTGTAATCATTTAAACGCATCCCGTCCAAAAGGGAAAAAAAAAAGACTGCCCACATACACTAAAAACTGATCGGCTGACTCACTCTTTGTAGAGAACAGGCCTATCTGAACCCTGTCTGTTTTGCATGCGCTTCATGAATATGCACACGAGGGCAGCACCTTTCTATCCCTCTTTTATACACACGCAATTGGGGAAAAAAGTCTGTGTCACCTGTGTTCACGTTTGTGCCTCGTTCTAGACTCCAGGAGATTTTATCTGACTTACGGGCATCAGGGAGCCGTTGTTGATATGCAGTAGACTCCCGCCACTTCCAGGAGACTTGGGAATGTCTCATAATGTTAATCATGGTCCTGCCCTTCACCAAAAACAGCCAATTAGAGTGCTAGTGGGAAAGCCCCCTTTACTGTGGAGATGTGCGCAGGTGCAGTAGCCATAACAAGCTGAAAAAAGGTAGGGTTTGGGAGTTGTGAAGAGGTAGAGTTGGTACACAGTGAAAAGCTCTATTTGAGCAAAGTTCTAATCCACATTATGGCAAAAATAACTCAACTAAGTAAAGAAAAAAAACACTTTAAGAAATGAAGATCCATCAAAAAAAAAGAAAGACCAGAAACACCATTATAAACGATATGATGAATGTGGCTCTCATCAAAATCACCCAAGAAAAGGAAGAGCAGAGTTACCTCGGTTTCACAGAATAAGTTCATGACAGTTACCAGCTTCAGAAACCGCAAGTTAACACCACTCTAGATAAGAGCACCTAAATGCTTCACATTTAGGAGTATTTTGGTTTGTTTTACATTTTTAAGCTATTACATGATTCCTTATGTGTTCCTTCATAGTCTGGATAACCTCAGTATTTATTTTACAACATAGCAAAAAAAAAAATAAATAAATAAAATAACAATTGAATAAGAATATGTGTCCAAATTTTGAACTGGTACTGTGTCCTTTGTTTTAAACGAACAAATAATCAAACTAACCAGCAGAGACCAGTATTCTGGCAAGAGCACCAGTTTGGATGGTCTGCATGAAACAGCCTCCTGACGAAGGACAAAAGGACATCAACTCCCCTTTTCCAAACTCCACTACCAAGGGCAGAGAATCCCCCGACACTGCTGAGTGTGTGTGGGAGTGTGTGTGGGGGGAAGCAGCTGTACTGGTGCTATAAATATCACTGAAGGCTAAATTTACCTGCACTGTCCGCTGCACGGCTGCTGGAGCCCAGCATATGGCCTGTGAGCTGCAGAGGTCACAATCTATGAAGGAAAATTAAATATTCACAGCGCTATGTTTAGACTGAGACATGAATAGAAGGGCTTTTCTAGGAAGTGTTTAGTTCAGCTGGGCCAGTCGAGCATGTAAACAAATATACTTCCTGTGTAGAAGGGTCTTAACCCTTTAAACTCTCCAAATACAATATGAATAATTCATTTTTGATACTAAATATTTATTCTGGGATGTTAAATAATTCATAGCATTTACATCATAATTTATGGTAGATAGTAAATAATTCATATGCACTGAAAGATTAATAGAAAATTATGTATATTGCAAATACAGCTTTGGAAAAAAAAATAAGAGAACACCGAAATTCGAGTTTCTTTGATTTTACCAATTTGGAAACCTCTGGAATATAATCAAGAGGAAGATGGATGATCACAAGCCATCAAACCAAACTGAACTGCTTGATTTTTTGCACCAGGAGTGGCATAAAGTTATGCAAAAGCAGTGTGTAAGACTGGTGGAGGAGAACATGCCAAGATGCATGAAAACTTGAATTAAAAACCAAATAAAGATTTCTGAACTATTAAAACTTTTTAAATATGAACTTGTTTGTTTGAAAGCTCTGCATCTTTTTTGTTATTCCAGCCATTTTTTATTTTCTGCGAAAAATGCTCTAAATGACAATATTTTTATTTGGACTTTGGGAGAAATGTTCCCTGTATTTTATAAAATCAAACAACAATGTTCATTTTACTCAAACGTATACCTATCAAAATCTGAAAAACCCATTCAGAAACTAAAGTGTTCTCTTAATTTTTTTCAGAGCTGTATATGCTAAATGATTCATAGCAGATTATAATAGACTATGAACAATTATAGTTGATACTATAGTTTATTGTGGATATACAAAAATAAAATAAATCATAGTAGATGACTGAAGTATTTATAACAGATACTTAGTAGATACTAAATAATTCACAAACACTAGTAGAAATGAAATAAATAGTAAAAAGTAATACAAAATAATTACGAACAAAAAATAAATTATAGTACATACTAAATCATTTATTTAAATCAGATACAGAATAATTCACAGTGGATATTGAATTATTCACACTGAACGGGACATAGCAAATACTAAGAAAATTCCCAGTAGACGTGAAATAAATTAATAGTAGATATTGAATAAAAACTTGGTACTCAATACTGTATATTAAAACCTAAATAATTCATAGCAAATTGTGTTTTCTATGTAGAAATTCTGCACACATTTGCATAAAGTTGTTCTCCCTCAGGTGATGGATATAGGATGATAACTGCATGTCAGTTATTTAATAGTGATTTAATCATCCCCCCTCCTCCCCCTCAAGACCACCCTCTCTCTCTCTCTCTTTCTGTTTCACTTGCTTTTTCTTCTTGTTCTTTAAACAGTCACGTTTTACATGGCATATTGGCTTGCAGCAGTAATTGCAGTAATATTTCAATTAGGCAGGGTGTTTCTTCAGGGGATCCAGTTCAGGCCCAGCTGGGAGTTGCAGCAGCTGCTGCTGGCCTGCGCTCGCTGTGTAAAGCTATGCGTGAATGGGGTTAGGGACGTTCTCTCAACACATCTCCTTTTCTTCTCTTTCTTTTTATTAAATGTCAGAAATTGAATAGACTGGAAATTTAATACGACCTGCCAAATCTCATTAATGTACTAATTTACCCAATACCCCCATTTCCCCCAAAGCACCAGAAGCTTCAATGCTAATGTAGCAAACAACAGGACTACCAGCTCACTCACTAACTGACTGACTCACCAAATTATATTAAATATCACTTTCACACACACCTGCCTTTTCTCATGCATTTCTATCCTTTAAAACATCCAACAAATAAATCAGACTGCAGATTAAATCTCCTACAGCTGCTGATCTCTGAATTTAACTCATTTTTACAGGCTTTTCCAGTAAAGTTACAGTATTTTCCTAAAACTAATGTTACAGGTTAGTATATCAAAAATGACAGAATATAAATTTAAAATTAATATAATATAATAATTCATTGTCTGTCATCCTGCTGCCAAATATCTGGTTTTTGATGGGAAAACTGTCTTTTTTCTGCAAAATCATCTATAAAGAAATGTAAATGTTCCTTAAAAATGCTAAATTACCATTATTTTATGATAATGTAGATACAGATACAGATATCAGTGTTGGGAAGTAACGGATTACATGTAACGGCGTTACGTAATCAGATTACAATTTATGAGTAACTGTAATCCGTTACAGTTACTGCTTCAGTAAATGGTAATCAGATTACAGTTACTCTGCTAAAATAAATGGATTACATTGCGGTACTTTTCTATTTTTGGTCTTCCAATCCAACACTGACAAAACGCAAACACATTCACATAAATCACGACATCAAAATATTCTATGATTCACAACCTCCTGCTCAGAATGTTTTCACTGCAGAAGCGCCCCCTAGCCCGTCGGCGGGCCCGTTCTGACTATGTAAAGTAGAATGCTTATAAGCGTCAAATATTCTAAACACACCGACCAAATAACCGACTCATATTCTTTTGTACTAATTTAACTACCTGCATGCAAATTTACAACCATCTACATGAAACCAGTCGCCAGAAATCGCCAACTGAAAACAGCCTGTTTTTTCACATTGTTTACATGGGGAACACGCCTCCCCAACAAAATAGCCTTATAAAATATTATTAGTATATAAAATAACATCATATTACATTATAGAAAATTCACTTACTATCACAGCATCCACAATACAGCACTGAATCGCAGATAAAATATCCATAAAGTCCTTTATTCGCCTGCTCACTTCTCCTCACAAACATGCGTTTATTTTCAGCGCAGCTGAAACGTAATATTCTCAAGCTCCTAGCGACCACACAATGTAATATTTTCACGTAAAGTTGTACGTGAATACAAAGCTAAGGATGTCCTCTTCTAGATTCTGTGTTTTTTATTGGTCCACAAACCACTGAGTGATCGTCTTTTGAACCAATAACATGAGCGCTGGATCAATCCAATCCAATCAAATCAGGTCATAGCCTTTCTCCAGCGTCACAAAAGTGATTGACACCTATTTCAACCAATAGTCCACCCATAGACGAAAACATTGGTACGTAATTTGCCCTGATTGGTCTCCTAATGGCTGGGGGAGGGGCATGCCTAACCGCTGTCACCAAATTCCCTCTGCTAAACATAAGTAATAAACATAATTTTGTTTGTCATTTCATCAAAAAGTATTAATATTACTCTGAAATAGACTTACATTCATTTATTTTATCACAAACAAACAAAAATATTACAAACTCTGGCTGTATAGAGACAGATTTACTGGAGAGGTTTTGAACACTTTGGAGACGCCTGGTGGACACCTAATATAATGCAGTGTAACTCTTCAATGCATTGTGATATAAATTACAAATTTTGTAATTTGTTTGTCAAGACCCTACTGAATCAGGAAATGTAGAGAATGATTGACTATTCATCACCAACATCCATACACACATTGTAAACTCTAAATATAACAGGCGCTTTTTTTCTTTTTTACATTTTCTTCTGCATTTGATGTTCTCAAATGGAACTTAAATAATGGAAATTAAAGTGTTGAAGTGAATTATTGTTTACTGTTTATGATTACACTGCATTTGACATTTAATAATAAAACATTCAAATTATATTTTGTTTGCATTTGTGAGTTCTTAGAAAAGGAACAGATTGTAATCGCATTAAATCCTATTGGACCGAATTGTATCGTATAAAGACATAATTTGAGGTATCGTACATTATCGTATCGCTGACTAAAATAATCGTATTGTATCGTATTGTAATGAATCTTGTGATTTACACCCCTAGATAATCCTGGCAAAAAATCCACCTGCAGAAAGTGGCAAACCTGCAAATAGTTAGCTTACAGTTGTTGTTACATTGTTTGGTTTTTAATGATTTTATCATCAATTTATAGAAGTGTTTTATAAAATTGTTTGATTAAATGGTTTCATAAGTATTTTTATAGGGTGATTGAAAAGGCTGTTTTATTTGTCTATCTATTAACTGGAAGGAAAAATAAAACAATAATATGCAAGATGTGGTTGCTACATTCATTCAGGCTTAAAAAAACGACAATATTGTAAGTAATCCAAAGTAATCAGATTACGTTACTCACTTGAAGTAATGTAACTGATTACGTTACAAATTACATTTTGAGTGATGTAATCAGTTATCTGTAAGGGATTACATTTTAAAAGTAACCTTCCCAACACTGAGAATAATGCATAGAAGTTACTAAAAAATCATAGTGATTACTGAATTATTCTTAGCAGATACAAAACTATCAAAACAGATATGGACTATATGGATTTATAGTATATAGTAAATGTATCATAGTAGATTCTAAATTATTCATGGTAGTTCCCAAATTATTAATAGTGCATAAAAAACAATCGGTAAAAGATATGGATTTATTCATATTATATACTAAATAAATCTTAGTAGTTAATGAATTATTCATTCATTATGTTATGGCCTAATTATCAAGCATATTAGACATACAGTGGTCTGAAACACTTTTTTTGCATGTTTAGATAATCAAACAAATGTAAATATTAATCAATGACAACGTAAGAAAACACAAAATGCAGCTTTTAAATGAAGATTTTTATTATTAATGGAGAAAACAAATTGGATCATTGTCCTGCTACAGAACCCAAGTTTCAGCCTGAGGTCACAAACAGATGGCCGGACATTCTTTATCATCAGGATTTTCGGTAGACAGCAGAATTTATTGTTCCATTGTTCCAAGTCCTGAAACAGCAAAACAGCCACAGACCATCACACTACCACCACCATGTTTTATTGTAGGGATGCTATTCTTTTTCTGAAATGCTGTAACTTTTTTACCAGTGTAATGGGACACACACCTTCCAAAAAGTGCAACTTCTATCTCATCAGTCCACATAGTATTCTCCAAATAGTCTTGGGGATCATCAAGATGTTTTCTGGCAAAATTGAGAAGAACCTTAATGCTCTTTTTTCTCAGCATTAGTTTTCATCTTGGTGCTCTGCCATGCAGAACGCTTTTGCTCAGTCTCACGAACGCTAACCTCTACTGAGGCCTGCAGTTCTTTGGATGTTGTTGTGGGGTCTTTTGTGACCTCTTGGATGAATCATTTCTGCACTCTTGGGGTAATTTTGATCAGCTGGCCACTCCTGGAAAGTATCACCACTGTTCCACCTTTTTAACCATTTGTGGATAATGGCTCTCGCTAAGGTTGGCTTTATACACTTTTCCAGACTGATAGTTCTCAATTGCTTTTTTTCTTGTTTGTTTATAAACTTCTTTGAATATTGGCATGGTTTCTAGCTTTTAAGGATCTTTTGGTGGACTTTTCTCTGTCAAGCAGGTCCAATTTGAGAGATTTCCTGATTAAGAATAGGTGTGGCAGTATTCAGGTTTGGCTGTGGCTAAAGAACTAGAACTTGAAAGTGTGATAAATCACAGTTTCGTCATAGGTTTGTATTTTTTTTCTCTGTTAATAATGAAAACCTTTATTTAAAAACTGCATTTTGTGTTTACTTGTGTTGTCTTTGAAGAATATTTAAATCTTTTTGATGATCTAAAACATGTAACATGTAACAAACATGCAAAAACATAAGAAATCACAAAGGCAGCTGTATTATCACATTAAATGCTTTACCATATGAAGTGTACTAGCACATTTGTGTATTTCATAACATAATATATCATAAATCATAATATCATATGACCTGTTTTATGACAGGCTGAGTTATATTTGGTTGTGTTTACACACACAGCCCCTGAGCCCCCCTCACCAGGCAGCAGAAGACGGGTGGAGGGTGGTTAAATAGCGTTAACGCTGCTGTCAGTCAGGGTGGCCGGCCTGTCCATCATATCTACCAGGGGAGGCTCATTTAATATGCTTTCTGTTGTCTGTGATAACCTGCCTCAGCAGGGACGTGCTTCACATCACTTTCACTCTGTGCTCTGGAATAAATAATTCGTCTTTTTATTGTCATAGTTTTCATTATACACTCATCATCAAAAAATAGAAAGTGTCAGATGTCAGTGCTATTCAGAAGGAAGATGAAGGTTACCAATAAATTACTAATATTAAAATTCAGAAACTCTTGGTCATATTTATTAAGCTACACATACAGAAGTAGTGTGTAATGCGTGTGTAATGCTGCAACATGCCAGACGTCTTAGCATCTCGATATTGTAAATCAGGGGTGTCCAAAGTACGGCTCGTGGGCCATTTGCGGCCCGTTTCCTTTTTTGGAGCGGCCTGCGAGGTATTTTAGTAATAGAATGAAAATTGGCCCGCTCTTAAGCAGTTTTTCATAATGTGAGATTCAAAGTTTGAACGCTAGGAGTCAGTCTAAAAGCGGCGAGAGTGAAGTTTTAGTGCAGAAAAATGGGCCAAAGAGTCTAAAAGCGGCGAGAGTGAAGTTTTAGTGCAGAAAAACAGGCCAAAGAGTCTAAAAGCGGAGAGAGTGCGCAGTTCTAGCGTAGAAAAACGGGCCAAAGAGTCTAAAAGCAGAGAGGGTGCGCATTTCTAGCGCAAAAAAACGGGGCAAAGAGTCTAAAAGCAGAGGGGGTGCGCGTTTCTAGAGCAGAAAAAACGGGCCAAAGAGTCTAAAAGTGGAGAGGGTGCGCAGTTTTAGCGCAGAAAAAGGGCAAATGAGTCTAAAAGTTGCCGTAATTAAGGAGTTTAATATTAAGAGACATCATGAAATTAAACATAAATTTGAAAAATCTTAGTTACACAACACTGTCAAATATAGATAAAGATAGTAAGTGAAGTAAAATGGTGTGTAAATGAATGTAATCAGGAAAATGTATTATTTAAGGTGGTATATTTCATTATTTGTTTTATTACAGAGTCGTTGGCCCATGACTTCAAATATATTTCTCCTTCTGGCCCCCAACAAAAAAAGTTTGGACACCCCTGTTGTAGAGGTTCCTAATGGAGTTCTGTGATAATCCTTCCCATGCAGCTTCATGTGTTGATTGATCATCCAATCCCACATATTTTTGCCAGGGATAGATCTGGTGATGGTGTAGAATTCCTTGAGATAGCAGCAGTATGTGGACAAGCATTGTCCTGTTGAAATGGAGCACTGGAATGTAACCACCAGTAGGGCCATTGGCTGCAGGACAATATTATCATAACTGGCTATCAAAGTGGCTGTACTGAAGACCAAAGAACATAGGCATTGTAAGCACCATACGGTATTGTATGCATACTATGACATCAGGCGTTCTGGATGTGTGATACATGAGAACACTTGTTGGTTGTCTCAAGCAAGACAAAAGTAGAATGACAGCGGGGCTCATCACTTGCTTTGGTGCTTTAGTAGAGAAGACCTGTATATTCCCTTCCTCAGGAACTGCTGTGATCATGTATGACCTATACATCATAGGTTGTTACATATCTCCGCACCTTATCCTGACCATGCACATTTACTAGACTGTACTGTGTCTGTATTGCACTGTCCTGTATGTTAAACTGTTTCATTTCTGCTGAGTTTGTTGTATCCAGTGTTTTGTTATAGTTCTATGTTGCATTTTGGCACTTTATTGTCTATATTGAATGGTTTGTTTCATGTTGAACATGGTCCTGGAGGAACATTATTTCATTAAACTGTGTACATAAATGTTTTTTTTTTAAATCTACTTTTAAATCAAGTCAGCTTTGATGTACAAGTGTTTAAATACACCACCTATTTTAACAACACTATTATGCCTTTTTGTTCTGTCATGCATAATTTAAATACATTGAAGCTAATTAATTCATTTTCTTGGTTCCACAACACTCATTAGTTACAGTGATTTGCATCCCCAATGGTTGCCACTCTCACGCACAACATGACACGACAGCTGTTGATCTTTCTTCTTGTTGCCGTCTACCCTGGTGAAAATCCAGCAGGGTAGCTGGCTTCTGAAGGTCTAAGCAAGTCTTGTCAAGCTGTGAGTCAGGGTGAAGTAATATTGGGTCCCATATCTTTTGCAATGTTCCACAGAAGCTAAAAAATACTGCACTGACCACTGCACTGTCCACTGTGGGTGGTAATATTAGCCTTCTGTAGTGTACAGTACCAGTTAAAAGTTTGGACACACCCCTTCTCATTTAATGTTTTTTCTTTATTTATTATTCAACTGTATATTGTAGATTAATATTGAAGACATGAGAAAAAGTGTTAAACAAACCAAAATACTGTATGTTTTATACTTTTAATTTTGGCTTTGATGCCAGCTTTGCCCACTCTTTATGCATTATTCTCTCAGTCGTTTCATGAGGTAGAACCTGGAATGGTTCTCCAGCTGTCTTAAAGGATTCCTAGAGGTGCTGAGCTTTTGTTAACTGCTTTTCCCTCACTCTTACTCCACATCATAGCAAACCACCTGAATTGTTTTTTTATGTCCGCTGTTTGTTTGTGAAGGCCAAACACTTTTTTGTCTACTACCTAGCTACTGCATATGTGTTCCTATATAGTTTTTAAATATTTACTATTGATATACAATGTAGTAAATAATACAAATAAAGAACAAATATTAGTGAGAATATGAGAATATGCGTACCGTATTCCAAGTACACATGCATCCATGTGGATGGAGGACTGTTAAATGCATGCACTTCACAACTTTAGAAATGGAATGTTCTATCCATCTGCACCCTCACTCCAACTCCCATAATTCACACCGCCTTAGTATCAGCACACTGGCCAGTGATTAATCAACCTCACTCACAAGAAAACACCTCACAACTTATTCCCAAGCTGTCCATTGAGGCAAGAGTTCAAAATCTATTTACTGCTGTCCCATGACTTTTGGCACTTCTGCATCTAGAACCGCACTAATACAGTTTAATACTATGATCATTTGTTAATGTTTTGTGTGTTGCAAAACATAATTCTTTTAATTGTTTTTCCAATTAAAGAGCCAATATTATTTTAAGCCAGGCTGCTCTTTAGTCCTTAATATGAGTCATGTATCTAATGTATCATATCTTAATTATAAACAGTGCATTAAAACCGGGCAAATGCTTTCTGAATCACACATTATCATTTAAACAGCCTGATTCTCTTCACTTCCACTTATGCTAATAGCTCTCAATGCCATTTCTGTGCCCTCCTCTCTCTCCTCGGGCTCCGTTATTCCGAATTGTCGGTCGGAATTTGTGCGTTTGATGGTTCTAAGGACCAAAACGCAACCTGTAATAATTCATTAAGTTATTAGGTTGATAATTTGATCGGCTTGATCATTAGAGAAGGATGGAGGTTAATAAGGGAGCTGGTGGGGTACGAGTGAGGCTGTTTGCCCTCCCTCAATAGCTGCTCATTATACTCAGATTCCCATGATTCCTGTTGGATCGAGGTGTTGCATAGCAACCAGCGCATGTACTTTATGAAAATGATAAGTAATAATAAGGAGTTGCTATAAAAAGGCCGCAGTAAATTGGAGTTATATTTCTTTTCATGGACTTTTTGGTCAGTTTGCTGTTGCGTAAGTGTTGCAGTTTCACGAAAATCATCTCTCGGCTTCTTAATGAGACACTTTACACCACAGCACAATCTCTGGGCTGTATTGAAAGTGTGTTTGTGTACTGGCAAATAATCTCTGCGTCTGGGGCCTTATTATAATTATACACTAAAAACATACATCATACATAATACCAGTATTCCAATATCTGTGGCTAAGCTCTGTGTTGTATTTGTTGCACTACAGAGCAGCAAATATTACAGTTTCTTTCTTACAGTTAGAAACTGTAACTAAATATAAGCATGGATAGCACAACGTCTCTAAAGAGTAAAACCACCATAGATTTAACGCCTCTGCTGGCTGGTTATAGTATGAAGTGTAGCTCCACCCATCCCCATATGTTTCACTATTTCTTTCTGCTATACTTTATGAAGGTGAGCCTACACTTAAATAACGTAATTGACTGGCAGCCTTGGCTGGAACAGACCATCTGCATAACATGGAGTTGCACTTGTACTTAAGCTGTCAGGCAACTAGCTAATTAAGCATACAATCTGTATGCTATTTATATATATTTTTTTCGGTAAGTCTAATATTACCTTCTAAAATAAAAGTGTCTCCTGCTAATGTTGACTCTCATCCTCTACTTTGTTCTCTGATTTGTTATTGGTCACTCTCACAGCAGCTCATGAGTTAAACTGAACTGTAGTAGCTTCAGTTCATCTCTGTGGTAAACAGAGTAAACAGAGCTAAGCTCCAGTATTATAATTTGGTAGAAATGTAAACAGTTTGGTAATAAAATACTTAAACGTCATAAACTTTTACTATTAAAACATTACAGTTACTGGACACTAGGTATCTACTCTGCTTTTGATCCTTTAGGCAGCACTGTAAACTCAATAAAGGCGGTATGAGATGTTTGCTCTAGGAGTTCTCTGGTTCTCTGGCCTTGTTCTGAATTTAACAGCATCTTGGACGATTTTTACTTTATTTCTATAGAGCACAATAGAATAAAAGCATAATATCTTAATATAATTTTCATCTTGCGTCATATTTTAGAAATCAAAAATGTATTTGTGAGGGATTCATGGCACAGTGTGCTGTATTCGTTAGTGGTCTCAGCTTTCTTGAATAATTCCCCCTTACCAGTGGAACAGAAACTGGCACCCGCACACACTCAACCATTCTTCCATCCTTTATTACATGTGGTAAATGGAAAACAATATGTACTTTTCTTATTTTCTTGTTGCTGGAGTGTCTACTAACACCAATCACAGCCTGCTCAGACACACACTACATGCCTTTATACACAATATTTTCTAGAGAATATAAAATACAGTTCTGAAAATATTATTATAAATTGTCTCTGCGAAACCAGTAGAAGCTTGTACCACGAAAATACATATAAAAATGGATGGACGTGCACATTTCAAAAACTTCACAAAAATACAACTAAACATTAACAGATTAAGATTAAAATAGTTGTAAAACACATACCTGGACTACTAGCTTAGCTACTGCGGTTAACATAAAAATATCTCTTATTAACAAATATTTAAAGGATTAGCTCATGTACTGCTAGCATAGCTGCAGAAAGTAAAAGCAAAAAAATAAGCTCATAAACGCTTAACTCTGACCTAAAACAGTGGATTCTCTACGGAAATACAATTTCATATGTCTTATAATCGAATTAAGAGCAGTATTTATAAACTTAAAACATGTTTTTAACCACTATTTATTCATAAATCACAGAGCTTAGCACCTACCCGCAGCATTAAAAAAAATCACAAACTGCTGCTTAGAGAAGCTAGCGTAACTGCAGTTTACCACTGACCAGTAGGGGCCACTAAAACTCCATATAAGAGCATTAAAGTGCATTATTCTATGAAATTCATCTAAATAAAAGTATTTTCTTACTCTCTTACACATCGTTTAAATGTACTTTTAAACCTAGAGCGCTGTATGTAATTTTATGGTGCCTGTAGTACACAGATAATCCACCGGGGGTGTGTATCCAATTTGATATTCTTATTTATTTAGTTGATATAACAATATATGATAATGTAACTTTATGTATGTATATTATTGTTCTTATTAAAAAAATACATACTTATTTAATTATCACACTGATTGGCCTCAAATCTAAAATATACAAAATATGACTCACTTGGCTATAAGTGATTAAACAATTTTTCATCACTTTAGCAAAAGAAAGAGATAGAGAAGAGAGAGAAAGAGAGAGAGATAGAGAGAGAGAGTGTGTGTGTGTGATCTACAGTGTTGATTTGTGCAGTGCTCCTCACTATTACCTCACTCACTTCTCCTCCATCAATCTGGGTCACCCACATATCTCACTCTCTACCATTCTGCCTTCTGCTCAACACAGCCACACCATATTACTGCTACCAGCCTGAGGACACACACACACACACACACACACACATTGATATCATCATACACATGGTCACCTATTTTTTTCCCCCTAAAGCGCACAGTAAAATTTGCTGTCTGGACACACATGCACACATGAAAACATGTGACACACATACACAGTTTAGCTCATGATCAACTTCAGATTTATTGACAAAGCTTCACCTGCACAGCTGAGTACAACCCCCTGTATTATAACTGGATTATATCCACCTTATTCTTCTACACCCACCTTTAAAAGTTCATATCTTCAGCATTGTTTTTGCTCATATAATATTTAAAGTAAATGCAGTCTGAAGTAGCTACTGCTGTGGACACATGAAGTTGCTAGCTTTGCTAACCTAACTATTTAACCGCTACTTAAAATACAGCATAGTTAACCAACTTTCACACACACAGCACACAAAATTTAGCAGTGCTGTGTGGAGCTCTCTAGCTAACCTACACATTTATTTGCAGAAACTTAAAATGGATGAAATAACAAAAAAGATGCAGAGCTTTCAGGCCTCAAACAATGCAAATAAAACAAGTTCATATTCACAAAGTTTTAGGAGTGGAAAAAATGGAATGGAATAACCCTGGTTTTTAATCAAACAGTTTTCATGCATCTTGGCCTGTTCTCCTCCACCAGTCTTACACACTGCTTTTGGATAACTTTATGCCACTCCTGGTGCAAAAATTCAAGCAGTTCAGTTTGGTTTGATGGCATGTGATCATCCGTTTTCCTCTTGATTATATACCAGAGGTTTTCAATTTGGTAAAATCAAAGAAACTCATAATTTTTTAACGGTCTCTTATTTTTTCCAGAGCTGTATATTCCAATTATAAGAGAAAGTTGTAGCTGTGTAGACGTGTTGCTGTATTATCGTTGGCCTGCCAGATGCTCTGATTTCTGACGGAGGTTTTGAATTATAAGCAGATCAGCATCTATTATTCAGCATTAAGTGGCAAAAGGAGCTTTCTTAAAAACACAGAGTTCCGCTGAGTATACCTTCCCACAATGCATTATTCAGGGAACATCATTTATCGCAGAGCGACAGCCTCTACACCGGCTAATGTAATGCAAATGGCTCTATTTATAGAACCGGGGTTGGGAGATGCCTCTAGTTACCTAAACTCGTTCATTCGGCTCAGAGCACATAACACTTCTACAACTTTGCCCAGGCATTAAACTTTCAGAGGAGGCATGGGCGGAGCATGAATAATTAACTCCTCTCAGTAATAAACAAACGAGTGAGTGTCGTTTTAGACTTTCTGTCTCATTTAGGGGGTCTGGGGGTTAGACTGAGTTAAAGATGCAAAGCAGCTGGAGAATAAAACTGCAAGTCTGTCCAAAAACAGCACTAAATCACAGCTTCCCAACAGGACATCAAACGTTTTTTTTCTTTATTTTTGCTATTTAAGCTCTTCACGTTCAGTCAGTAACCAAAAATGGTACGAAATACAGTGAATACAATTTTGCAATAAATAAAACTGAAAACTACAAATATGTCAGTGCTGAATCATACTGTCTTACTGCACTCTCTACTGCAGCATTAATGCACTTACACACATCACATTCACACTTTCATCATAATAACTAGAAAAACTCTAAAATGATCAGTTTAAAGAGTTAAATTAGTAAAATTAATGTCTAATCTAGGCTGAGTTAGAGTTAGAACATACTATAAATTAAATATTCAATACAGCTGGACAATAAATCTGAATATTCAAAAACTGCATTAAAAGATACACATTTAATAATTAAAAAAATAAAAAATATTTGTGTTGGCCTCCTGTATACACAGAAAAACACTGTTTTTGGTCACAAAAAAAACAAACAAACAAAAAAAAAACACGGAACTATCCAAGGTGACGATTTTTGAAAGCTCAGCATGCAGCGTTGTCAGTTGTGACGTCACAATGCATGCATGTTTTCTGACATTATATATAAAACTAAAAACTAAAAAAAGAGCCAAAAGAAGCTTGAAAGACCACCAACCAGCAGTGGTATTCCATGAAATGGCAGCTCACTTGTGGAGACCCTTATCCACCCTTTAACCCAATAACGTCTGGAGACAGAGGAGGCTGGTATGGTATGTGTGGATAGCTGTGATCCAAAGTTTAGGCTGCAGTTTCGGTAGGGTGGGTCCCTTGGTAGGACTGTCCTATGAAGATTTCTTCTCGGTAGCCTATAGCCTATATTTTGAACTTTCTAATGATGCCTTGCAATTATGTCACATGCTAATGTAACATTATTATAGTGAAGAAGGAGAAATCATTCATGTCATTTTAAAACATTGTAAAAATTAATTCTGCATTAGAGTCTTAATGTTTGTCATCTTTATCCAAATTTCCTGCTGCTATTTCTTTTTAAAATAACTTTATGAGGTAAAGTCACCTGAAATGTTTTCAGTTAACAGCTGTGCTGAACTTATCAAGAGTTAATTAGTTGAATTTTTTGCCTCTTAATGTGTTTGAGAGCATCAGTTGTAAAGTTGTGAAGAGGTGGAGTTGGTATACAGTGAATAGCTCTATTAGAGTAATGTTCTAATCCATATCGTCGCTGTCCCATTAAAAAAAAAAAACTTTTCTCTATTTTTGTCGATTTTTAGTTTACTACATAGTTTAAACTGACAAACTGTCCCTTACACTGTGACAAAATTTCTTGATGAATGGACCAATAGAAACTCTTCAAAATGACATGAAATAAACTCTTTTTACATTGACTTCCATTGAAAGTTTACAACGTTTTTTCTCTCTCCTGTAAAGTTGCTGTTTTGGTGATAAGTGTTTTTCATTGGACAGCGACAGTATTATGGTAAGAACTAATCAACTAAGTAAAGAAAAAATGACTTAAGAAATAAATGTCAGTCTAACTTTGAAAGTATCCTCAAGTGCAGTCACAAAGACCATCAAAAAACATTATGGTGAAACCGGCTCTCATCAGGATTGCCCCAGAAAAGAAAGAACAAGAGTTCCCTCTGTTGCACAGGATAAGTTTATTAGAGTTACCAGTCTCAGAAACCGCAAGTTAATAGAACCGCAGATAAGAGCAACTAAATGTTTTACAGAGTATTTTGGTTTGTTTAACACTTTAAAATTACTACAGGATTTATTTTCTGTGTTCCTTCATAGTCTAAATGACTTCACTATTCATTTACATTCATTTATGTAGGAAAAAAAAAAAAAAAAGTAAAACATTGAATCAGAAGGTGTGTCCAAACTTTTGATTGGTACTTTATAAAGAGTGACAGTTCAGATACACAGATTCAGATTTACAGCAGCAGATTCCTGAGTTGAGTGATTGAGAGATAAATATACAGGCCTGCTGCCATAAACCCGTGTTGCGGTGACAATAGTAATGATAAGTGGCGTTTGTGACAGGCCTGTGAGATAATGTCACGGCTTGTTACGCATGGCGTCTCGCGTACGAGGAGAGCGCAGTCTGCCCATATTAACAAACAGCTCCTCCTGCTCGAGCCTGTGAGGGATTAGAGAAGACATTTCAGTAATCTGCCAGCTCGCTTCTGTTCATCCTTCCCTCCGCTGCTGCTCAACAACATGGAGGATGGAATATGTAAAATTAAAAAATAATATATAGAGACATAAGGATTTTGTTTTTACGTTTCTAAGAAGCTAAAATAAATATTGAATTTTCCAAAAAATGTAGAGTACAATTTTTAAAGAAATAAAATGTCACATAAAATAATAAACAATTATATAAATTATAGTAATAATTTTACACTAACTAAAATGTCAAATAAATTGTTAACTAAACACTAAATTAAACAAATGTCAAGCAGAATAAAAAGTCACACATTATAAAATGATCATATTTATATAATGTATATAAAAATGATATAAATAAATAAATAAATAAATAAATAAATAAATACGTAATCAAAAAAATGTCTAATTAAATTTTAAAATGATAAATAAATAAATAAAAATTAAGTGGAGAACTTCGTAGTTTAAAAACAAATGAAATTAAATGATACATAAATGTATTGCACAGTTTAATTTTAAAACACAAGAAATAATGTAAAATGTGAAATACATTAAATAAATTATTGTATATGGAGTACATTTTTATTTAAAATGATCAAATAAAATAAATTAATTAATTAATAAATAAATGTGGAGAACCATTTTATTTTAAAACAAATGAAATGCTATATAAAATAAAATAATAAATAAATGTGGATTTGTAACAGATAAAATTCAATACAAAATGATTCATAAATAAACAATTCAGCATTCAGCTTATTAAGCATGCATTTATTGCTAACACAGACATGCAAATGCACAAACATAGCTAACATTTGAACGGGACGAGTAGGTGAGTTGGAGATGAGGTAGAGAGGTAATCCTGAAACATTCTTACCTCGCAATCAAATCCTCACAGCAATGCTCGATCTTGTCCAAATCTTGTATAAAGTCTTCTCTGGACAGTAGAAACAGTTTTATCACTTTTGTCAATATATAGTGAATGTATAGTAAGGTGTTGTGCACAGTGCTCAGAACATGCTGTGTTCACTTTATATAAGCTTTAGTTTGTTGTTTAACTTTGTCAGCAGGTATGAGTTTAGATATGGATATAATAAGCACAGCTTACAAGAACTTCAGCTCATGTAACCAAGAGTCATAAAGAGCTATAGCTACTGTACTGCTGAATAAATTACACTGTATGGAATCATTGGTGATTAAAAGTTAAAACTGCCAGAAGTAAACTAACTGTCAGGAGTTATTAACTGTTTCTCTCCAACCACATCAACCACTTACAAAGAGATACTGTATATAAAGATTATGATATTATAAAGAGCATGTCTATTTATATATGAACTGTGCAGCTGTGTTCATTCTAGTGTGAGTTTATTAACATTATTCCTCAACAATCCATATTTAATATACACTCAACACTAAAAAAACATTAGTTGCAATCAGAAGGAAGTGTGGGATTGGGATGCTATTTGGAAGGTAGATCAAAATCTTGGTCATATTTATTGAGCTACACATAAAGAAGTAGTGTGTAACTACTTTAACACTGCAACATGTCAGGCATCTCAGAGCTGTAGAGGTTCCTAATGGAGTCCAGTGATAACCCATGCCATGCAGCTACTAAATTCTTTTTTGCTGTGGAAGGGATTGAAAGTAGTGTTGATATAGTGTGTCCAATAGCATCCAACACATTTTCTGTTTGGCACAGATCTGGCAACATGGCTGGGCATGGAATAGTATCTGTGTCTTCAGGCAAGCTCTTAAGACAACAGCAGTATGCAGACAAACATGGTCCTTTTGAAATAATGCTTATCTGACATCTACAGTATTTTTGACAACAGAGGATTTGTGGAAATGTCAGAACATCAATAATTAAGCAATAATACATAAGACGGAGTGCTATAACATGTAATACTGGCACTGCTGTACTGCGCTCAGCACATGTTACACAATATTACACATTATAGCACAAACCTATTAAAAGATTTTGAGTTAAAGAGGACGAGAAAATATGATCTGTTTGGTTATAAACACTCCGCTCTGCTTGTAGCTGCACTGTAAACACTGCGTTGTTGCTAGGTTAGCATGGTAGCCTCTACTTTCGGCCATTTCAATCAAAATTGTGGAAATCTAAGCTTATTTTGGATAAACATAACAGCTTTGAGTGACCTCAAAAAAAGTAAACAGAAGTGCTTTACTTATCCAAATAAACAGTTTTTAGGAAAAAAATCTGTAGATTAACATCCAGTGCTCGTTTGACTTTAAAAGAAAATGATTTGTGTACTTAGCTTAGCTTCACCTAACTTAGTCCACCCCGCCATCCACCAATTAGAAGAAAGACATGGTGACACCCCTGTTCCTTACTAGTGTTGCATAATATGCCTTATGTATGAAAATAGACCAGAAAATAGACTTTTATTCATAGTGTGCCTTATAATATACAAAAAAATGTACTGTAAATTTCCCCCCAAAAAACTGAATACTAAATTGTTCTGGTGTTTGTGTCTGTGTGGGTGTAAATATGTATGAATATGAATGTTTTAATGACTGTATCTCTAGATATAAATTGGCACTCTGTCCTGGATCAGCTCCTCAGTGCCTAATGTAGTCCTCCAGGTAGACGGTTGTTTCCGGTTGAGAGTACACTCTACACTATTGGCTGATGCTTCTCGCCATTGTGTGTGTGTGTGTGGATGAGTGTAAATGGTTGTGTGTCAAACGTGAATGTAAAACTTCCTTGGGTGTCTAGATAGGCATTATATAAGTGTTATACTTCGGTTATTCACTGCTGTTGAACGCAGTGTACCACAGCATATTGAGCCCACGATGTGCTTGAAGAGATGAAATTACAGGTTGTGCTGTGCAGCTGACGGACACAGAGTATAGAAAAGTTTCTTTAGAAGAAGGATGAGGCTGATATCTGGTTGACCCTCGGCGTGGTTACTGCCGGACGCTCCTCTCGCCGCACTGATGTAATTGGATCCTGGCAAGCAGTACATTCTCATGCTGCAATTAGAGTGTCATACCAGCTTGCAAAAACAGTCATTACTACTAATGGGACTCCGGATCAGTGTAGAGAGAGAGAGAGAGAGAGAGAGAGAGAGAGATAAGAGAAGGAACAAAATATGAAGATCTTCAGCAGCCATGACTTTGTAATGTGTGCAGCATGTGGTTTTACATTGTCTTGTTAAAAAAAAATGCATGCACATCTCTAGAAAATATGTTGTCTTGTAGGCAGCATATGTTGCTCTAAGATCACAGTGTACTTTTCTGTATTAATGTTGCATCACAAAAGTCTGAACAGTCCTTCTTGTCTATGATCTGGACCACACTGTGTACATTTGTTCCAAAAATAGTCCTAGAATACCAATTCTGACCACAATACTCTTTGTTTCTGACTTTGGACTTGATAGAACACAGTGGACCAACACCAGCAGATGACCTGTCTCCCCAAACCATCACTGATTGGTGGAAACTTCACACTAGACCTCAAGCAGCTTGGGCTGTGTGTCTCTCCACTCTTCCTCCAGACTCTGGTCCCCTGATTTCCAAATGAAATGTAAAATTTAATGATGATCAGTGATGGTTTGGAGAGACATGTCATCTGCGGGTGTTGGTCAACTGTGTTAAATCAAGCCATGTCTACCAGGAGATTTTACAGCACTTCATGCTTCTCTCTGCTAACAACTTTTATGGAGATGCGGATTTCATTTTCCAGCAGGACTTGGCACACTGCTCACACTGCCAAAAGTACCACCTGCTCTTATATAATATTCTAATTTTCTGAGACACTGATTTTTGGGTTTTCATTGGCTGTAAGCCATAATCATATAACAACATTTAACAACATATAACAACAATAAAATAAATAGACGCTTAAAATAGATCACTCTGTGTTTGGTGAAGAAGGCTTTGATGATGTACTTACTACAGTAACTGATGACCGCTTACTGATTAATTACACTTGAGTCAAGTATTATAATACTGAGGAATAATTTATAAATAACTATGGTGGTAACTCTTCATTACTTAGTGCTTAGTTACGCAGTACTTAAGCATTAATTAAGGACCGTATTGTAAAGTGTTACCAATACATTTATATAATACACAAGTTTTACATTTAAATCTTAATTAATGAAATACAGTAACGTTTTAATGAAAAAAAAAAAAAATAGATGCACCTGTCTGTGGATCTTTTTCAATTTTCTTTTTTTTAAGATTTAATTTTCTCACACGTTTCTTACAAACTGGAGATCTACTGAGACTACTTTGAGACTCATCTTTGAGACATTTCTCATTTACTGCCTTCATGTCAAATCATGATTACAATTACCTGTTATTACCTCATTATTTCATGCTTTTACTTCATAACAAGCCATAAATTCTCCCGTTCCAATTTTTTGGAAATGTGTTGCAGGCCTGGATATATTGTATATTAATAACTGAAATGAAGTGGAGCAGATGTATGATAAAATACCTTGGGTTCATACCTTTAGCAATCAAATAATAGTGCAAGTACATGAATGAAACACACAAATAGAGTCAGAACAAAGAGAAGCAGAGAGCAGGACGTGTTTAGTAAGAATGTTTATTCCAAAATCAATACTTTTAATACAGAAATAATCATTTCATCATATGGATTTACCAGACAATCAGTTACTGCAATCATGCTTCTCTGATTAATCACCGATTTCCAAAAGTACAATATGATTTCTCTTTTTTTAATACATGAAGTTGTGCAAAGAAAATAGACACTAGAAAGCAATTCTACACCGACACAAAATATAGAACGATTCATATCTGAAGGCATTGCACAATTCCAAGAATTCAGTGAGAGATTAAGGCAAGTTTGTACAGTTGTTTTCCATTTTTTTTCACTTTTTTTGTCTCAAAAACACTCTATTAATAACAAAAGAACTGGTGCATCTCCTGTAAAACTGTACATGCAAACATAGTGCACATTATATTTATAAGATATGACAAGCATACGATATATTATTTGGATATCTTCAGTAAACAGAGTTCATGTGAATGGAATCACACGTTTAACCCTCAGATGAAAACCTGCCAGATTGGCACTCGTCAGCATCCCCACCCACCCACACCCACACACACACATACTCACATGCGCACACACACACACGCATATACATACAAACACAAATACACATTCATACACACTCCTCACACACTCATACGCAGGCATGCATGCTCTGATGTGGTGGATCTTGGTATAAGATGCGGCACCGGCGAAGGACGACAGTTAGACGTAAGAGCTAAAACGAGCTGCCAACCGAGCAGCAGACTCGATACGGAGAGTACACACACCCCAACAGCACTCTCACACACTCCTACTGTCCGGCACTGCCACACCCCGCCGGGTACTCTACACTGAGCTGCCAGCTTATTCAGCAGGGGGTAAGAGTGCACCAAAAAACTGGGCTTAAGAGATAGTGAGGTTACTGTGTTAAAATACTTCTCACAAAAATAAAATAAAATAAAATACTCAGGTTAAAATGGGGAAAAATATACTTTGAGGGAAAAGAAAAACAATATAGACAATATATATTTACGCAAGATTGAAGCAAGATTTATAAAATCAGTTTTTACACTAATGTAACCTGTATGATAGGCACAAGCCGATAAAGTTAGATAATGATAGATGGCACTTGTAAATGTTAATAAAATGTTATAAATGTAAAAAGTTAGTTTTTTTTATGAAAATGTAATTGAGCACATGTACAGTATATGTAAAATGTATTTTAAAACGTCTCAAAATAATACTTAAGGGGTCACTAAATCCCCTGATTTAGCTGACTCCACCCTCAGCACTGGGTGATGTATGGGTTTAGAGGCAGGGCAGGAGGAAGAGCTGATTGGCTGAGCTGCAGTATGCCTTTGATAACGATGAGATGCAGATGGTTGGATGTCAGCAGGGGGGCGGTTTTATTGATTAACTGATCTGCACACAGACACATCATCCTCGTCTATAGCACAGTTGAACCGAAGAGGGCGCTGCAGAGGTGGAAATTACAATACTACAATAAAATGTTTTTGAAAGGTTAGGAGGACTGGTATGCTTCATCATGTCAAAGTCACACATTTTAGCTATTTAAGGAAAAATATGGTTTAGGGCTTAGTGGCTCTTCAAGCACAGTAACTAATAACAATTAGATATTACAAACAGATAACAGATAGCACTGGTACTTGACTAATACGTGCTTTGAAGTACACAAAAAGTAAAAAGTTCTTCAAAATACCGTAATTAGCAGGCAATATTTTTCAGTAGGCTATATAATTATAAATTTGTGTTTTGAAGGGTCTCAGAAATGTAATTAGTTAAAGGACATGTAGTTAATTTCAATAATACTCAAACTAACAATCCTCCAAAATAATACTTAATAACAGTAATAAAAAAATCGAGTATTTTCCACAACTGTATTTATATTGTTTTACATTAACATTCTGTAAAGTAATACATGATACTGAAAATACATTATATTGGTTCTTCTGCAATGAGTACTTTGAATTACAAATGGAGTAGCAAGTACTTTTTCCAATATTAAGTATTTTTATTCTTGGTAATGTACTGAGATGAGTAAAGTACATGTAATTGTTATTTAGTAATACTCAAATCAATTAAAAAGTCCTCAAAATTATATGTAAGTAAAGCAACAAACTATAACTACTTAAGTATTTTCCACCCCTTTATTTTAATACACCGACTGTGGACTGAAACCAGTTGGCCACTTTATAAGAAACACCTACCTACAATAAAAGTGCACTTTGTAAGTGTATAAAGTGGTTTAGAGAGACTGACTGTAGCCCATCAGTTGGTGCAGAGCCCACCAGTCCCACTCTTTAACCTGTTCCTCCAATAAAACTGAACCACCACTGTCCAGATGTTATTAGAAATATTATCAGAACCATTATCAGAACATCTGTAAGGTATTCAGTCACTATCTGTAAACCTACAGCGTGTATGTATATGTACATAAAATGATGAGAAAATGACCAATAATGCCTAATAAACTGGCAGCTCAGTGTATATTTTGTCCAGATGATTTTATATAAGAATTGCATTTCTTCAGTATGTTATTGAAGACCTGTTTACGCCTGACGGTTTCATATTTTTCACTGTAAAAATTCCTGATTGCAGTTCAAGGCAGATCAGCGATGAACTTCATATTAAACTAACTCGAGTGAGAAAAACAACTCGTGGCACACACTCCCACTCACACCAGCAGAGCTACAGAAAGATCCTGCATCAGACGACACGAGGCTTCAGCACATTACAGTCTGTGAAAGTACAAAAAGTCCACTTAAACTCGAGTCTTTTAATGAATCTGCTACATACTGTGGCGTTCACATTACTCCTAATATGTGTGGGGTATTTAAAAGGGGCAGGGGGTCCGATGCTTCTTATAATTTATTTATGATTATAGCATTCTCACCCGTATGACAGGAAGCCTATTCATGTTGCACCCATAGACATGCTTTGTCATCGCAACTGTTTTCCTTGGTTTCCCTGGTCAACTGCTCAATGCTGGTTGACTAATATGACTAACAAGATCCCAGCTAAGAGAGAAAGTTATAAGAAGATTTACAAATGTTTTGAAATGTTTCCAGGAAGGTTAGCTTGTAATGTTACAGAAGTAATGTTTCAGAAATGTTCTTAAAACATAAAAATTAAAAATGGCTAAACAGGGGCTGTTTTAACATTTTTGGTCCCTCCTGGCCAATAAAGACCATCTTAGATTATCTTTTTTTTTAAAGCTTTTTTTTAAGTCTTCAGCTGTTTTTTTTTCAGCAGGGTATAGTCATAATGCAACAATGTAGTGTGATTTTATATATATATATATATATATATATATATATATATATATATATATATATATATATATATATATATATACAGGGTATAATGTACTTTTGCATCCCAACTGAGTTGTGCAGTCCCAACATTCTGTAAAGCTTCCTCAACCTCACACCAGTTGCTTTGGAAGAGCATATTTGTGGGTGGAGCATAAATAGGCAAACTGGGTCTGTAAAGAGCTAACAGCTACAATGAAAAACACTGTTTTTTTTCATTTATCATTCATGTTATTAAGTGTCTAAAGGCATTTTACTATAATCTGTTAATGCTACTGAATCACAAAAACCCTTCCCTCATTTCTATTCACAACAAACAGAGAGTTACAATGCTTCTGTGAAGACTGTTTAAGACTGTAAGGAGTAACTGGTCGGTAAAATGTCATTAAAAACGACATCATTCCAGATTTTCCAGGGATGTGCGTAAATAACATGTGGTTTGAGGCTGCGCAGTATAAAAAGAGACCTGCTAAGACTTCCTGATAATAGCTGCTTTTGGAGAAGATCTCATTAATTCGTAAATCAGTGGAGATGTTCAGGTACAGCTACACTGTAAGAACTGTAATACGCTGTGATGCTGGAGGGTGAGGTTGGAATTTCGAGCTGTGCTTTAATTCGATTCTTTGGGCAAATCTGGCAACTAAGATTTAAGATAAGATTAATCTATATTAATATATGACTGATTCACAAATCACACACCTATAAAACACTCTCACACACACTCTCACACACACAGCTCTATTCAAAGCGGACATCTGAAACGAATGGAAGAAAACAATGGCATCTGTGTTTTTGACCACTGGGCTCATAGTCTCAAATCCTATTTGAGAGCAGCTGCTAAAGTTTCAATGCAATGGAACACACTTTTTCCCATACACACCCACACACACACACACACACACCCACTCACAAACTAACACCACGCTTGTGCCATGGCGATGTGACAGAAATAAAGAGAGAGAGAAAGAAAGATAAGAAGGAATAAATAGATGAAATCCAAACATGCATCACAAAGCTGGCTGTTACTCCACGCCATGCAAGAGATGCGCTTTTTTTGAGTGACGCTAAACTGTCGCTGCGGCCTGCGAGACGCGTGGCAAAGACAACACGCCGAGAGGATTCCCAAAATATTCCAAAGTTCATATTGAAAGATTTACGCATATAAAAGTATCCAACAGTAAGAAAATCATCAACATGTAAACACTGAGTGAGAGAGAGAGAGAGAGAGAGAGAGAGAGAGAAAGAGAGAGAGAGATAGTAGAGAAAGTAAAAAAGTAAGAGCAAGGCAGGCAATGTAAAAAATTAAAAAGAGAAATTAAAAAGAGAAATGTGAAAGGGAAGAAAAAATGAGAATCTGAAAAGATGAAAAAAATAAAAGGAAAAAATAAAAGAGAAAAAAGTGAGAAAAAGAGAGAGAAATAATAAAGTAAAGCAGAAGAGCAAAAGAGAACTGTAGAAAAAAACGGGAAGACAGAGTAAAAGAAAACAGGTAGATAAAGTAAAAAGTGAGAGATAGAATCATAGAAAGAGAACAAGACACAAAAGGTGAAAGATAATAGAAATAGAGAGAGGGAAAAATAAAGAAAGGGAAGGTAAAAGAGTTAAAAATAGAGAGAAACGAGAGTTAAGTGAAAGTAGAGTGAGACAAAAAGAAGAAAGAAAAAAAGAGATAACGAGAAGTAGATTAAATTAAAAAAGTAAAAAAAGAGATGAAAAAAAGAGTAGTTAGTTAAATAAGAAAAAAAGAGAGAAAGAGAAGTAGAATATGTTTTAAAAAATAAAGAAAACTAGAGAAAGAGAGGTAAAAATAAGTTAAAAAAAGAAAACGAGAGAGAGAAGTAGCATACATTAACAAGAGATAAAGAAAAATATACAAGTAAAGAGAGTAAGAGAGAAAAGTAGGTAAAGAAAGTAAAACAGAGAGAAAAAAAATTAAGAAAATAAAAAAGAGAAAGTAAAAAAGAAGGGAAGGAGAGAGACAGAGAGAAGGATATACATAAATAAGAGGAAATATCTATTTCCAAAGGTATTTACAACAGTCGAGAGAGTGGGTTCACGGCCAGAGGCTGAAGACCCCCGGCCCGTTCTCCTGGAAAAACCTGCGATTGAGTCCAAGAGACACTGCCTCAT
Source organism: Astyanax mexicanus (assembly GCF_023375975.1). Classification (NCBI taxonomy): domain Eukaryota; kingdom Metazoa; phylum Chordata; class Actinopteri; order Characiformes; family Acestrorhamphidae; genus Astyanax; species Astyanax mexicanus. The sequence goes on from NC_064409.1 coordinate 18,957,970, forward strand.
CCCTCCATCATCTCCTACTATCAGTCCGAGAGAGAGCCGGAATAACATCCGGCTCCTGTCCATCCCAACACTGAGGCTACAACAGATAAGCTAGCCAGGTTCCGAGGCAGAGCGGGAGAGAGAGAGAGAGAGAGAGAGAGAAAGAGACCCTGACAGAATTGTAGTAAATCTGCTCTCACTGGCCTCCTCCGACCACGCTGCTGTCTTCCTTCTACTGCCCATAGTGCAACAAGAGAGAGAGACAGATAGAGGGGGGCGAGCGAGCCCCTCTACATCACTGAGTGTTTCAGAGAGAGATAGAGATATACCGAAAGAGAGAGAGGGAGAGACGGACGCTAGCGGATCAGATCTGGGTCTGGAGCGGGTGTCCGGGGGGCGTGTAGGGAGGGGGCGCGGGTGAGGGTTTGATGCCCCTGGTCTTCATGTAGGACAGGAACTGGTCGGGGATCTCGGCCAGGACGTCCTTCGCCAGCCGGGCCATGCTGAGGATGTGGTTCCCAGTACGGTCGATGTAGTCTCGGAATGGAACGAACTGTAAAACACAGAGAGAAACAGCCATTCAGATCAGATGATTTAGCAAAATTCTGGGGAATTTTGTGTACAGGGTCCTGGGACAGATGTGAGGCCTGGGAGGTGGTACTAGAGAGCTGGGAGCCAGTAGGAGGGTTTCTGTAAGTGGGATACCGGTTGATGCATGGTATAACTTGTTATATATGTGACAGAGGTGGAAAGTAATGAATTACATTTACTCAAATTACTGTAATTGTGTAGATTTTATGAGTAATTTGTAATTTTTAAGTAGTTTTTAAAATAGGTAATTTTACTTTTACTTAAGTACACATTGGAAAACTCCCCATTGCTGAGTAACAAATGAAATGCTGGGGGGAAAAATACTAATTGTCTGAATTAAAAAAAATGTAGTTTTGTTCTCCATGGCAGCGCAGCTGAACTTTTCCCAGCACATAATATAATGGAATATAATCAAGAGGAAGATGGATGATCACAAGCCATCAAATCTGAACTGCTTACATTTTTACACCAGGAGTGGCATAAAGTTTTCCAAAAGCAGACTGGTGGAGGAGAACATGTCAAGATGCATGATAACTGTGATTAAAAACCAGGGTAATTCCAACAGACATTATATTATATATAAACTTGTTTTCTTTGCATTTTTCTATTTGAGGTCTGAAAGCTCTGCATCTTTTTTGATATTTCAGCCATTTCTCATTTTCTGTAAATAAATGCTCTAAATTACTATTTTTATTTGGAATGTGGGAGAAATGTTGTTTGTAGTTTATAGAACAAAACAACAATGTTCATTTTATTCAAACATATACCTATAAACAGCAAAATCAGAGAAACTGATTCAGAAACTTAAGTGATCTCTTAATTTTTGACAGAGCTGTATAATTATCAGCAGTAATAATTCAGTAAGTAAGTAAACAATTCCTATTTATTTGCTAAATTTAACAGGAAATATGTTAACACAGTGATTTGTATGAGTGTAACACAGTGTGCCGCTCTGACAAAGAAAGAAGAATTCGTCCACAAGTCTGTAAGAAATTTGCAATGCTGATTTGAAAACAGCAATTATCCAGCATAGATGGCATTTAAGCAGCAGAAGTGTTCAGAATCAGCATAATAGCACTGCTGAGGCATCAAACACACCACGCCAATCAGGTTAAAAGCCTCTCGAAACGAGAGCCAAATTACCTTAAGAGTTACCGCTTTTATTTAAAGTGCTTCTCCAGCTCTTAACTCTCAAAGATCTGACCCAGCATCAGAAGATGCAGTGGAGTGTGGATGTACACTACTGGTTAAAAAAGTTGTGGAACGTGCTCAGGTCAAGTCTAAATCCATTCTAGTCAAGATGTGTATGCATTTGCACGTTTGTGAAAGCAGTGGTGCAACTCTAAGTAGTTGAATGCAGCATTCACTAGAAGGGGTGTCCACACACATTTGGACATATGTAAAGTATGCAGTATGTAAACTCATCATGAACTTACGTTACGTAAGGGGACATTCTGGGATTACACATGCCTGTATAAATTGTGAGAGTGAACACTGGTCAGTCTGCTCATGGTAAGGCGGTGTGAATTATGGGAGTTGGAGTGAGGTCTGATAGTGCGACATTACATTGCTTTGTGGCGAGACCTGTGAAGCTAAGCTAAGTAAACAAAACTGTAATTCTTAAAAAACAGTAAGACAAGTCAAACGAGCTCTAGATATTAATCTACACAGATTTCTCTCCTGAAAACTGTTTATTTGGGTGAGTAAAGCGCTTCTGTTTATTTACAGTAAGCTTACAGTATATTTCCAGACTTCACCTAAAGCTTGAGCATTAGCATTAGTGGCTAACCGCTAGCAAACAGAGCTACACTGAGGAACCCTGAGTGTTTCAGAAAGCCAGGACGATATTACAGTAACGGTTTGACCCACGTAGCATGTTTTAACATGGTAAAGGCGCAGGCTATAGGCAGATAATTCTCACCTCTGAACAGCAAAAGAGCTAGCGCTGTGGTTAGCGGCTAGTGCTAATGCTAGCCGGGGTTAGCAGCAGAGTACAGGCCGATAATACTCGACCACAGAGTGACTTTACTGCTTTTTACAACCTGACTGGTCAAATTCATACGTAAGGCGCACTGAAGATTTTTGGGAAAATTTAAGGATTTTAAGTGCGCTTGATAGTGCGAAAAATACGGTATGTGTGTGTGTAAATTTGTGAAAGTGCTTCAGGCCACGAGGGAGAGAGAGAGAGAGAGAGCAGAACACACTGTACCTGCACAATGTCTCTTTCTGCATATCTGCCTCTCGACGAAATCCTCACTTCATCTCCATCCAGCTCCACCATCGCTGCAGACACACAGAGAACCAGCTCAGTGACAGACATACATACATAGAGAGACAGACAGAGAGCAGAAGAAGGAGATGAGCAGAGAATAGTGGGAACACAGGGTAGAGAGAGAGAGAGTAAGAGAGAAAGAGAGAGAGAGAGAGAGAGAGCATGGTATAGAAAGAAAGAGAGAAGCTAGCAGAGTGCATGTGTCTCTATGAACAAGTGTGGTCGTCCCTCTTGACTGTTTGAACTGCCATCTCTATTTCCACCAATAACAGGGTGAGGAGCATTGGGGCTTCACTGCCTTGCAGTGTGTGTGTGTGTGTGTGTGTAAGCGTGTGTGGGTGCGTGTGTGTTGGGTGTAATTTGTGCTGGAGCGAGATTCTGCTGTCAGATTACATGGACTTTTCTTCAACCATAGACACACACACACACACACACACACACACACACACACACACACACACACACACACACTTCACATGCAGGAAGATTTTCACTGCAGCTCACATTGAGATACACAGTACAACTAAATTACACAGTGAGTGAGAGACAGAGAGAGAGAGAGACAGAGAGAAAGAAGCATGGGCGAGAGTAATGGAGGTGATAAGAGTGAAACCAAAAGGCACCTTGAAAGTTGAAAGAGACCAACAATATACTAAATACTATAATAATATAAATCATAATCCTACCATCAAACTCAGCCGGTCCAACGCCAACGATGATAATTGACATGGGAAGACAGGAAGCCTGGAAAGAGAACAGATGAGAAAACAAAATATTTAAATTCATGACTAAACAAAAAAAATGGATATTAAAACCTAAATTAAAATTTTTGCTAAATTCTCACAAAATATGAGGATGTGAAAAACATACATTTCGTCACATAAAATCATGTACACGTGATCCATAATTAAACAGTATTGAGAGATCAACCGGCATGACCAGCTTCACTAACTGCTTGGTAAATGTAAATCTTATGGCCTAATATGCTTCCCAGTGTTCTTTCTTAAAGTTCTCATTATATCGTTTTTAAATTCTTTTTAAAATGTCTAATTGGTTTCTAGTATGTATGAATGCCATGTAAAAAAAAGTGCTCAGGTGTTTCTATTTAGCCCTGCTTTAGATCACTGAATAAGAGATCTCTGAAGAAAGACACGATTTCAGCTCTTGCTTATGAATATTCATACATGCAAATATATATTGCCTCTGATTGGCTAACAGCACTGCAGCAGAGAATGCAACCTGCTGCCTTCCTTCACAGTTAATTTTACAGCTCTGAAACTCAAACTACAAAATGTTTTCAGAGATACAGCCTTAGTTATAAAGATATAGCACATTAAGTGCTAGGTAAAATTAACCCTTAAACTTCACTTAATGCCAGACTCGAGAGCCCAGACTGTCCACCCCGGTGGTGTTCTCTCCCCCACAGCCAAGAAACGTTATTAATGCCACGAGCTGAGCCCAGACTGCCCGTGGAATCATCCAGAGATCTGATTTAAACCTAGTTATTTACACAAGACAGCTAACACTAACTACCTCTGTAAACAGAAGCTGTAAGCTCCGCCTGTGGGCAGTCCTGAGCCGAGGTGGGCGAAGCCATAAAGTCACTGGTTAACGTTTCTCTGATCAACACGTATTTCTGAGGATTTTCTTTTACTAGCTACTGTAGATAATGGAGGCTGAGGAACAGTTTCATATGCAGCATGCATATACAACTCAGAGAGACCTATAGTATTTCGCAAAGAACAAGAAAAAGTGGATTTTAGCTGAATGAGACCTTTAAACACTTCTATTCTATTATTCTACATACAGTACATATGGACAAAAAATATTGGGACACTCGCTCACGTATCATTTTAGGTATTAATAAGTTTCTTCTTCTTTTTTTTCGGAGCAACTGCCTCTACTATTCAGGGAAGGCTTTCTATTAGATTTTTAATAGTTTTTTTAATTGGACATTAAATGATAACCTCCACATGTCATTCCCAACAAAAAAAATATTGAATTGTGCTACATTAATCCATGATCTCCCTCTATAATTTGTGGCTGGCATTAGGTATGGATACATTATGTTGATGTTTATCTGGTCCTCTTCGTATTCCATTGGCAATAGTTTCACCAAACTAGAAACTGGAAATTTCCCTTTAAGAAGGTCAATCAAAAACAGGAGTGATGGCTTGTGAAACAGTACAAACTTCCTGGTGTACATTGGACCTGCTGCATTAATAGAGCCGTGCACTGGTCCAGAGCATGACAGGTCATCCATATGGATGAGCCCAGCCTGCGAGGGCTGTCTGGAAACCTTTATGGATCTGCCATGAAAAAGTAATAGGCACTCCTCAAAGAGCAATTTGTGTGACACCTTTTAAATGACAGCCATCGGCAGAGGTGAGAGAGAGAGAGCGAGAGTGAGAGACAGAGAGAAAGAGGGAGAAAACAGAAAGAGAGAGAGAGAGAGAGAGAGAGAGAGAGAGGAAGAGTATGTGTGTGTGTCATTAGGAATGATTGATTGGAGTGGAGTCAAGCTGCTCACCCTCTCCATCAATCCTACCTGCTCTTTCTCAGACGGGAAAACTCTCTCTCCTCTCCATAAAGCTCTATCTCTTCAGATAATAAAGATATGTGGTTCTACATTCCGTGTTAAGACACACATTCAGATCCTGACCTCACTGTTAAAAATCTAGTATAAAGCACTCCCTGGACAGTTGATACTTAGTTACTCTGACAACTGCAGGTTAAACTCTTTTTAATATATTCAAATATTAGAAAAAATATATATATACACAAGTGGATAAGTGTAAAGTGGTATTAAAAAGTTATTAAAGAGCTTAACTGAAATTAATCCAAACAAATGATTTATAAAGGAAAATACTGAAAATGATCATGGGTGCCCAAACTTTTTAATGCCACTGTAAACGCTTCTACAGGTAAGGTTTAGAAACAGGGTGGCACATGTGCACCTATTTACGCTATTTACTCACATAGACATTACCCAGACTTTGTACTAGGGTGCTGGTAGGATAATATAATAATAAAATCTTGTATCTCCAACATTGAAACTTTACAGCAGAGGGAAAAAATCAGTAACAATACAGCTCTGGAAAAAAGAGACCATTTAAAATTGATTTTAAAACCTCTGGAATATAATCAAGAGGAAGATGGATAATCACAAGCCATCAAACCACCAAACTGAACTGCTTGAATTTTTCAGCAGGAGTGGCATAAATTTATCCAAAAGCAATGTGTAAGACTGGTGGAGGAGAACATGCCGAGATGCATGAAAACTGTGATTAAAAAACAGGATTATTCCACCAAATATTGATTTCTGAACTTTTCTGAAATTTCTTTGCATTATTTGCATTTCTCATTTTCTGTAAATAAATGCTCTAAATAACAATATGTTTATTTGGAATTTTGGAGAAATGTTGTCCGCAGTTTATAGAATAAAACAACAATGTTCATTTAACTCAAACATACACCTATAAATGGTAAAATCAGAGAAACTGATTTAGAAACTGATGTGTTCTCTTTTTTTCCAGAGCTGTATATATCAGTTTTTATCTGTAGGTGAAGACACTCACATTGACAATGGACTCTTTGGTCTGGGCCATGTCGGAGATGACTCCGTCTGTGATGATGAGCAGGACGAAGTACTGAGAGCCGTCCTTTACTGAGGCAGCATACCTACAGGAAAGAAAAAACGAAACACACATTATTTCCACCTTCTGCTCTGGAGATAAAATGAATAATGAAATATATAAAATAACCCATCCTAGCAGAAGATCTTTCATCAGGAACTTAATGAAATGAATAACCTCCGCGTTGCCTGCAGGTAATTACAGCCAGAGCTGCTTAGTGGGTATATATATATATATATATTTGTCTTTTTTCTAGAATTTTTTTCTTCTGAAATTACATGTGTGTGTGTGTAACCTTTGCTTTCCACTGGCTCCCAAAAGGCACAGTGATATTTAAGGAGCAAACAGAGGCTGGCTTGTCTTTGCCAGTTCGGTAAGGGAAAGTCAATGTCTCTCTCTCGTTTTCTCTCTCTCTCTCTCTCTCTGCCTCATCACTACAGTTAACGAACATGGAGCTATGGGGAAGATATAGGAGTGCGGGGAAAGCAAACTGCACGGTTTCTAAGCGCTGCTGCAACAGTACAGCAGTATATTATTAAACCGCGTGGGCGTGAGACATGCCACAAATGCTGAGATTAAACACAGAGAGAGAGAGAGAAAAAAAAGAAAGAAAACGAGAGAGATGAAGCAGTGCACACACTGACAGCTCTGCCTTCAGCGCTGATGTGGCCATGTGTGTGTGTGTGTGTGTGCCCCAAGAGCATCAGTGATAATGACTGGGAGTCCATTAGCCGAACAGCCTTTCTTGTCACCTCTCGGACATGGTGTCATTTGCTCAGTCGGCCAGATCGACTCTGCAGGACACACACAGCCAATTTACCCAACTTTTTCTTTAAGTCAAACTAATTAGCAAACATTCGACTGGCAGGAATTGACACTCTATAGAAAGTTCTTGGACTAGAAGATACGGTGGAATAAGGGAAAAACAACAACATATGTATCCGCTGAAATGAAAGGGCGTATTGTTTTTCATCTAGAAAGCAAGAAGCAAGCCCTGCTGTATACAGTCTGATCTGATATGATTTATATTTATGGGTCTGCTTGCTTTATGCTGGCTGAAAAGGCAATGGACAAATTCCAGACTTTTCCAATTCTGAGGCCAGAAATACACTGACTAGCCCTTGTGTGGTGTTCGGGTCTGTGGGACCCGTTTTCATTCTTCATCAAATGATACTAAAAAAATATTTTTTCTAACTCAAACTCATTGGCATTGGCTCATTTTTTGTGAAAAACATATATCAAAACACATTTTTGATAAACACACACTGTACACCCCCCCCCCCCCCATACACATTTATATTACATACAGTATGTTTGGCCAAGGGCTAATAAACATTGCTTTATTTGTAAATTTGAAACTAAACAAAATTTCTACTCATATCTTGAGTTTAATTCAGTTTCTTTTACATTTTATTAAAAAACTAATAAAAAAAAGAGTAGCACTTTTTGAAAGAAATGTTACATGTAAGCTGTTTATATTGCTTGCAATTTAGGTGAAACAAGCATGTGAAAAAGCATTTTAATGTAGAATTGCTTAATTTTGCTGAATTAAATACAAGTAACAAAGTAAACGAGTAACAAAAATATGAACACCACACAAGGGCTAGAGAAAAAAACAAAGTCACCACCTGGATAAAAGATCTGGGGTTGAAGCTGTAGTTGGTCTGCAGGTTTAGGTTCAGCAACAGTATGTGCTGAAAGAATGAGGTCAGCTGACTCCCTGAATATACTGAATATAGACCAGGTTATTCCATCAATGGATTTTTTTCTTCCCTGATGGCACGGGTACAGAGCCCGGGAAAGAAAGTGGATGAAAAATAAATAAATTGAGCGAACAATATAGCAGTTCGTGCTCACGTTTTCTTTAATTCGAGTAAATGATTTGCAATTCATGCTCTTTTTTTTTTTTTAATTCGTGCTCACGATTTCTCTAATTCGAGCAAACTATTTCTTTTTTTTGTTTTTTAGGTAACGATTTTTATGCGCACTACGACAAGAAGATCGGAGGGAATCAGCTCCCTCGCCTCATGATGCCTCCCATGTGTGGAGAGAGTGCACAGTTTCCAGTCATAAATAAAGGAAATAAACATTTCCATGATACAGGATGACTGTATGTGTTATTAAAACCATATCAAGTCAAAATTATGATGCAATGTGAAATTGTATTTATAAATTTCTGATTTTTAACAAAAATATAACGTAAAGTAGCATCATTTTATAAATGTACAGCTATAAGACTATAAGGTCTAACTGTGCACTATAAAAATGTGAAAATAAAATAAAGATGATATAAAATTTATGGCAACACTTTATAATAACTTTCATTAATATACCATTAAGAAATGAACGATAACTTATTTTTCACATTTTAAGAAACTAAAAAGTTGCTATCACAATTGTAAATACTTATGAATGCATTGGCAACATGAAATGCAATTGATAAACATTTACCTGGTTTAAAATTCGCATTTACTAGCGATTTATTAATGTTTAAATTCTGATGAGCTAATGATTTGCTAACATTTTTAATATGAATATCCATGCTGATAAATAAGTGTCATGTGTGAGCATTTGTTAATATTTAAATTCTGATGAACTACTGCTTTGTTTACACCTACTGATCCTTAGTTAAAAATATATTAATGAAAGCTATTATAAAGTGTTACTAAATTTATATAAGCATTGTGTGACTGTTGTCTATAAAATATATCAGTTATAACACATACGTAGAAAGGGCAACAATATAGATGGCTGTGGGTTCACTATTTGACAAACATGTCATATTCGCCCTTTCTACGAATGTGTTATAGCTGATTATTAATGATTTTTAAGGCATTTACAGCCTAATTAGTAACCATTAATAAACTCATTGTAAACCATTTATAAACCCTTTATGAAGGTAGTCTTATTTTAAAGTGGTACCCCATATTTAGTGTAATGGGTTAAAATCATTTAAGTAATTTAGGACAGTGTATGCTGTGAAAAGCACAAACACAGGTAGTTTTTTACCTTACAAACTCCCACCTGGATTCAAACCACGGCTCTTGCTGGTAATCTTTCTATCTCCCTAGGTAAAACTAATCCAGCTCAGTAGACCATTTGAACATGATTGCTGTGCAGTGCTGGAAGCATCAGGGTACACTATTTTTTGCCCTATAAATCATTTTATTAACTCGCATATTTTTCTGTTGTACTCCATCAGCCATCCCTGGAGCCTACAGGATCCTGAAGAAAACTAATTATGAAAAACACACACACACACACACACAGGCCGAGCAAAACACACGACCACGGCTCCAAATCGATTCGCCTGGAGCTGATTTTATATTACTACACATACAGTGGGAGGTGGAGTGGAGATTTCATCAGATTCTACTGTATTAAGGCTTTTTTTTACCACGAAGGGCCAACTGATTTAATTATCTTAGCCTTGCTTTAATGCAAATCTATAAAGCTCCTCTACATTTCTTGCTTTTAATACATGATATAACCCTGGAGCGCATACAGTAGGTCAGGAATATTAATAAAATTAAATGTATCAGGAAATTAGCTGAAAAGGTTACCAATACCTTGCGAGATGCAAATCAGAAAATCTGATTTGTAATCAATGCAGCCCATTAATTGCACCAGCAGCATATCTGCTTTAACGTAGTGTTCATAACTGAAGCGGTTACTGGGCATTAACTCTAAATACTGGGCTTCAACAAGACATATGCAGGATAAAAATAAGAGACCACTTACAAATTATGAGTTTCTTTGATTTTACCAAATTGAAAACCTCTGGGATATAATCAAGAGGAAGATGGATGATCACAAGCCATCAAACCAAGCTAAACTGCTTGAATTTTTGCACTAGAAGTGGCATAAGATTATCCAAAAGCAGTGTGAAAGACTGGTGGAGGAGAACATGCCAAGAGGCATGAAAACTTGGATTAAAAATCAGGGTTATTCCATCAAATATTGATTTCTGAACTCTTAAAACTTATGAACTTAAAAAATATGAACTTGTTTTCTTTGCATTATTTAATATCTGAAAGCACTGCATCTTTTTTTTATTACAGTCATTCCTCATTTTCTGCAAATAAATGCCCTAAATGACAATATTTTTATTTGGAAGTTGGAAGAAATGTTGTCTGTCGTTTATAGAATAAAACAACAATGTTCATTTTTCTTAAACATAAACCTATACATAGCAAAATCAGAGAAACTGATTCAGAAACTGAAGTCTCTTGTTTTCTTTCAGAGTTGTAAATAGAAAAAAATACTAGAAAAGTGCATTGTCTGCAACACAAAAAAAAAAACACAAAAGGCTGCACATTGAAGTTGGTTTACAATAGTTTCGAGAGTGTTTACAGGTAATTGATAAGGTGTTGCCTGGCTATTGAAAAAGTGTTGCTAGGCTGTGAGTAAGGTGAGGTACTGCTATGGTATAGTTTTTGGTTGCTAAGATGTTGCTTTGTGGTTGCTATGGAAAAAGGCTGGCTGTTAAGGTGTTGCTAGGAGATTGACACAGTGTACAAAGTGTTTACTGAGTGGATTCAGGTGTGTTGCTCATGGTTGCTAGGTATTTTTACTCCCCTCTAAAGCGATTAACGCGGTTAGCGGATAATGCTAAGAATGCTAATGTTAGCAGTAGGCTACAAGCCGATAATAATAGTCACCTCTGGATGGCCAAAGAGCTAGTGCTTAGCATCGTTAGCGGCTAATGCTAATACTGCTGGAGAACTAACCTAAAACACCTGTATAACACTGTACTTCAGCGGAGTGGCTTTACTGCTTATTAGAACCCGACTGGTAAATTTTATAGACAAAGGCACAGGATTATAAGGCACACTGATGATTTCTGGGAAACTTAAAAGATTTTAAGTTTGCTTTGTAGTGTGAAAAATACGATATTTATTGTTAAACAACACAAATTTTTTTTTTTTTGATAAGTCTTTCTGATCAAGTCAAGATTTATTGTCCAGATAAATTATGTAAAAAAAAAAATCCTCAGATTCTTATTTACAATGTGTGTAAAATGTTGTAAATTAAACAGAGGAAGAAGAATGTCCCACTGGCTCAGAATCAGTTATACAGGCTGTATGAATGTTACCTGGCTACATGGTTTATGACTGGGGAGAAGTTGGTGGGGCCGTACAGCTGGACAGACTTCAGGCTCTGGTAGTACGCCTCCATCACACCATCTATTCCATTACAATACGGGTTCTGAGGGTTTCCATTCTGTAGAGACACAAGAGAAAAAAAACATATCACTAACATCAATTAGACACTGATAATTGGATCTATGGATGTATCTGTGGATCAATAGACTAATACTCAGTGGGCCTTATTTTAGCAATGTATAGGCGAGCTGTTGACCATGCACTGTGCAGCTTGATTTAGGGTGTGTCAGTGTGTCTTTGCTATCATAACGGCAGGAAGAGTACACCTTGCGAGGTTTGAAATGCACAAAAGGCATGTACTAATTTGTGACATAAACAATATAAAAACAGTGTGTCACTTGCCATTTCCTTTAAGAGACAGGTGTGCTCTGACTTTGGCGGATTGATATTTTAATGGCGTAGTGCTTTTGTGCTTCTCAGCAGAGGAAACTGATCTGCATGTTCATGTTGTGAAGGTGTGCATTTTATTAATGTAAAAGTTGGGTTTATGCACTGCTGTGTGTGTGTGTGTGTGTGTGTGTGTGTAGCGAGTTAGAGTGTACATGCGTTGAGCACATGGAGCACCTGTGCTGCCAAGATAGCAATAAACATCTGACTGTTGCCAAGGTTCATTTCAGTCAGCGGCGCACCTGTGTTTTCCATTGCCAAGATAGCAATACACCTGTAATTTATCTGAACACACCTCTCTTCCAGACCACCACACCTATCAGCATACATATATTTGCAAGTGTCTTTGCAAAAAAACGATGCAGGTGAAAGAGATAAAAAAAAAAAATAGAAAATATAAATAAAAATAGACTGTTGGTGGGGTTTAAGATAGCAATGAGCATCATGGTGAGCCTTGTTCAGGGTGTAAGATAGGGCCCAGAGCCCAGTCCAAAACCTATCACACGCCTGTCACTGCAGACATCCAGTCCTCCTCCTGTAATAATGAAATGGGTAGCAATATTGAAATTAATTTCAGGGCTATATATTTTACATTTAAACCTCATCTGCCTTCTCTAGATCTTCTGTAGTAACACTGAAATTTTTGTGGAGGCAATGCTGTACAGTAAAATAGTACACCAACTCTCCACTCCACACAAATCCACACCAACTTCAAATTTAAGTATGTAAAATACAGATAACATTTTTAACATAGTGGATTTTTCTGTGTTTTGTAAACAGGGCAAAATACGCAATCTCTCTCATACATCTCCCTTTTTTCAGTAATTCTTTCTTCTGATTTCTGAACCTTTTATCTGCTTCCTAATTTCCTCCTCCAGGCGAGCGAGTGAGAGAGTGAGAGAGAGGTTATCCTGCGGTTATTTGTGGAGCATAAACAGACAAGGATGCTCTGAGGTGAACTTTATAAAACGATTAAATAAAATGTTTGTTAGATGCGTCATACCCCCAGTTGTTTAGCTCTGCTCTGCTCTGCTCTGATCAATTTCAATTTTGTGTGAACAGAAACATCACCCAAATACTTTTACCTCACCTTCCCATCACTAAACCCCTCATTGATTGCTGTCATCCATTTCCTTTTCTCCTTAGTTGTGATCTACCATAACATTTATTTTCTATAATTTAACAGTATTCTGCTGTAATCTATTTTAAATGTGATATTGTGTCAATTCCAGTATCCTGCTGTAAACTTAAAACAAATACTACAAATCTTCTGTGATTTAATAGTAATTCACTGGAAAAAAGTTGAATAACTTCAGTTATTAAATAATGATTAAATAATGATTTAAATAATGATCGCTGGTGTCACTAAATCATTTTAAACTTTTAATATCTAACCACCTACAGACAGCCTGTAACTGTTTTAGTTGAACAGGCTGTTTTTTTTTCTTTTAACTTTTTTAATCTATTTTAATTATTTTGTCTTTTTATTTATCTAATTTTATGTTTCACCTTTCAGCCCTTTTATTATATATATATATATAAAAACTTTTTTTCATTTCATCCTTTTATTTATTTTATTACGTTTTACTTTTGGCCTTTTACCTTTTTATTTCATTTATTTCGTTCATTTTATTTTTTATACTTTTTTAAAAACTTATTATTGTTGTTTATTTTAGTTCCATTATTTACTTTTTTTTATAACTTGTGTTATTTTAGTCCTTTATTTGTTTAATTATCTCCTTGTTTTAGTGCTTAACATTTTAGCCTGTCTCCATATCCTTTTATTCTGAATTATTATATTTCTTCTTTATTAAATCTTATATTGTTTGCGTGTTTTTATAATTGAAACTTATTTTTCAGTCCCTTTAATTTTGTATATGCTCGGCATCTGCATTGAAAATGAGGGTTACCTTCAATGTATTTACTGAGTGGAAATAAAGGCTACTAAAACATAACAATGCTGTTAGCTTAATTAATTACCTGTGTAATAACAATGCTAGGAAAAATGTCCCCTTTTTGTCTCTGATTGTTTTTACTGTAACATTAGTAACATTTACTATGATCGCTTCAAGCCAGATTTGAGTCACTTACATATGAGTGTGAACCTAGACTAGATACAGACTCCTGTGCATTTTTATAGACACAGTCACAGTCTCTCTCTGATCATCTCTCATCAAGTTTTTAATTAGAAGTAAATAAATTCCACCATGTGTGAAAATAACCATATTTAAAGCTTTGGCAGTCTGGCATGTGTGGCCGTTTCCGTTCCTTTGTTTTACTCTTTCTGTGTGAAACACATTCACAGTGTCCACAGCCCAGATGGTGCGGCATCTGTCCACCATTAAGAACACAGTATGGTCTTCCCTGCCCATATCGCTTTAACAGACCGGCAAGAGCGTGGCATGAGGACCAGCAGCTTCAACCAGGTTAAAAGAAGACAGAGGTGAGGTAAAAACTCTCAGAGACAGCGTAACTCTACAGCAAGGTAATAACAGAGAGCTATAAAGAAAGGATATGGATGTTTTTTCTTCATAAAAACGGAATAAAAGGAACTTTATTGCAGAGCTTTTGTAACTTAATGCAGAGCTTTTTGTAAGTTTATGAAGAAACCACTGCTCCTGAAACCTCCAGCACGGAGCTGTACAGATACATTTTCTACACATATCATTTTCTTCTGCTAAAACTCTTCCTTCTTTTAATCTAGTAGCAGCAGATTCAGAGGACTCATAGAAATGAGAAATTATGAAACCTAAACAGAGGTGCTCAGGATACGAGGAGGAAATAAAAATGAGCAGAAAAACAAACTCTGTCACGATGCTGAAAACAAACTGCAGGAGGCTAAACAGCAAGTAATCTAATCCACAGTTACTGTGGGCAAGTGCAGAGAAAAGTTTCTCAGTTCCTTAAAGAAGTTATAACTTCTGAATTCATTTTAGCTGTAAAAACGGGCTCATTATTTGTCCACGTTCACTCCTTTGGTTTGTGTCCCTCGATACAGTAAGATGTGACTCCATTTGTCTGTTTCTTTAGAAATGACTTCAAAAATAAGACATTTATCTAATGAGAAAAATAAGAGAAATCACGCCAAATAGTGATTAGTAGGGGTGGGAATCACAGAACATCTCATGATATGATGTTATCACAACAATTGACATATTGCGGATGGAATACAGACACTCACAGATACAGTTTTTGGGTTTTGTTAAAAGTTTGAATGGCACAGGAGTAGTCAAAAACCGAAGTAGTGTAATACCAGCAAACAGGAACCACGTAAAATAAACCATATCATAAACAGAGAGACAGTCCAGAGTTCATACACGATAGATCCAGTAGTAGAGATAATCCAATACGGGTAAACGAATAAACAGTTCAGGTCAAACACAGAAAATTCACAATAAGGGGCAAAGGCAAAAATCGGCGTAGAAGAAACAAAAAGCAAGGTCATACACAAGAAAAACAATCACAGAGATAATAAGGCTTTGTAAAGTGGATGAACCAAACAATACGCGGCACAGGTGTGTGCAGGGAGTGTCCTTTTATACAGCAGGTAATCAGTATTCAGGACTTCCTGGAGGAAGCAGGTGATGTGTCACATGAGTGGGTGTGTGTGTGATGTAAGCTGGTGGTGCGTTCTGGGTAGTGTAGTTGTCTGACTAAAAACCTCAGTTACAGCTGTGTGTGGGAGGAACAGAAGCGCCTACAGCACCAAACGTGACAACAATTATGTTTCTGTAGCTTTGTGTAAGAGCTTCAATGTATGGACGTAATAGTCTCGGGACACCTTTTTTATACATGTTCTTATACACTGTTTCTACCCTAAATCAAGAGTTATAAAAAGAGTTTCTCCTGCTTTCGTCAGAGTAACAAAGTCTCTACTATCCACGGAAGGCTTTCTACTCAATTTTGAAACATTAGTGTAAAGATTAACATATTTTTCTGACTATGAGGCGCACTTCAACTTATGTATAAATTCTACCATACAGGTTGAAAGGAGCAGCAAAGCTACTCCCCTGAAGTTTTTAGTGAAGTTTCTCCAACACTAAGCAGCATTAGCATTAGCCGCTAACCACAGCGCTAGCTCTTTGGCCATTCAGAGATTAGTACACTGTGTGTTTGCTGTGTTAAAAACAAGCTACGTGGGACGAACCTCTAGCAAATACAAAGTAGCTACTGGCTGTCCTAAAAGTCGCTAATAGTAGCTAAATGACGCCAAATGACGCCATCGCCAAATTTGCATAATACATGTTTTTGAAGCTGTAAAGGATTAACATTGTGGGAGAGTAAAAAGTGAGTAAAAACACCCTAAATATGTTAGAAGTCTAATAAAAGAACAAATTCTGTTGATTTTTAAATAGGCAGTCACTTCTCAAAATAACTTCATTTTTACGTAAATTACATAAATCAGTTTGGAACTGTTATTCTATGTTTTTTTGTTTGTTTGTTTGTTTTTATTTTTTCTTAAGTTTTCTTTTTTTTAACCTATTATAGACAAATTGTTCAATGATGAGCTAGCTAGATCTTTAGCTTTTTAAAAAGAAGCAGACACTGTGGATGAGCTGAGTGACAGGCTACGTGGTGAATAACCTCGCTAGATTTGTTGCTAGTCGCTTTTTTTTACAAACAAAGTCGCTAGAGGGTCTAAAAAGTCGCTAAATATAGCAAAAAAAAGTCGCTAAGTTGGCAACACTGACTGCTACACCCAGCCTTAGTGCTGGAGAAACTTCACTGAAAGTCTGAAAGCCAAGTCAACTGAAATTTACTTATAAAGCACATTTAAAAGTGCTGTACAATAAAACAAAATTTTAAAGAAAACAAATCAGTGATAAAAATTTGAAATATTCTTAACTCCTAATCTATGATATAGGGGGGAAATTTATTTACTTGAAAAAAAAACAACAATTAAAAGAACACAAAGGCCACAACATTAATCCCTAGGAAGATTAAAAACTCACACTCACACTCAGACAAAATAGTGGAAACCTAAGCTTACTATAAATAAACGGAAGCACTTTTCTTTCTTCTTTCTTAAATAAAAGTTTTTCGGGAAAGTAATCTGTGTAGATTAACATCCAGCGCTTGATCTACTTTAAAAAAAAGGTTTTTTTTTAAGAATCACAGTTTTGTTTACTTAGGCGCTTCCCCCAAGTTCCCCATTAGAAGGGAAACATGCAATTTATAATCTAGTGTATGTATGAAAATAGACTAGAAAATAGATGTTCATTGATAGTTGTCTTATAATCCGGTGTGCCCTATAGTCCAAAATATAAGGTATTGCATTCATTAATAAGCACACTTTTCAGTTTAGCACCACCTCATCCTCAACTTTGCAACTCATCCCAAACAAATTGAATAAAGCACTATCTTTCCAAGGAAAATAGCCCAAACTCTTAACATTGTCCAACTTTCTCTTGACCCAGGGTGTGACAAACTAAATACAAAGTGGGCCAGGAACTGAATATGTGTTCAAAAATCTATATATGGTCACTTACCCAGATGACACCCGGATAACAGTTGGAACATCATATGGGTGACTATCAATAGCAGGGGTGGAGTGGCCCGCGAGGTATTTTAGAAATAGAATGAGAGTTGGCCCGCTGTAAAGCAGGTTTTTATAATGTGAGATTCAAAGTTTGAACGCTAGGTGTCAGAAACGGGCCAAAGAGTCGGAGAGGGTGCGCATTTCTAGCGCAGAAAATCGGGGCAAAGAGTCTAAAAGTGGAGAGGGTGCGCAGTTTTAGAGCAGAAAAACGGGAGGCAAAGAGTCTAAAAGTGGAGAGGGTGCGCATATTCAGCGCAGAAAAACGGGGCAAAAGAGTCTAAAAGCGGAGAGGGTGCGCATTTCCAGCGCAGAAAATGGGGCAAAAGAGTCTAAAAGCGGAGAGAGTGCGCATTTCCAGCGCAGAAAATGGGGCAAAAGAGTCTAAAAGCGGAGAGAGTGCGCATTTCTAGCGCAGAAAAACGGACCGAAGAGTCTAAAAGTTGCCATAATTAAGGAGTTTTATATTAAAAGACATCATGAAATTAAACATCAATTTGAAAAATCTTAGTTTACACAACACTGTCAAATATAGATAAAGATAGTTAGTCAAGTAAAATGATGTGTAAATGAAATAATCAGGAAAAAAGTATTATTTAAAGTGGTATATTTTATTATTTGTTTTATTACAGAGTCTGTGGCCCGTGACTTCAAATATATTTCTCCTTCTGGCCCCCCAACAAAAAAAGTTTGGACACCCCTGATCTATAGTATTTACTGATAACACCTGGATCTGGAAAGTCCAGAAAGCATGTGACCAAAGCATTTACACAGAAGTGCTTAAACTTGTCAATACAAGTAAGACAATATTACACTTTATGAAATAATTAAATTATCCTACATCAGCAATCAAACAGGCTCGTCTCATCAGTAAAGAGTAAACTCTAAAACTGGGCTAAAACTCCACATTAATGAATAACTAAAAGACCTTTGAGCTGTTGAGCTGAATCTTTCTCCCCAGTTTGAGTTTTTTTTTCTCTATGCAAAGTAGAGCATCCAAATTTACACTTCACAGCTTCTACTGGCACAGAGATTATAAAGTATCGCTTTAATAATTTACCTTTATTTCGCCTTTGTGTAGCTGCTCTGATTATATATTTATGTACTGTGCTACTTTAATGAGGAAACTTATGATTGATGGGTTGAGAAATTTACACATTAACTCAATAATGAGTTCATGATTATATCTGTTATGCATTAACTGCAGCTATTTAGTTGTTATTTTGAGAAAATACTGGGTAAGAGAGGGAAATAACAAAGGTCAAATCAGAGTGTACAGGGCAACACATGCAGCCCTGTTTTACATACACCCTGTCGGACGGGTCACTATGGTGGGTGAAGAGCAGGCAGTGCTAGAAGCAAGTCGATACCAGCAAACATTATATTGATAAATTAGGAGTTTGTGTGCATCTGTGTTGAATTTACCATCCATTTCTAAACGAAACCTTTTTAAACCATGGCACTCCAGTATTTACAGCTGAAACACAAAAATGTAGACACCTTTGACCAAATGCTAGTTTACAGTGCCTTGCAAAAGTGATAGACAGACACAAAGTATTGCATAAGTGTGAAGTGAAACAAAAATAAATCATGGTTTTAAACATTTTTAACAAATAGAAAACTAAAAAGTGTGACGTGCAAAAGTACCCTCTATATCACTTAATAGAGCCACCATTTGCTGCAATTACAACTGTAAGTGCTTTGAGGTTTGTCTCTACCAGCTTTGTGCATCTAAAGACTGAGATTGTTGCTTATTCTTCTTTATAAAACAGCTCAAGCTCAGCCAAGTTGGATGGAGAGCATCTCTGAACTGCAATTTTTACATCTTGCCTCAAATGCTCAAAGCGAGTTAAGACTGGGCCATTTCGAACCATGAATATGTTTTGTTTTAAATCATGACACTATAGCTCTGGCTTTATATTTAGGGTCATTGTCTTGCTGGAAGGTGAATCTCCTTCCTAGTCTCAAGTCTTTTGTTGCCTTCAAAAAGTTTTCTTTCAGGATTGCCCTATATTTATCTACACCCATCTTCCCATTAACTCTGACCAGCTTCTCTGTCCATGCTGAAGAGAAGCATCTCTACAGCATGATGCTGCCACCACCATGTTTCACAGTGGGGATGGTGTGTTCAGGACGATGAGCTGTGTTATTTTCCTCCCCTTATAGCCCTTTGCATTTAGGCCAGAAAGTTCAACAAACACAAAGCATTGCATAAGTGTGAAGTGGTCTTCAACATTTTTATCGAATAAAAATCTAAAATGTATTCAGCCCCCTTTACTCTAAAACCCCTAAATACAATCCAGTGCAATGAACTGCCTTCAGAAGTCACCTAATTAGTTAACAGAGTCCAGCTGTAAATAGTTTAGTCTCAGTATAAATACAGCTGTTCTGCGAAGGCCTCAGTGGTTTGTTGGAGAACACTAATGAACAAAAAGCATCATGAAGACAAAGGAACTCACCAGACAGGTAAAATTTAGAGATAAAGTTGTGGAGAAGCTTAAAGCAGGATTAGGTTATAAAAACATATCCCAAGTTGTGAGCATCTCAAAGATCACTGTACAATCCATCATCCAAAAAAATAGAAAAAGTATTCTACACCTGCAAATATGGTCTTTATGAAAGAGTGTCTGTGTCAGAAAGCCACTGTACATCTGGTCACTTTATGCCTTTGGAGTGCAAACGCACCCAAAACAAATACAAAACAGATACAAATCCGATCATTCAAACCACTTCGGGAGGTGATTCAAAACTTCTCCCCAACGCAGTACATCAATGGGTCATCCCCGAGTTAATCAATCTACACAGCAATCTTCTCATCAGTCTCAGGCGTTGTAAAGGCCATCAAAAACTTAATGATGAAACTGGCTCTAATCAGGACTTAGACCAAGGAAGTCCAAAGGCCCTATTTTACACCCTGCGCAAGGCACGTCATGATGCTTATTGCTATCTTACACCCTGCAAACAGTCTATTACCACACCTTGCACCTGCGCCGCTAAAATAGCAAACACGCTTGTGCATATATCTACGCTCATGGGCGTGTTGGTCTGGAAATGAGGTGTTGATCTGGCAAATTGCTATCTTAGCAATGGAAAAAAACAGGTGCAACATTCATTGATTTGAACCCTGACAACAGTATACAAGCAGATGTTCATTGCTATCTTGGCAATGCAGCTGCACCATACACACACACATGGTGCGCCTATAGAAAGTTGCCTCTGTTGCACAGGGTAAGTTCATTAGAGTTACCAGATTCAGAAACCTCAAGTTAACAGCACCACAGATTAGAGCACCTAAATGCTTCACAGAGTATTTTAGTTTGTTTAACTTTTGACTGTTATTAAGTTACTACATGATTCCTTATGTGTTCCTTTATAGTCTGGATGATGGAAAGTGTGTCCAAACTTTTGACCAGTACTGTATAGTTTGGGCAAACCACAAATCTCCGTTTTGCTGCTTTTCATTACAGAAAAACAACTACAAATTATCATTGAGTTTCTCTGCTCTTATAGAGTTCGTTCTTAGCTTGAACAACACTGCACAGTGAAACAGTGCACCAACACTCCCGAATATGATAAGTATGTTATACATATATTTAAGCAGGGTCTTAATGTTATGGGTTCTATAGTGCACTGTATGTGTCAGGCTCCCTACTCTTCATCATAATCTTAATCTTAATATAAGAACACAGAAATTAGGGTAGCTAAAAGAAGATAATAAGAATAAGGACCATCCTCATTCAAAGACCATCACCATCCTCATTCCTTTAACCAAGAACTCAAGTACTCACTCACATCCCTAATCAATACTTAATTAAGTTAAATCAGGTGATCTGCAGGTGGAATTGAGTGCATGCAATGGCTGAATGAAAGAAAATGTAGAAGATAATCCTTATTTATTTTCTAATCCTTATTTTCTAATTATCTAAGGTAGTAAAACCATTCTCTTGTAATTCTGTTACTTTTTATTGCACTGATGTAGACTGTGATGCAAATATCAAACTTGGTGCTCAGATAAACTGTTTCAAAATACATATACTAAAACTGAGCCATTAAAATAACATTGTTAACAAACAACAAACATTAATTTTATTACATTTATTTATTTTTCACCTGTTTTGAAGGCTAGCCGCAGTATACATGTATGCCTGATAAAATGTCACAATCATTTCATATTATCAACCTATTGTACACAGTTTGGACATGACCTCAACAATTTTGGCTGAATTCATGCTGATTATCACCCATTGTGTTTGCCTAGTGAAGAGAGCCCGGTGCTTTACTTAATAACAGTGGTTTTATTTGAATTATGTTTTATTTATTAAGGTTATGTAGAGTTTTATTATTTCAATTTCAATGTCAGAATATTCTTAATACTTAAATGTTCAATGCAATTTAAAAGGCATTACATTTTTTATGCTATTATAATTCTAAAACTGTTACATTAACTGATCAAATTTTTCAGTAACCGGTAATGTTTTTTAACTTACTTTGCTGCTATTTAATAAAACCAGACAGAAGGCCAAACTTTATTACACAGCTGGGTGATTGTATAGTGTGTTGCAAGTACCAAAAAAAATGTTAAACTGTATACATATATATATATATATATATATATATATATATATATATATATATATATATATATATATATATATATATATATATATATATATATATAACATTTACATATATATATTTATGTAATATTGTATGTATTTTTAATACATGTATGTTCTATATATATATATATATATATATATATATATATATATATATATATATATATATATATACAGTTTAACATTTACATATATATATTTGTGTAATAGTGTATGTATTTTTAATACATGTATGTATTTTTTGCCTCAGTATTTTTCTTATTTTATATTTGTGGTGTTGTTGACAGACCACAAGGCAAAAAAACAAAAAAAAACAATGAATCAAGTAATTTCTGAAAAAATACACACAACAATATTATACATTTTAAATTTATAAGTTAAGTTTATTTATTTATTTTTTAAATTTAAAGCCCAGATAAAAAACACGTTGTTAATAACCTTATTTGTAAACATATGCAACATTACATTTTTTGTGTTGTACTGAATGTCATTCAGTTTTTTCCTTTAATGTTTTATGTTATGTTTAACTAATAAATATGTTTCTTTAATGCCAGTAAAAAAAGAAATTGAAACTTAAATTGAACACTAAACTTGTGTGTGTGCTGAAGGGTCCTCAGGGGTCTTCCTTAGTTATTATGGTTGGTCACGTGACTGCAGTAACTTGATCTCACTTTGATACAAGGATTATTTTTAACGTTGTACTGAATGACAACTGAAGATTGGGAAAATAATGACTGAAAGGGTCTGGAATGTTATTAATATTAAAAAAATACACCTGAATAAATAATATTGAATATGTCACATACGACATTTGTACAATTATGTCAGAACTTTGTTTAAGGTGAATTCATTTTTTTTTTTTACTTTTTTATTAGGTTTTTTTTTTTTTTTAAAGCATACATTTACAATCAGTAAACATGTATACATGGAGTAGATTGAGGGTACTGTATACCCACCTATATTAATACATATTTTTATACTATTTATCAAGTGTAGAAACTGAAAAAATCTCATCTTTGACCCAACTATACTGTAAATGCTATTATATATGACATTACATTTCTCTTGCTGATAATGTATCTCTACCAATCTAATTAGCATAAACAATATAAACTAATTAATGCCTTTATTTATCAAACTGTTTATAGAAAGTGTTGTAGATTAAAGCTTGGTGGTAAACAACTGTGCACACTGAAGTTGTCTGCAGTGATTAACACTGTTAATTAACAAACCCTCACACTGTGTAAGGCTAATGAGCAGCAGTGTGTTTACTGTGGTTTTGGATGGTCACTCACCAGGGCGAACTCGTGGGACACTCGCCCGTCAGGCGGAAGTTTGGCACCGAAACCCAGTGCGGGAAACATCTTGTCACTGTCATAATCCTGAATAATTTCTCCCACGGCTTTCAGCGCCATGGCGTAGGCGTTGAGCTGGTATGGACTCATGTAGTGCAGAGAGGTCGGCTGGGCAGGGTTGCCTAGAAACCGCCAACGGGAAAAGAGGGTCAGGCACGGGTCGAGATTCCACTTTTACCAGTCAGTAAAAAAAAAATCAATACAGTGAATTTACTCTAATTAACCGTGTGCACTAAATCCACGTGAAAAAAAAAAAACCAAACACATGCACATATTTATTTATACATTAATACACACAGTACTGTACAGGTGTTTTATATAACTGATCACGTAATTTCTGTCAGCAGTAAAAGAGTTTATAGTGTGAAAACTCCAAATTAAATTACAACAGATAACAACATAAATACAGTAAAAAGAAAGAATAATCTCATTCTGACATACAGGGGTTGGACAATGAAACTAAAAAACACCTGGTTTTAGACCACAATAATTTATTATGGTGACGGACAGTTCTGGTGGAAACAGGAGAGTTGAGGTGCACACTGAATTCTGCCATGATTTGGTTAGTCGTGGTTTTATATATTTTTTTGGTTACAATCCAGGTTAGCACCGGAACATCCCTTTCAAAAAGCTTCCTCTTGCCTCCACAGTTAATCCTGTTGGATATGGTTCGTCCTTCTTGGTGTCTACAATTTAATTGCTTCTACCAATCTACAACAAGTACATACAGTAACTACTAGGGGTGTAACGTTTCTGTGCAAACTCTCTGCTTGTGTGCTTCAGCCTGCACTTTCCGGTGCACTGTTTCTATTCAGAGCTAAGTGCAAAGAGTTGCTAATAGCAACAGTGCTACAGCTACACTTTCTGGGTGCACTCCTTGGTCCGCAATACGATCACTGTTTCGTGTGTGCGTTTATGCGAATGAAACCGTGACCCCTGTATCGTGATGGAATACACTTACCTTCACACCCCTAGTAACTACAGTTAATAATACAAATAAAGAACAGATAGAAATGAGAATATGGGTGCTAACTTTTCACTGGTACATCTAAAATGATTGGAATCACAGCTTTGTTTATTATTTTTCTTCAGAAAACTTCAATTTTTTCTACATCAGTTGGAAAACATATTACAGTGATGATATACATTTTATTTATTTCTTTGTAAATAGTTATTTTAAACTTTATAACAGTTTCTGACTCTCTTTTTGTAGCTGTGTAAATGTATTTGTATTATTTGCCATTTGTGTTCTGTATTATCAGATTTCACCTAGACAAAAAGACTTTTTCAACTATTTTCAAGTGTATAGGGCCAATACATTGATACAGTAGTAGAGCTTCTGACAGAGATCACATCATATAAAAAAACTAATTTATAATTCCACACACATATACAGTAAGCTGTATATACAGCAGGGTCCAGAACTCAAACTCAGAAAGTAAAATGAAGAAGTACATTGAAGACTCTGAACTGATTCTACATGAATATTTAAACTGAACTGAATCAAATATACTAAAGTCTTTGAACACGAAGGTCAAATTTATTTGAGCTTCCACTGAAGCTTTCAGTCAGACTTCAATCAGGTAGATCTGATCTGCCACTCAGAGACTAGTGGGGCTCAAGTTCAGGTTTAAGAACAAGACGTCATTAAAGCAGTACAGAAAATACCCTTACATACTGTGAGATTCTGAAATCTTACTTTTACTTAAATATTATTTTGATAGTATATAAGATATCTTTTTAAATCCCTTCCCATGCTCTGTAAGTATGGACTAACCTTCTGCGGCTGATGTCCTGCATCTCTTTCTAATTTTACACAGTTTACATAGAAAAAAATAAATATGTGGTATCCTATAAAACTGCATTTTTAATAACGAACAAATTTCTTTAGTTATTAATAGGGGTGTAAAAAATATTGATATTGTATTGTAACATAATATTTAGTTTTGGAAAAGTGCACTTTGCACTTTCAAAAACACAGTACTGATGATTATTAGTTTACATTTAAAGATTGGTGTCAGATGTGGTTCATATAGTGTTGTGTTTAAACCCCACCCACTATATAGCAGTTTTACTCTGTTGTTAGATCTCACTGTTCTAATTAGATAAACAGTATTGCATTAACCTTATCTTTTACTAAAATCTTTAATATATAAATATAATAGTGTGTTTTCATTATGACGTTTTTTGTATTTAAACTATCACAATATATCTCCATTTTTCCATTTTTTATATTATTTAAACTTAAAGTAGTTGTTCTTTAATTGTGCAGAAATTTCAGCACTACTGAACCAATAGAAATTCTGAAAATTGGCTTTTTACATTTTACATCGACCTTCACTGAAAGATAAGAATGCTTTTTTCTACCCATAAAAAAATATACGTTTTGGTATGTACAGTATATACAGTAATTGTAAAGCAATTAAGGCCTCCTTTCGCCTTAGCAATGAAGTAGAGATGTGTGAAAAAGCTGTTGCAGCAGCAATCATAAAATGTAACTCATGGTTTTATACAGTCACAATCAGTGTAACAGTACATTTTTAGGATTTACTTTAAATGAACACATTATTACACATAGAGAGGAATATTATCCTTTACTATAAAGAACTATATGTACATTTTTTACAGTTTTCTTTGATGTGGGTGTGGGGTTTTGCTATGTCTTTTTTGTAAAATTATATTTTCTTGTTTTTAAAGGTATTTTATATTAGAAAATTCATTTATTAATCAATTTAAATGTGTCCAATAATTCCCTGTCCACCTTGTTAACCCTGCCCCTTTTAAAAAGTTATCTTTGGCATCATTGACATCACAAACTTCAGATTATTTTATTTTTAAGGAATTAAAGACATTTGCTGCTGCCTGTTCAACTATTAATAATATTAATTTCCTTGTATAATTCTTCTATTGTCTCCACACTTAAAGCTTAAAAGGGTAAAGCTTAAGATGTCCATCCTGTCACAGTAAAATATCACTGTAGTTTAATTAGTTAAAAAAAAATTATATGTATTTAAAAAAAACAAAAACAAGAACAGTCACCATAAACAACCATGTTTTTATCAATGTGAAAACTTTGCTAAAAACGTCCACCCTGTTGTGCAACTTGTTGGACAGGGTGGATGCAAGCATGAGAGGAAATAAAGAGCAAAAATAAAATTTAATTACACTGAAAAAATATGATTTCTGTGTAGTCTGGAGTCTTATAAATATGATAAATTACCAAAAGAATAAAATATATTTTTTTAAAGTTATGAGACGCCAAAAGACACAGTATTCTGGTAATGATCTGCAGCTATTTGAATCTGGAGGCCGCACTGTTAAAAGATACTCTATAATTTGTCAGAAGTGGGTATAATTAAAAAAGGCTCTCCAATTCAGCGCGGCTTTGAACTCGCTGGCGATCCCTGTTCAAATGATGTGAATGGATCTAAAAGCCAGGTCTGTCCTCTAATCGCAATGATCTCCGCTCTTCACTGCATTATACGTCCCTCATTATGCTAGAGGAGGGCTATCGCTGGCCGCTGTTCAGGCCTGATTTGCATACATTTCAATATATCCCAGCATTCCCCCGATGACCGGTGCACTCACCATTCGAGGCGGTGAAATCAATCGCCACAGTGAAATTAATCTGAGTCCTGCAGAACAAAGAGAGAGAGAGAGAGAGAGAGAGAGAGAGATGAGAACATTCATTTCAGCCGAGCCGACACTGCCTTCCTCACATCATAATAACACACAGAGTCCGCAGGCCCCTCACCAGTAATACCAGCTTTCTATAAAGCAGTCATCCTGACAGATAGAAGCTGCACACTGGCCTGGGCGGGAAGATCATCAAATAATAGGTAAGGTCCAGTTAATCCAATGTGTACAACTCAAACAAGCAGAACATAATATTTAGCTCTGAATCACGGCCTGTGTGTTCAAACCATACAATTCTGGAAGCAGCAGAGAGTACGGGTGCACCAATGTGGGAATTCTAGGCAGATGCCAATATCTGAAATTACACATATATATACGTATATATAGACCACTTAAAAATGATGAGTTTCTTTGATTTTACCAAATTGAAAACCTCTGGAATATAATCAAGAGGATGATGGATGATCATCAAACCAAATTGAACTGCTTGAATTTTTGCACCAGGAGTAAAGGCATAAAGTTACCCAAAAGCAGTGTGTAAGACTGGTGGAGGAGAACATGCCAGGACGCATGAAAACTGTAATTAAAAACCAGGGTTGTTCCACCAAATATTGACATCATATATTTGGTGGATATTTCTGAACTCTTAAAACTTTATGAATCAGAAACTGTTTTCTTTACTACTACTGGTTATTTCATAGACTGGTCACAGCTTTAACCACTTCTTAAATGAACAGGTTACATAAAACAATAAATCTATGGAAAACTAATACAAGTAAAAAAGAATGAGCTTAAATCAATTGATTTTAAATTGTTGGCATTTGTAGTAGCACAGCCAGCATTACTTGATTCTTTTCCAGCATACAATATACAATACACAATACTAGTGCATCTCCAAAAAAATAGAAAATCATTGAAAGGCCACTTTATTTTAGAGTAGTTCAGTTCAAAATGTGAAACTCATATTACATATATGTATTACAGAGAGTGATCTATTTTAAGCACTTATTGAACATCAGTAAATTTTGCATTTCATTTGGAAAGCCAGAGTCTGAAGAGAGAGAGTGGAGAGACACACAGTCCAAGCTGCTTGAGGTGTAGTGTAAAGTTTCCACAATCAGTAATGGTTTGGAGAGACATGTCATCTGCTGGTGTTGATCCACTGTGTTTTATCAAGTCCGAAGTCAGTGCAGTGTTTTCCCTAAAAATCTTACAGCACTTCATACTTCCCTCTGCTGACAACAACTTTTATGAAGATGTGGATTTCATTTTTCAGCAGGACTTGCCATAATCGTCAACAATAAAATAAATAAACACTTAAAATAGATCACTCTATTTTAAGGCATAACGGGGTTGGACAATGAAACTAAAAAAACTGGTTTTAGACCACAATAATTTATTGTCCCGACGGACAGTTCTGGCGAAATGTTTTTTGGATACAATCCGGGTTAGCACCCGAACATCCCTTTCAGACAGCTTCCTCTTGCGTCCACAGTTAATCCTGTTGGATGTGGTTGGTCCTTCTTGGTGGTATGCTGACATTACTCTGGATACCGTGGCTCTTGATGCATCACAAAGACTTGCTGTCTTGGTCACAGATGCGCCAGCAAGACGTGCACCAACAATTTGTCCACTTTTGAACTCTTAAGTCTGGTCCAATTTAGCCGTGAAACCTCCCACACTAAAATGACAGATGTTTTAGTTTCATTGTCCAACCAAAAGACATGGGTTTTACATTTTGAACTAAATTACTAAAATAAAGTAACTTTTCATTAATATTTACTAGTATGTCAGCAATATTGGTTTAAAATATCTATTTATTGGCTGATACTCCATATATGATATAATTCCAATATCATTGTGCATTGTGTCTCGATACAGTGCAGTAAAGAAATCTGACTGCATTTTTATAATATCTCACAATATTTTTTTAGAAAGGGATTTTGATATAGTCCTTTCAAATAGGTTTGGTGGTAGAGTGGGTGCTAACAACAGTGATAACAAGGGTATAACACTACATGGGTATGACACACTTGTGACCAAACATTTGCAGTCCATTTATTCCTATGAGACAAACAAAAATCAACGCAAATCTGCTGCTTTGTAGAAACTGCATGCACCACTCAGTAAAACCAAACAAACAGGTTGTTGGTTTTATGGGTATTCTATGGTTGCTAGGGGACTTCATTTGTACACTTACTCCTTCCTTACTACAGTAAACTGTGGGATTTTCAAAGAGCGCAGACAATTTTATTACAATGTTTTTATGTGTTTAGACACTGCTACAAATTGTAGAACCCCAACATAGTGCATTATATCGTGAAAAGGACCTGGTTTAGATACAACATGGTTCAAATCTTATATTATATAATCAAATACTTCAAAACGTGACAACGTTTCTTTCCCTGTCAGTCTCTTTTTTGCAGCTTAGATATCAGTGATGCCAGCAGGGGAAGATGAAGCGGATGGATAGGACTGTATGTGTGTGTGTGTGTGTGTATGTGTATGTGTATGTGTATGTGTGTGTGTGTGTGTGTGTGTGTGTGTGGCCGGGTTTTGCTGGGACACAGAGCAAGTCAGACTGATGCCTTAAGTACAGAGCTGTCTCTTTTTATTATAGCAGCCTCATTACCAAGGTTATAACAGTTACACACACACACACACACACACACACACACACACACACACAATATTTCCAAGTGTAAATATGTGTGTAGGGAAAACGTGAGGCCTCATTTACCCTGGCCCATTAGAGCCTCAATAATACTCTGTAAACAGTGGGGGAAACAGTAAATTGTGTTTTTTTGTGTGTGTAAATTTAAAATGCTAATGAGAACAGGCCGCTGTAAACGCTTCGCTTCGGGAACAAATAAATTCAGAGTTACAAATGAAAGTCTAAACCAGTCAGACAACAAACAGGAACAGTGCTGCAGCTCGCCTCCGTTATTTCTTGTTTTTTAAACCAAACCCTCAATTCAATTAAATTCAAATGTATTTTTACAACAAGTGTTGTCATAAAGCCGCTTTACAGAGATATGGGTCCAAGCCTCTTATGAATAAGCACACAGTGATAGTGGCAACAGTGGCAAGGAA
Organism: Astyanax mexicanus; assembly: GCF_023375975.1. NCBI lineage: Eukaryota > Metazoa > Chordata > Actinopteri > Characiformes > Acestrorhamphidae > Astyanax > Astyanax mexicanus. Next base: position 18,988,238 of record NC_064409.1, read on the forward strand.
AAGCTTCATAACACTACAGGAAGAAACGGTTGTATTCTTTTCTTCTTCTTTTTCTTTCTTCTGACCAAACATTTAGATTTCTCTAAATGGGTCAGTGAAGCAGTGAAGAGAACATTAGACCTGCAGACGTCTGCTGTTCAACAACGTACCAGTTCTTGTAGATGTAGGTTGCAGAAGAAAGGAGTCTAAGAGACCATCAATTGCAGGAAGGGTAGCTTTATTGAAATGGTTGGTCAAAGCTAGACTCTTGGGAAAAAAACATTGGGATTAAGACTGCTATCATACTTATTTTGCTGGTGACAATAAAAGAGTTTTTTTTTTTTCTAAAAACAGGTGCAATTGGTGTATTAAGCCTGTTTTACTAAACTCAAAGCTATTAATGCCAGTGGTTGTGTTCATATGATACATGAAATAAATTTATTCTCATGAAGCAACATATTTATTTATTTTTAAATCATTTTAATTAGTATGCAGCCATTTTCACACATATTTGTTGTTATATGTAAGTTTCTATTTATGTAAGTTTCTATAAATGTGCAGAATACAGAGTACAGAGTACAAGTACAGAGCCAATAAAATGCAGTTAGCATCTAAGCAGAAGTGCAATATACAGTATTTTTTACGTAAATCACCTGTATGACAGATGAAGTAGTGTGTAGTAATACAAAATATATAATAAGTAAATATAAGCACATCTGTAAACATATATAAATGAGATATTCTTTTAGAGAATCTTTCGCCTTTTTTATTAAATTATCCTGTTGGATAGTATTTGTGAAGTTCATTTGAACCAGCCTGCCATGCAAAATAGATGGTAAATGTTTTTTATAAAAAAATGTATTTGGTTAAAGCAAAGAAAATGGCATTCCAATTTGATTGGCACATACTGTATTCTTGGACAGGAGCCAGATGAAAAAGTGGGCAGGTTACTGTTGACACAGTTGTGGCTGACACAGTAGCACTCATTGCTCACCAAACTGTCCAATGAAATATTTGAGAGTGTGAGATCTTTTTTTTTTTGCCAGGCAGTGTATCTTGGTAACATACCAGCTTAAACTACACTTGCATTACATAATGCAGTTTAGCTTAAATATTTGGAGCACATCTCTATGGCGTCACATCAATGTCAAAAGTCGGGGCGCAAAAATACCAGGTGAAAAAAAAACGATATTCTGTTCAGCGCAAAATGTTAAAACACGCTGGTTAATTTTTTTCACCTGGTATTTTTGCGCCCCCCACTTTTGACATCTCATCTTCAAATCAACCACTTCAGAGTTAGTTTGAGGCAGGCCGGGACCACCTCCTCTCAAGTGTTTCATTGTGTGGTTGTTTTCTGCATCCGAGTACAATTATTGAATTTACCATTCCAGCCCAAAAAATTAAAACAGGAATTAAAACAAACCAGACTAGTCTGCTTTAACCAGACTAAAAGTACAGGTGTGAAAACTACTACCTGGGGAAGACTTTCTACTACATTGTTTAGCATTGCTGTAAGAATTGCTTGATTGCATTCAGTGACAAGAACATCAGAATATCAGGATTATCATCACACCACCTCATCCCCAACTCCCCAAACACATTCTAAAAGTATTGACTAGAGCTCTATCCTTCCAGAGAACCCCGTTCCACTGCACCACAGCTCAGTATTTGGGGCTTTATACCCCTCTAACCCATGCCTGGCGTTGGCATGGTTCCAATAGCTTCAGGTCTATGTATATTCTCCACAGAGTCCTGTTTTATTAGCAGTACTTCTCTACAGGGACTGTACTAGCTTTGTGTGTGCATTTGTGCATCTGCAACATCAGCAATGGCTGCAACTTAAACGAAGTAGCCGATGATAGAATTTGTAAGAAAGGGTGTCCACAAACATTTGGACATATTGTGTGTATATATGGGACAAGTGAATAAAAACAAGCTTGTGCGTGTATAATTTAGCCGTCCTCCAGGCAGCTAGGCCACCCTCTGTCTCCTAAAAACTCCCAGCCCTCACACACAGAGAGATCTATCTCCTGCTGTCCTTGCTCAGGGTCCTCCCAAACCCCCACTCGTCCCCCTCCACTGCCCCCTTTTTCAATCCACAGCCACTAGGACTGCACTGTACTGTATATTGTTTGTAATCTTAATAACAATTCATAATTTGATATTTTCATATTTTTGAACACCCATAAAGCATATAGAGTCACACCACATGTGTGAATGCCTTTAGGTACTAATACTGAGCACAGGCAGCCAGGCTTTTACTGTGTCAGTGATTTATGTTAATCCAAACCAAACCAAGGAGAATTAAGTACGATTGTAACACAGCTAGTTCCGACCCTGCAGTGTGATTGGCTGAGTGACATTATCATATATTTCTTAGTGACATTATTAGCCGGTAATGCACTGTAACCGAGGCTCTTCCTGTATTGCTACGCCACATACAGGTAACCTAGCAACGTAGCAGCGCATACAATCCAAATACAAACCAAACATGATGTCATTATACGCCACTGGGATCCGATGGATCCCGTAGGCACAGTGCAGAAACGCCATGTCTCCATTAGGCAGGCAAAGATGCGGCCCCACAAGTATATAAGCCCATTGATTCAAAAATACGCATTATTACACACATTATCAGCCACCTATATCCGGTTAAGTGTTGTTATTATTAAAATAAAAGCTTAAATGTACACATTTTCCAGTTAATATAGGCTATTTTAATCTGAATGTAAGGTGGACTCGTGCCTACTACTGCATCACAGCTGTGCCAATATTATAGCACTCCCTCTCGTGTATTGTTGCTTAAATGTACAAACTTTTTAACTGTTTCAAACAAACAAAGGTGTAAAAAAACACTCATCCTCAACAATGTCTCCATCTTAGACCTGCTGCCACCAGGCCCTGATTTATGAAAAATTGTAGAGAGTGTTGATTTCCTCACAGTGCATTTTTTTTGTTAGCTATTTCTGAGTGACTGTTGGGTCTTTTCTTTTCTTACCTCCTGTCTGATTTGGCCAGATGGCCAACTATAAGAAGGCTCAAGGTCTTTCAACCTTTGTCCAAAAATCAATGCCATTGTTTTATAGTCCTGCCATGCATTGTGCCTTGCAGTAGTCATTGTGGAGCTTCAAAGACAAAGCCTTAGTCTTTGTTTTTGGTTTTACCCCAACAATGCAGGACAATGCAGCTTTTATAGACCCAGGTGTTTGTCTTTCTAAGCGTCCAATCAATTCAAATTGCAACAGGTGGGCTCCAACTCAGTTCTTGACACAGCTCAAGGATAATTAAAGTAAACAGGATGCACCTGTTCACGATTTGGTCCGCCACACAAAGGATTTGATTGCTTCCGTGAACGAAATATATCAGTTTTTGATTTCTGATATGTTTTTAAACCTCAAATAAAATTGGTTTACATTGATTATATGCACATTTGAAAGTTCCTATATCCAATAATAAGACACTTTCCACAAATATATGATATGTAAAAATGAAATGGAAGTGTCTATACCCCTTGCTAATACAGATGTGCTTGTATTGCCCATAGAGTAGGACTCTCTGGATCAAATAAATATAAACCCACTGGCACCATGCATGGCTTTGGACAGTTTAAAATACATTTTTCCTGACAGATACTCCCTTTCATGTCTTTGAAGTAGCAATTTTAGGTTTTTCCTCAGGATGTTTAATGCAGTTTTAGTATGGGCTTTAGTTGGACCACTGAAGAACAATGCTTTTTGGTTTCATGCTTAATATCAAGTGTGGAACAGAGGGGTATAAATCCCCCAAGAATTGAACGGTGGAGCAGTGGAACTGTGTTATTTGGAATACCTCTAAGATGAGTTGGGTAGGGCCTCATTAACTCTTTCAGACCTGAATTATGTGTCGGTGTTGAAAAATAAAATGAAGGAAGACTCTAATACTATAATAAATGGTACATTCTATATTAACATTAAATTCAATTTACTAAAATAAGTAAGTTTTTATATCTATTGGATTGTAAGCCTATGCTTAACATTTATATTTTAGATTTGATATTAACCGTTTGGTTCACAAGCAATCCCTAAACTTTAAAATAAACATTCAAAAAAAAGTGTTATAAATTACATACAATGTAATAAGCTCTTTTAATTTTTTAGTGCTGTTTTTTTAGTGCAGTGGGCAGGGCTAAGCTGTTGTTTCATTGGCTTATAAACTTTTTCATTGGCTCTGATTAAAAAATGGCTCAATTAGTGTAGAGTGCAACAAAACATTTGGAAAAAAAAAAAAAAGAAAATACATGATGTCCATTAAATAATTAAATAATGATCTTGTTGCTGTTTGCCATCGAATGCTCACAGCAGTTGTCCTAAATCTAGTAGAAAGCCTTTTTTGCTGTAGTGACAGTTACTCCAGCAAAAGCAGGATAAACAATTTTATTAGCCTTGTTTTCAAAAAGAAGCAATGAACGAGCAGGTGTCCCAGCATTTTGTTTGTCATTATATTTTGTTAGTCCTGAAGGTAAGCCCTGTCTATCTTTTATACTCCAGCTAAGTAAAGTCATTTATGTCCTTCAAAATGTGAAAAATATAAAAAAAGACACACACACAGACTAATATAAGCCATTATGAGTCTCCCGCTAAGAAGTCAAGAGGTCGTAGGCTGGCAGATGAGAGAAACAGACAGCGCGGTACAGACAGGTGGGAGTGGGGGTGAGAGCGACTTTCTTATAATAGGTGGGATCTCACCCAGCAGGTGGGGTTCTATTGCAGGTGCATGGTCTGGTAAACAAAGCAAAGCAGAATAAAGAGGGGCAGTAACAGGTGTCTGTGAACACACCTCAAACATGCCCTGATATGCTCACTGCGACCTGTTCAACCTTCTGCCATATGCTGAGAGTGTGGTCTACAGCTGCAGGGGTTTGACAGGTCAAATAGGAGTGTTCTAGTGTGTGGGTGAAATGTCTTTCAGCTAGGATGTTGAAAACATCTGCCGCAGAATCCCAAAAGCTCTTTCTGGCCAATGTGAAAATGTTCTACTTACTATTTATCCCTATGTTGTGTTATAGGTATTTTAATTACAAAATCATTTAATATTAAAACTTTAAGTCTTCCTACAAAATCATCTTGTCTGTTCTTGCCATCCTTAAACTTAATAGTTTTGCTTGCCATTCGTCCTAGTTTGAGGTTTACCAGACAACAGGCACTAGATCCACAATCCACAGTCGAATTCCTCAAGGTTTTGTGTTTGGTCCTCTTTTCTTTCTTCTAATTTGTTCATTCAGCAATGTCTCTTTACAGTATACTTCAATATAATTCCAAAGTCCAAAGTCACCCCATTACTTCACTCCCTTGCGACTCCTCAATTGACAGTTCAGGAAATCGAACTGGGGACCTTCTGGTGCCAAGTCCACTTCCCTGACTTTTAAGCCAGGTTGAAGGAATAGATCCAGCAACTTCTGGTACCAAGCCCACTTCTTTGACCTCTAGATTAAAGCTGATGTAGCCTAATAACTGTACCGTTGGCCAAAATCACATTGTGCCTTACCTCACCGCACCCCATTCTTGACAGTTCAGGGAATTGAACCGGCGACCTTCTGATGCCATGTACAATTCTCTTTCTTTGAGGCCAAGTCTGTCTGTAGCCTTATAACAGAACCAGTGTCCAAAATCACACTTTCCCTTACCTCCTACTCCCCTACGTCTTGACAATTCAAGAGATTGATTCAGGGACCTTCTGGTGCCAAATCCAGGTCTTTCTGTAGCCTAACAATAGAACCATTGGCCAAAATCACACTGTCCCTTACCTCTTACTCCCCCACTTTTTGACAGTTCAGGGAATCGAACTGGGGACCTTCTGGTGCCAAGCCCACTTCTCTGACTTCCAGATTAGGTCTGATGTAGCCTAATAATAGAACCATTGGCCAAAATCACATTGTCTCTTACCTCCTACTCCCACACTTCTTGACAGCTCAGAGAATTGAACCGGCAACCTTCTGATGCCATGCACAATTCTCTTTCTTTGAGGCCAAGTCTGTCTGTAGCCTTATAACAGAACCAGTGTCCAAAATCATCCTACTTCCCTACGTTTTGACAATTCAAGAGATTGATTCAGGGACCTTCTGGTGCCAAATCCACTTCTCTACCTTTTTCGGCCAGGTCTTTCTGTAGCCAAACAATAGAACCATTGGCCAAAATCACATTGTCCCTTACCTCCTACTCCCCCACTTCCTGACAGTTCAGGGAATTGAACCGGCAACCTTTTGGTGCCATGCCCACTTCTCTTCCTTTGAGGCTAGATCTGTCTTTAGCCTAACAACAGTATCATTTTCCAAAATCACATTGTCCTTAACTCCTATTCTTTTACTTCTTGACAATCCAAGGGATTGATCAGAGGACATTCTGGTGCCAAGCCCACTTCTCTGACTTCTAGACTAGGGCTAATGAAGCCTAATAAAAGAACCAGTGGCCAAAATCACATTGTCCCTTACATCCTACTCTCCCACTTCTTGACATCTTAAGGGATTGAGTCGGGGACCTTCTGGCTCCAAGCCCACTTCTCTGACTTCTTCTATATTAGGGCTGATGTAGCCTAGTCACAGAACCATTGGCTAAAATCATATTGTCCCTTATCTCCTACTCCCCCACTTTTTGGACCAGTATTGCCTATGGCCTAAGTGGGCAAAGTGATTCTGTCTCTTACTCACTCACTACTCCCTCTCTTCTTGGTAGTCCAAAAGATTAAACCAGGGACCTTCTGGTTCCAAGACAACTTCCAAACTTTTATACCAGACTATTTGGCAAAAGTGGGACTGTTTCCCCAACTCCCCTCTCCACTTTCCACCTGTTTCCTTTTGGACCAGGGATCCAATTTGTTACCTTCTGGTGCCAAGCCCATTTCAGTCATTTTTAGACCAGAACTGCCTTTCCACCAGCTCAGGGGATTGAACTATGGACCTTCTGGTGCCAGTTCTCTGTCACTTACACAAGCAATGTATAATATAGCATAAGAACAATATAATTAGATATAAAAAACTATAAAATCCATCCCTCAACCTCCCTCTCCCTGACAGACTAGGGGACCGGTCCAGGGACCATTCAGTCCTAGCCAGCTTCTTTAACCCTTTGGTCATGGCTACCCACTTACTGTGTATCTACTTGTAATCTAATTACTACTTATTTTTCTGTAACTTCTGGATATCATTCACTGTTATATGTGTTGCTTTCACTGCTATGAAGTCTGTTCACTATTTAAAGGCTACACTACTTAAATCAGTGGGCTGGGAAAATCAAAACTGCTTTAAACCAAGACCACCTCACATCTTAAGTCTGAAACTCTGTCTCTCATAACCTTTTCAGAAGTGAAAAGTAAAGTTTTTCACTGTGGCCTTCTTTCTTCTTCCTGACACAAACTGTAGGAGTCATTTTCTGGCAGAGAAAGAGAGAGTGACATAGGAAGAGACATAAAGAGAGAGGAAGAGAGAGAGGGTGGAGAAGCTGCATGCTGTGTTGTTTTATAACACACTCCCCTGGGAGTCCTCGGTGCTGTCAGTCCACACTGCACACACACATATATACACAAATGGCTCTCCGAAAGCCAGAACGCCCCAGCATCAAACACACACATGGACACACGTAATTAGTAAGCTCAATCTGCCAACACGGAGTGAACATTCAGACAACAGGTTCTACAATTTGCATTTAAAACACAACTGAAGGAAGGAACAGTCAGTTCTTGAAGCTGAGACACTTTAACAAGATCCAAACTGTTAAGTTCTTGATAACTGAAGGGCCAGAACATTCAGTGCACAGTGGACAACGCAGTGTGTTATCATATCACATCATTTTGGACTATAAGGTGCAACAGATTATAAGGCGCACTATCAATGAACGTCTATTTTCTGGTCTATTTTCATACGTAAGGCGCACCAGATTGTAAGGCGCATTAAGAGACACTAGTAAGGATGCCTACATCGAAGTGAGCAAGAGTGTCGCCATGTTTCCCTTCTAATGGGGAAACTGGGGGAAGTGCCTAAGGAAACAAAACCGTAATTCTTAAAAAAAAAAAAAGTCAAAAGAGTGCTGGATAGTAATTTACACAGATTTCTCCCCTAAAAACTGTTTATTTTCGGTGAGTAAAGTGCTTCTGTTTATTTACAGTAAGCTTAGAATTTCAGTATACGGTCCAAGACTGAGCGTTAGCCGCGGTTAGCAGCATAGCCTGCCCCGGTTAGCAGTGCTAGCACTCTGCGGTTAGCAGCACTACCCAGCCCCAGTTAGCAACATAGCCAGCTGCAGGTAGCAGTGCTAGCCAGTTGAGTGTTTTGGTAACTTGGAACTTCCGAACATACTATTTCAAACAGGTACCCTGGATACCACCTCACAACTTATAAATGTGTGGGCATTGCCAAGTCATTGTGACCGGCAGTGTCTGACTAGAATTTTCCATGTGAAAAGACAAGACAGATCAGTGCAGTAGTGTTCTTTAGCTACCATGGGTAATGGCAAAAGTCATGGGACCCAGTACTAGAGTTTTGTGCCCCATGGCATTTGGCCTGTTAGTATTTTGTAAGTGGGCCTAATAAAATGGAGAGTGGGTGTAAATACAAGTACAGTTTCCAAACTTTTACTTAAGTTTAGTTTCTCCAACTTTTTCAACTCCTTTCCACAAACATCTACACTCATCTTCCTCCACCTCTGACCCTTGCAGGTCCTGCATTGCAAACATTCTCAGCATCCCTCCATCCATTTCCCGCTCGCCTCCAGCAATGAGATGGAAAACAGTTGCTACCTGTGAGTCTGTCAGCCGATGACCGATGGAGAGCGGAATAAAAAGAGCCCAGGGGAACCATCCAGGAGTGCACAGTGGGAAAAAAAGAGAGAGAGAGATGGATCGAGAGACATAGAGAGAGAGAGAGAGATAGATAGATAGATAGATAGATAGATAGATTGTGAGACAGTGGCAGTGGTTCGCCCTGTGCTCTGCGTAATGCCACATCTATTTCTCCTGAATAGAAGACGACAGCTCAATAAACAGGGGTTTAGCTGCGGCGCCTGCCCTGCTACAGCCCTGCAATCTAAGTGTTTGTAATGGAGGCGGTTATACGTGAATGCAGGTGTGCAGCCAGGAGTTATGGGTAATGAGAATCAGAGATGGAGGCCGGGAGAGCTGCAGCTGAGGCTCAGCCGAAGAGTGCAGTTTAATTCCCGCCCGGATCCTGCCGACAGCTGCCTTGGAGACGCAGAGGTAAGGAGATGGCACTTAATTACAGTGCATAGTGATATAATATATATATATATATATATATATATATATATATATATATATATAAAGTTTTATAACTTTACACAGCATGGCGGAGGTCTAGTCTGGCAATCTGAGTGTATCTGAGTATTCAGGTATCTGCCAGACAGTCGCTAGGACAACACAGGAATTGGCAAATCATATAGCGCTTGACTGATATGAAACATCTCATATATAAAGACTTTTTTTGCCAAAAATATGACTTGGAATTATTATTATCATTTTATGACCAACTCCTTATCAGCTTCACTCAAAATATAGAAGTTCTATAGTTTCTCTGCATATTTTACTATCCTCCTTTCACCCTTAATTTTCATCCTTGCAAAAGTAGCTCTTATTTGGGTGGTAGGTCATTATCATCAATGCAGTGACTAAAGTGGATCAGGCACAGCAGTGCTGCTGGTATTTTTAAACACATCAGTATCACTTCTGGACTGAGAATAGTCCACTGACCAGAAATGTCTGACCAACAGGAACAGGCATTACTTACTTAATATTGGACAAGGCATTTGTCAGTTTCTCTGATTTTGCTACTTATAGATACATGTTTGAGTAAAATGAACATTGATATTTAATTCTATAAACTACGGACAACATTTCTACCGAATTCCAAATACTAAAAAGATGCAGAGCTTTCAGTTAAAATCACCTCAAATAATGCAAAGAAAACAAGTTCATATTCACATTCAAGAGTTCAGAAATCAATATTTGGTGGAATAACCCTGGTTTTTAATCACAGTTTTCTTGCATCTTGGCATGTTCTCCTCCACCAGTCTTCTTCACTGCTTTTGGATAACTCTATGCCTTTACTCCTGGTGCAAATATTCAAGCAGTTCAGCCTTGTTTGATGGCTTGTGATCATCCATCTTTCTTTTTATTATATTCTCCAGAAGTTTTTCATTCAGAAAAAATAAAATCATTTTTTCCAGAGCTGTAAGATAATAACTCAAACTCTTACTTTTACTTAAACCAGCAGCTTCCTGTGGGAATGATGTAGGACTAGTCTATGACCAACAGAAACTGTGTAGCAACAGATTTAGAGCTTCTGCCTCTGATTTGACACAGTGTTAAAAACCTCCTGCAGCACAGCTGTCTCTGATTCACTCAGACCTGTTGCAACAAGGCAAGAAAACCAATAAATTGCCTGGTGCTAGTGTTATCAGAATTCCCCTCAATTAGGGGATTCTTAAGTGAGGGGCTCCTCCCACTTGTTGCTGACAGTAGTCAGTCTGCCAGGTTTATGATTCCTGCAGCCGGCAAAATTTAAGACTTAAGCAAAAGCAGTCAGGATATCCATAAGGTCGGTAAAAAAAGGAGAGAAAAGAAGGGAAGGAAAAGAAAAACAAGACAGCAGCTAACCTATCTATCTGACAGTCAGTGCTAGAAATGAACTACACTGTCATATATTGTATTAACATGAAAAGGAAAATGCAGATCTATTTCAGATCCACTGTTTTTTGCTGTGGTCCAAGATTCTCAGTGCATGGGTGAGGCTTTATTCGGCTTGGGGGCCCAAATGCTCCGAAATGGCCCTGGATCCACTCAACATACAGTACAGGCCAAAATTTTGGACACACCTTCTCTTTTTCAATGCATTATCTTTATTTTCATGACTATTTACATTGTAAATTCTCACTGAAGGCATCAAAACTATGAATGAACACGTGGAGTTTTATGTACTTAATAAAAAAGGTGGAATAACTAAAAATGAAAATATATATATTCTAGTTTCTTCAAAATAGCCACTCTTTGCTCTGATTACTGCTTTGCACACTCTTGGCATCATTCTCTCAATGAGCTTCAAGAGGTGGTCACCTGAAATGGTTTTCCAACAGTCTTGAAGGAAGGAGTTCCCAGAGGTGTTTAGCACTTGTTGGCCTCTTTGCCTTCTTCACTCTGCGGTCCAGCTCACCCCAAATTATCTGTATTGGGGTTCAGGTCCGGTGACTGTGGAGGCCGGGTCATTTTTTGTTAAGTACATAAAACTCCACGTGTTCATTCATAGTTTTGATGCCTTCAGTGAGAATCTACAATGTAAATCAAAAGTCATGAAGATAAAGAAAACGCATTGAATGAGAAGTTGTGTCTCATACTTACATTACTTAACTATTTTGACCAGGATTTCCTAAATCTTTGTTTGCCACCCCATATTACATTCTTGTCAATGTGTGCTGTGTAATAAAATGTGATTTTTATTGTGTTAAAATTATGCACATATCTAAATCAATTCAATTCAATCTAGCACTTGTTTGCAATGCAGCGCTTTTTTACAGAGCCTTGCTAATAATCCCACCCAAAAAAAAGCCAAATGCTGCATTCAATTAGAGAAAGCCTTCTGGAATCCACCAAACCCTGACCTCATTTTCATCTCAGCAGGGTGAGAAAATAAGAGCATAAAACAAACACTCCACATGCTGAAGGTCTCAACAGGTCTGCTATAACAAGCTGCTCGTTTAAAACGGACGTCCAGCAGATGTCCATGATTGTATACTGCTGTACGCTGTTTGTCCATCCTCCACTGGCTTTGAATTCATTTGAAAATGATTGAACCCAGCCAGCTGAGGCTGTTCTGTGTGTAATCCCACTGATCAAGGGAACACAGGGTAAATGAATGGACAGGGTAGTAAAAGGTCTCAGTGCAATAGTTTTCCGAGAGCTCCGGAAGCTGTCAGGTTAAATCGGCTTCTTGCGGACGAAGCGAGGATTACCGGGAAATGAGCTTTTTCCGCCGTTTCCAGCCCTGCTCCGAGTCTACGAGGCATTTTGCATGCATGAGCGGCCAACCTGGGAAATGTCTTGTGGCACGAGCTCTGCAAGCCAACAGATGTTGTGGCTGGGTGGCTGAGAGGACGTCCAGGCAGAGGGGACGCTGTCCACACCTCCTGCCTTCTCTAGGACATTCCGGTCAGTTACCAGACCAGGCTGTTGGAGAACTGTTTTAATTGCACTGTAGATTGCTTTGGAAATCAGGGCTATATCTGTTCTATAACCCATTATTGTGTAACACGTGTCTCCTTGTTATATAAAGGTTATTTTTTAATATATTTGTATGCATAATTCTGAATTACAGAAAGGAAACCTATGTGCTACTATCAGGAGATGTCAATGTATCTGCGGATGTGTCTATCTATAATGCCAATTTACCTATCTATTTTATTTCTAATTTTTCCCATTTTCTCCCCAATTTAGCACAGCCAATTATCCCCCCCGCCCCCCCCCCCCACCAGGACTCCCCACATCACCAGTAATGCCCCAACACACCAGGAGGGTGAATACTAACACATGCTTCCTCTGATACTTTTCGAGCTGATGCAGCATTGCCGTGCAGCCAGCGAGCTTGGAGGAAAGCGCAGCGGCTCGGTTCCAATACATCAGCTCACAGACACCCTGTGCTGCGGACATCACCCTAGGAGTGATGTGGGGAGAGAGGCCATGCACCCTCTGACCGCCGGCAGCTTGATGGCAAAGCTGCATGAGCGGGGATTCGAACCTGCAAATCTTGAGGGGGAAGTACTTACAAATACTAAAAAAAACAATACGCAATGTACTAAACTAACTATGGAAACCCAACATTTTTAAATATGACAAAATTTAAGTGTCAAACCACACTATATTTTGTATTTACGAATCTTAAAGGAGCATTCAGTAAGAAATGAGAGCAAACGTGTGAAATGGCTACAGCAGTATAATTTCAAAACACAAAAGAAATGTCTGCCTCGCCCACCCCTCCCCAGATACCAAGCTCACTCGGGTTGCCAAGTTGAGGAGGCTAATACTACACAATCCAGTGCAAGTTCAAGTTCAGTAACTTCCACCATGGCAAGCAACAATGTGACTAATCGCAGTTCATGTTAGCGTGTGTAGCATGATTGCGATAGCCAGCATAGTGCTGATCACTATAGCTAACCTTACGAACCTAATTATCTCTCCCAGGTAACTTCTGCCTTATTATCCCAGCTGCACACAGATCACTGATATGAATGCAAACTGAATGATTTTTTTTATTTATTAATTTAAACAACAGTCCCTAGTAAGCTATCCTAGTGGTTGTGATAATTTACCTCTCTAAATTAGATACCCAATTAGATTGCCTATTCAGGAGAAAAGTAGCCAGCTCTGAGTCGGTCTTATAGTCTTTTTAAGTTCTAAGTTTTTCCATCTTTCAAGACATGCTGAGGCTTTTTAGGCTGTGTAGCAGCTAAGGTTTTACTGAACCAGCCCTGCTTGCTAGCTTCCATGCTGCAGCACCGCTCGTTTGCTGTTGTGTATTGGCAACCTCAGGGGTGGAGTTGGTGTTGAGGAACGATAAGCAGGTGGAGTCAGAGGTCAAAACAAACACAGATACTCGTGACAGACTGCCCAGTCCAAATAGGAACATACTGGCTGAAGCTCTCCTGATCATTTTATCATTTTCTACTGAAAATATATAATCCTTATTTGTCCTTTGATGACAGCTTTGCACACAGACTGTAGGGACTGTTAATACAGTACCACTTACAAGTTTGTATGGTTTAAATAATATTGAAGGCATTATAACCATAAAAGAAAACATATAGAAATGTGCATTAAATAAAAAAAAGTGTTCATCAACTGTTGAGAACTCTTGAATTGTCGAAAGAAAAACATTCCAGGTTCTACCTCATGAGACTCATTGAGAGAATGCCAAGAGTGGGAAAGCTGGCATCAAAGCAAAAAGTGGCTACTTTGAAGAATCTAGTCAATGGGTGGTTCCAAAAATTCTGGCTGATACTGTATACTGAATATTTTCTAAATAAATCACAAAGAAAGGAAGACCCTGAAATGAGTCTTTTGATGTTTCTTTTTCTTTTTCCTCCCCCGACTCTTAACCCAGCACATATCATTATTCAATATTTTTCCCATATTGAGGGAAATGTCAGACGAAATGATCTAAAGCCACTGCTAGAAAATTCCCCTCTCTAAGAAGATTTATTTCCATCATTTAAAACCTCATAAATAAACAGACCTATTTACCCAAAGCTGGAGCTGCGCTTCATCAGTCTGTTCAATATGAATGACAGAGCGATGTGTCACATGAGACGATCAGCTCATCTCATTAATCCCCATCATCATCATGTCATTTGTGTCACTCCGTCCATCACAGTGATACAACACAACATCTGTCTCCATTCTGTTTTGGGACTTGCAGCGATTGTTTACTATTACTGTAAATATCGCACAGAAAGGAAGGATTTCAGCAGAAGCCTTTAAATCAATGATCCTCTTACGCCTAATGGTGTCAGTCAGCCTTAACCTGTTCGGTGTCTGAAGTCTGCTTCTGTAGTTTTGTGCGGGAGTCATTTCTCAGTGACGTAACGTGAAACTGACAGTTTTTTTTTACACTGTGTCTAAATATGATCAAAATAAACTGAATAAGTCAAGTGTGGCTGCTCCAAAGGGGCTCATCCTATGGCTTTGCATTTACACAGATATGCCAAAAGAAGTAACTGAAGAATCAGAAGTAAACTGATTATGAAGTGATTGATACTTTAAGAAACAACAAAGGCCAGTGTGCTCATGTCAAGGTGGCATAAAAGACCTCAGCTTGATAGTATGTGCAGACAGATGGGACATATGTTTCTGAAGTTGTGCAGGAATTTAACATTTCTCGATCAACAGTGTCACATTTATCACCAGGAAAACATCACAGAAGGATTATTACCACACTGTAAAAAATAATAACTTAATATAATTTACTTTTTTCATTTATCTTAACCCATCAAATTAAGTTTTGCTATTTCAACTACTGTTCCCACCCTAATTTACATGGCCAATTCACCAATCCACTCATTAGGATTCCCCCCATCACTAGTGATGCCCCAACACCAGGAGGGTGAAGACTAGCACATGCCTCCTCCTCTGATACATGTGACGTCAGCTACCCCCTCTTCGAACTGCTGCTGATGCAGTATTGCTGAGTAGCATCACAGTGCGCTCGGAGGAAAGCGCAGCAACTCGGTTCCGATACATCAGCTTACAGGCGCCTCGTGCTAAGCGACATCACCCTTTGGAGTGATGTGGGGAGAGAGCGCTATCTGCCCACACAGAAAAAGCAAAGCCAATTGTGCTCCCTCGGGGCTCTGGCAGCTGATGGCAATCTACATGAACAGGATTCGAACCAGTGATCTCCTGAAGTTTATTATTTATGTTTATGTATTTACATTTATGTATAAGACTCAGTTATCCACCCCTGCTCTAATTTAAACGACTAAGCTGAAGCAAATAACTGGAACAAGTAAATACAACATACGTTAAGAAGTTGTTTGTATTGTAAACTTGAATTGCTATGTTGACACAACAGGCTCTATTGTACACCCTGCGCAAAGTGCATTGCAATCTTCTTTGCTATCTTTCACCCCATCAATAGTCTATTTTCCTGTCATGCGTCTAGAGTTTAGAATTATATCTACACTGATGGGCGTGGTGATCTGGAAGTGAGGTGTTTTCAGGAACATTTCTGGCATGTTGCTATTTTGGTGGCTGAAAACACACATGCACCACTGACTGAAATCAACTCAGACAACAGTCAATCATCAGAGTCTATTCCTATAGGTACGCCATGCACACTGCGTGAGACGCTAAAAAGTGCCACGCTGTTAAGATACAAACGTGCCAAAGTCAGAGCTCACCTGGCTCTTAAAAGAAATGCCAAGTGACACACTAATTGGTTTATTTCATGTTACACCTTAAACACACCCGTCATTAATTAAGAGAATTAGTACATGTCTTTTGCACATTTCGAGCTGAGCAAGGCTTTTTTTTTTTTTTGCTTCCTAACGATTCCAAAGACACACAGACACGCCCTAAATCCAGCTGCGTGATATGCAATTGACTGGAGTGCAATAGATCACTAAAAGAGGGCCCAATGTCTTATTAAGTCAAATCAACTTGAAGAGTGTAGACCAAAGCCAAATCAAACATAAAGTTGTAAGTCAAGGTAAACTGAAAATAGTAAATTCAATTTGATTTAACTTAAAACGTTAAGGCAACTTTTAAACTATGATTATTCAAGTTGAAGCTTCCTATATTTTGCTACAGTGTTTTGTTGTGGTTATGATCATGACAGGCAGTGTTTGGCTAGAATTGTCCATTCAAAGAAGAATGGAAGCAATGGAAGAAATCACATCCACACATATCCCACAGGTCAGTGCAGTGTTCTTTAGCTTCTACGGGACATGGCAAAAGTCATGGGACACTATACTAGCTCCTGTCATATGCCTGTCTGAACATACACTGTATTGTAGCAAAAGTTCAGAGGAAAAGTACAGAAGGAAACTTTGTTTTAAATTTAATTACACAGTCCCTGTAACATAAAACCTTACTTTATTACAGTCAAATTCTGCCCACGTGGGTGTGATCAGCAGCCAGTATAAGATAATTACACCAATCATTGGTATTAAATTTGCTGCTCTGTGCCACTTGGAAGACATTATTTAGATTAGTAATAAAGATGAGAAATGCACACAGACTAATAAGAATGATTTACTCTGACAGTATTATAGCCAGGGCTGTGTCCAGTGCTAATCAGGAGCCTCCACACTGAGTCATGAGAAATGAACCCATATCACCTATTCAAAGAGGATAACAGTGGATTCAAAGTGTGTCAAAACTACTTAATTATACATCATTACATAATTAAAAAATACATATTTTAATCTGCTTAACTCTATTAGTAAAAAAAGGCACACTTCGTGCAGTAACTGGATTTATTTTAATATGTGAAGAATTATAATTTATACTTATTCTATAATAAAATATGTCGTCACATATGTCAACTATTTCAACTTTTAAAAGGTTTCTAAACTACTGTGTAAATAAATGCAGACTGCAATATGGGGAGGAAAAGTAACACTGCACATCACTCTGAACACACCATCCCCACTGTGAAACATGGTGGTGGCAGCATCATGCTGTAGAGATGCTTTTCTTCAAGCAGGGACAGAGAAGCTGGTCAGAGTTAATGGGAAGATGGATGGAGCTAACGGCGAATGGTGGCTCTACTAAGTATAGATATGGGGGGGGGGGGGGGTTGGCTAAATACAATTTTTTTTAGATTTTTATTTGATACAATTTTTAAAAACCATGAATCATTTTTGTTCCACTTAACACTTGTGGTTGTAAGCTGACAACATGTGGAAAAGTTCAAGGGGTATGAATACTTTTGCAGACCACTGTATGTTTGAATCTACTAGTGCATCTAAAAAAAAAAAAAGAATATCATTAAAAACTGTTTCAGTAATTCAGTTCAAAACTCATATATTATATAGATGTATTAAACACAGAGTTATCTATTTTAAGCATTTATTTATTTTATTATTTACTTATAATTATGGCTTACAGCCAATGAAAACCCAAAAATCAGTGTCTCAGAAAATTTGAATATTAAATAAGACCAATTGGTACTTTTGTCAGTGTGGGCAGTGTGCCAAATCCTGCTGGAAAATGAAATCCACATCTCCATAAAAGTTATCAGCAGAGGGAAGCATGAAGTGCTGTAAGATTTCATTGATTAATTAAGGACTATTTTAGCTACAATTACAGGTTTTATTCAGATATATATCAGAGAACATTTTTTTTTTTACTGTACAAGTAACAATCAACCTATCATTATTCCGCATTAAACATGGCAGGAAAAAAGCTAAATTAGTTTGCTAAATGAGAATTAATTGACTAAAAACGAGACATCTTGTTTAACTACTCTAGCACACTCTAGAAGCATTGTGTGAGAGGAAAAATATTGCTAACATTAGTTTGTCTACGCTTAAAATGCTGATCTTGTGTATTTAAGGTGGAATTTAAGGTGGAATGAAGGAAGGTGGAACAGAAACTTTGGAAAAATCTCGTTTTACTAGTCTAGTAGGATTTAGTAACATTAAATCAGAGATAAAACTTGTTGCTAACATTAGCTTAGCTTCTCTAAAATTGAAGTTTAAGAAACAAAATGAAAAAACGATGTTTTTAAAACCCACTTCCAGTCTAAAGGCTAAAAGAATGGCAGCTGGTTTGTGAGTAAGATATTACGCACCGACAGACTCGCACAGACTCGCAACCTACCATTATTAGATGTATTGTTAAAAATATGTTTACATGTGTTGACGTGTCCCTTTAAATATATATTCTGCCACATTTAATATAAAATGAAAAAAGCTAAATTGTTTGCTAAATGAGAATTAATTGACTAAAAACGAGACATCTTGTTTAACTACTCTAGCACACTCTAGTAGCATAATGTAAGAGGACAAAAAATTGTTGCTTACATTAGTTTGTCTATGCTGAAACTGCTAATCTTGTGTATTTAAGGTGGAATTTAAGGTGGAATTTAAGGTGGAATGAAGGAAAGGTGGAAAGCTGGAACAGAAACTTCGGAAAAATCTTGTTTAACTAGTCTAGCAGCCTTTAGTAACATTAAATCAGAAATTTAACATGTTGCTAACATTAGCTTAGCTTCTCTAAAATTGAAGTTTTAGAAACAGAAAAATCTATTTTTTTAAACTAGTCTTTAGGCTAAAATAATGGCAGCTGGTTTGTGAGAAAGATATTACACACAGACAGACTCGCACAGACAGACCTGTGGGCTGCTGTGCTTTGAGATACAACTGCACACAATGCTGTAATTTAGCGTAGTGGAGTTGTTCTGTTGGAGAGCTCCCTAATGACAATTAGCTGATTGGATTATGCTTCTCCACAATGACTGGCTCTCTGGAGGACTGCAGCTGAACACCACTCACTCGGCCTATCCGGATAATGAGGTGCACTTCACACGCGGTGTCAATCACGGCACAGCGGAGCGTCAGGAAGACAGAGGAGCGAGGGACGGGCGCGAGAGTGAGAGCGAGAGAGTGAGGCAGGGAAAAACACAGAGAGGAAAGATATGGGAATAAATGGTTCTGGTCACAGTCTGTTTATAAAAGAACCGAGAACAGAGGCTTTTCTCTGCACCAGCTGCGCAAATGCTCACCTATCAATTCTTAATTTGCCGAGGTCTTTGATCCAGAGCTGTTCTAACTGTACAGGAAAGTAGGAGTTAAAGTCAAAACTTTTACCTGTGTTCAGAAACACTGCGCTGCATGTAGAAGTATTAAGCCAATAGTTCAGATGCAGAACACACTCTGGCGTGGATCAAAACAACAGCGATCTCTACAGCGATATCAGCCAATAGCATTCGTTAAGTGAGGGGACTCCGACCCCGCCCCCAAACTGTCAAAACCATCCCTTTCATACTTAATACTTGAGAAAAACAGCAGAGGCAGGTCATTCTTATAGCATGCAAAGACAAGTGTTAAAGCAGCACTAGGTAGGATTTTCTTGATTTTTGATCTTTGATCTTTTTAAAAAAAGTACAATTACAGCTTGAAACTCACTGCAGCGCTCCATTGAGGTGTAATAGGAGGAATAGCGGTGCTCTCGTGTCTGTGCCGGAGCTCCTCTGAGCTCAAAACAGGCTCTGTAAGTTTTCCGAGGCGGCCGCGACCAACGCTCGCGAGAACTGCGACCTGCTTTCCGACCTTTAGTTCTAACAGTTCTACAAGGACTACTGGTTCATTCTTTACGAACTAACATACAGACACTCTGGCAGAAGCTGGAAAGAGATCGAATATGTCTGTGAAAGCCAGAAA
Organism: Astyanax mexicanus; assembly: GCF_023375975.1. Classification (NCBI taxonomy): domain Eukaryota; kingdom Metazoa; phylum Chordata; class Actinopteri; order Characiformes; family Acestrorhamphidae; genus Astyanax; species Astyanax mexicanus. Next base: position 19,008,130 of record NC_064409.1, read on the forward strand.
ACGAGAAAGAGAAACTAATCGGCCTGAAACATTTATTACACTCTACAACTGTAGGGGGAGCCCACGAGCACAAAATCTCAATCCTACCTAGTGGAGCTTTAATTCAAGAGGAAAAAGAATCCCAGAGAGGGAGAAAAATTAAGCTCGGGAGCGACATTTTGTTTAGCGCACACAGAATTCCCTTTTTTTTGCTCGCAAGTTACACATTTGTGCTTGCGAGAAGTAAATTTACACACACAAAATCTTAAAACACGCAGGTACATTTTTTTCACCTGATATTTTTGCACCCCAGACTTTTGACATTGATGTGAAGCCATACAAAAGAGCACTGATGAGCAGGGTGAGAGAATAGTTGTTCTACTGACGTTCTACTGTTTGGATATTCTCAGACTTGCAGGTCTTGTATGATTAACATGAAACCCTGCAAGTGACTTAAATTTTTCTTTGAGAAATGTCATAGAAAAGCCTATTTTCTGACGAAGTTTTGAGTCATTTCTGCATTAGATCATCTCTCAAAAGCTCTCATGAGTTGATGATTTCATACTGTTTTTAAAACAGATTATTATAGTTAATAGTTTCTAGGCTGAAGCACGTTTAATTCACTTCTTCACATACATACATACATACATGACCATACGTTCTATTTTAAAGCGTTTTTAATGCAGCAGGTTACTGACACTGATATAAAAGTAGCAATACACTTGTAGGCATGTGTTTACAGATCATGGATTAACCATGGTAACAGGAGGCTTATTGCTTTTTATGAGTAGAAGAAGACACAAACACACAAGCACATGATTCACTAAGGTCAGATCAGTTCTTTAAGTTCAGCTCTTTATAGTTCTATAATTACAGTCTGTTCTGTATCTGTTTCCTGCATACTTTTACTTAATATTTGTTATCCTCCTTTCAACCAGGTATTTAGTGCTCAGGACCACCACAGAACAGCACAGTATTACTTGGGTGGTGGTTCATTATTCTCAACGCTGCAGTGACACTCATTAGCATGTTGGTGGTGTATGAGGTGTTGTATACAGTAAAATTATGAGTTTCTTTGATTTTACCAAATTGAAAACCTGGAATATAATCAAGAGGAAGATGGATGATCACAAGCCATCAAGCCAAGCTGAACTGCTTAAATCTTTGCACCAGAAGTCGTATAAAGTCATTCAAAAGCAGTGTGTAAAACTGGGGGAGAAGAACATGCTGTCTGTAGTTTATAGAATTAAACAACAATGTTCATTATTAAAAGCAAAATCTGAGAAACTGATTCAGAAACTGTAAGTGTAAGCTGTAAGAGTGTGTTGTGCTGGTGTAAGAGTGGATCAGATACAGCAGTGCTGCTGGAGTTTTTAAACACACTTTATCTACAAGGCTAAGCAACTAGAGGTAGAAGTGTGTAATAGAGTGAAGGACAGTGAGTGAATAACACAGTGTTTAAAAACTCCAGCAGCACTGCTTTATCTGATCTACTCACTCTTACCATCAGCACAAGACACTCTACTAACACCTCATACACCACCACCATGCCAGCACAGTCACTGCAGTGCTGAGAGTGATGCTATTAAACATGCAGAGAGACAAAAGGACTACAGTCTGTAATTATAAAACTACAAAGTGCTCCTATACACTCACTGAAGCTATACAAATGGACAGTAAGTGCCGAATAGCTGAGCACAGCTGAGAAGATCATCGGAGTCTCTCTCCCCTTCATCATCGCCATCTACACCACACTGTGAACGACCCCACCCATCCCTTACATGATCTCTTCGTTCTGATGTCATCTGGCAGAAAATACAGGAGCATCCGAGCCTCCACTACCAGGCTCTGCAACAGCTTCTTCCACCGGGCAGTCAGACTCCTCAACATTAAACTCACCCCTCACCACACACCCAACGCACTCACACTTGGGACTGAACTGAACCCACCCTCCAGTCCTCACACTCACATAAAGACTGAACTGAAGCCACCCAACACTCTACACACACTCAAAACATACACTTTACTATATTTACTGCTTCATTTTTATAAAACAATAAACTATTTACCTTAGTAAATGTTGTAATAATGTATGATCTATATGTTACAGTATGTTACATATCTCTGCACCTTATTCTCACTATGCACTATACATTTTATTGTGCGGTGTCGGTTCAGCACTGTCCTGTCTGGTATATTGTCCCCTGTCTGCTGTATTTATTGTACTGTTAGTTTTATATTGCTCTTTCTTTACACTTTTGCACTTTGTTTTTCTATTGTTCGTTGTTCCATGTTACACCATGGTTCCAGAAAAATGTAATTTCCTTACACTGTGTAGCTGTACTCGGATGTAATGAAAATAAAAGGCTTTTGACTTGAATTGACTCGAGAAACAAGGAAGTGACTAATAAAAACATACCTATATATAGTAATACACAGAAATTTTAAGGAACAAAATGGAACAAAATGATTGGTGTTCTGGTGGACCTTTTCTACATATGGATGGGTAGAACAGCCATATAAATACAGCTTCAAACAACAGTGTCATTTTGTACTGCATATCCATTTAAGACTCAATTGAGGCACAGCAAAACTTTCGGTACCACTTTAAAATAAGAGTACCTTTATAAGGGGTAATATATTTAATAATCAGTTATAACGCATACGTAGAAAGGGCAACGGTATAGATGGCTGTGGATTCACTATTTGACAAACAACAGGTTATTGTTGCCCTTTCTACGTAGGTGTTATAACTGATTATTAATGTTTTTTAAGGCATTTATAACCTTATTAGTAAACATTAATAAGTAATTGTAAATCATTTATAAACCCTTTATAAAGGTAATCTTATTTTAAAGTGGTACCAAACCTTCCACTCTGTCTTTCGACACAACGAGAGTCACCAAAAACCTTTAGAAAGTCCTGATTCAAAAACACCCAACACTTCAGGAGCTGGCTTCACAAAAGCTCAACGAGGAGTCCAACACCAGGAGGAGCGCATTAAGAGATAAACAGCAAGCGCTGAGTTAATTAACTAAGATGAAAACAAACAAGATGAGATTTCGGATGAGAGGAAGAACGGCAGGTTATGTAATATAACCCTGATACCTGTGTGGTTTAATCAAGACTCAGCAACAGTTTTACTTTTGGGCTTTATTAGTCTGGAGCTCTCATTATTGCTTTGCTGAAGTCATTAAAATGCAGTTTACATAATTATGTAACTAACAGAATACAAGTATCATGTCCCATGACTTTTGACATATCGCATGGACACTAAAAATGCTGCACTGAGCTGTGGGATATGTGTGTGGGTTCTCCAGCATTGATGTGGATGTGAGTCTATTCTAGAGTCTGTCTATTCACATGGACATTTTTAGCCAGACACTGCCGGTCACAATCAATACCACCCATTGCACTACTGTCCACTGTGAATGGTAATAATACCTTCTACAATGCATTCCTGATACACATTTGACACTGTGGATCGAGGAATGTTAAATATCGCACAACAACAAAGTGGAAATGGAATATTCTATCCATCTAGTACCCACTATCAGGCCTGAGCCTGTGCTGAAATTGCTTGGGTTTAAATTTTGCGATCTCCTTACTCTTGATGAGCAGCAGTTAGACTGTAGGGCCGGTCGACAGCTGGGAAATAACCAGTGGTGTGCAGTGAGGCCCTTCTAACTCTTCAGAGAAGGGGTGACAAAAAGTGCATGTAAATAATTCCTTTTTTTATCAGGAAGTATATAATATACTTATTGTAAAGGTGAGCATTTATTTTATAAATTAACTAAAAATAAAAAACAGCAACTAATTCAAAGCATTAGTCTGTGTTTTTTAGTTGCTACTAGGGGTGTCACGATTTCGATATTTTATCGAAATCGATCGAAATTATGGCACGGTCTTGAGCCTCGAAGTCAAAAAAAAAAAGAAAAGAAAAGAAGGTTCCTGCTGCTAAGCTACGCAAGCGAGCGCGCACTACGCAAATGGTGCAGCACACTGTAGCCCAGGGTTTTTCAAAAGAGAGAGAGCGGCTGCATGAGCCCCGCCCTCCAACAAAAAGTTCTGCTGTGTGTGAGAGAGACACACACACACACAAGCCTCTCACACACAGAACAGCTTCCTTTCAACCGCGGAGGAAAAGCTGAAAACGGATTTAGAGAACTATAGATCACAGTGAGGCTGATAAAAAATCTTAAACTTACGATTGACTACACCTGTTGCAGGTCATCAGGTGTTCTGTCAAGTTGTGCTACCCTGTCAAACCGTGCTACTCGTATGTATTATGATTGACTATACCTGTTGCAGGTCATCAGGTGTTCTGTCAAGTTGTGCTACCCTGTCAAACCGTGCTACTCTTATGTGTATATTTAAAGGTAAAAAGACAAAAGAAGCACAATATTAGAGCATGTCTCCAGTAAGAAGTTCATGTACTATATTTGTAAAGCCTAAATCACAGTTTCAGGGTAAAGTTATGGTAGCAAGAGTTTATTATACTCTTGTTTTTTTTTAATACTCTGATATTTTATTATTGTTATAATAATAAAATAAATAAAGAAAACCGTAAAAAGTAAAAGTAAAAAAAAGAAAATCGAGAATCGAATCGAATCGTGACCCTAAAATCGGGAATAAAATCGAATCGAGGATTTAGAGAATCGTGACACCCCTAGTTGCTACAGGACTCTTATCTGACTGACAGCAGTACTAACCAATCAAAGCTTTTTCAAAATGGCTTCTGCTCACGTACCTGCGTGACCCTTCTCCTGATTTTGAGAAGGGTGTAGTAATGAGTCTAATAGCAAAGTCATAGGACAATCTAACCAATCAGATTCATGATTTTAATGCGGTGGCGGGGCCATGGCTGCCTAGCCCCTTCTCTGCGCTCAGATGAAGGGGTAACGTTACGTGCGTTGATTAGTCGTAAAACCGATAGTGCATGCTAGATTAATTAAATGTTTAGATAACTTTCATGGAAATAAGACATTGTAATGATAAGATATTGTGTCATTTTATATTAAAAAGAATTTTTAAAGGCTGCCCTTTAATGTGAAACTAAGTAATAGGCTGCCTGACTGGTGAGTTTTATGTGTACTTAATGTTTTGGCTGCTCTGGTGTACTGTAGGCATACAAATGAGTGATATTTGTTGAGCTCCTGTTCTTGTAGGAAAATTAAGCATTTATTGTTGGGTCTATTATATACTTTTGTGGTTTGTAGCTGTATGTGTGGGCTGTTAATGTTTATTTAGTTTATATAACTCAGTCAAGACAGAGAATATATAGTTACTGTAGTATTCATCAATGTGTCAGTCGGTCGGGCGGGGGTGGGGGGGTTGGTCGGGTGGTTGCAGAAGGGGTACCCACTATATTTACTGCACGCCACTGGAAATAACACTACAAAAAGTCACATTTCTGAGTAAATTTAAAGTTCTTTTCTTTCCTAAACACAAAAGTGAACACGGGCTCATTACTCTAAGGTTGAGTGATTGTCTAGGAGTGAGCACTTTCTAGACCAGGACTATGCGGAGGAGGGTTTTTTGAGTCAGGAGCATTAGTGCCGGACAAATAAGCTGAAGTCCGAGGCTTTTTTCCTCCGTTTTTATTTTTCCTCTGAACAACTGGGATGTACAGACCCTCCGACTGGATGTACTGTAACAGCAGCAGCTGTGAGCCGCACAGAACGAGCCAAACAACGCGCTCACCCAGCAAAGCACCGAGAGGTACCTTACCGAAAGTCTAGATAAGCTGAGAGTTAAAAAAAAAAAACATAGCTAGCTACTTATCTAGCTATCTTACCATAGCTAGCCAACGCTAGCTAACTAGCTATCACTAACTAGATGAAGCTAAGTACCCAGTAAGCCTTCTAACTTCCAAACTGAACGGTTTATCAACCAAACAGCGCCTGGGTGTTTCAATATCCACTTAAATCATGTACGTTTCATTCAGTCTTAATGAACTCTGGACTTCACATGTTAAATAGCTGAATGTATTTAAACAAGCTAGTTTAGACACCTCCAAAACGTCTCGCTCTCAGAAAAGCATCTGAAAACTTCTGCTCAGGTTTCTGCAGGAAAGATCTCTGAGCAAATGCTCCACGTTAGCCTAGTTCAGCTTCGTCTTCATCCATAATCACCATAAACAACAAGCTCTTTTACACTAGTTATGTACCTGGAGTCTTCTACCAACCAACCTCGTGACGTCACCAGTGCTGCACGGGCAACATGGCGGCGCCCTATCGCAAACGTAACAAACATAAATATATTATAATTTAGTGTGTAAACATTTTAGATAAAAATTCCCACCCAAATAAATTCCATTATATTTAATCCCTTAGAAAACTTGTACAAACTGAAATGTTTCATGTCCTCTTTAAGACCACAGCCCTCCATAGTCCATAGCAGTCTAAAAATATAAAGGTCTTCCCCATGTGATAGTGGGAGTTCTCAACCTACAGATGGAAATAAGCTGAACCTGAGATTTTTCATTTAAGTGTAATTTACTGTACATAAAATCACATCATGCTTCAGCTCAAATTACAAATGATTCAAAGAGGAGATCACACATAATGTTCCAGGTCACAGCAAATTACAGTGCCGTAAAATGTGATCCGAGGCATCTAATCCATACTAATCGACTTTACAATACTCAGCCTGGACTCTCCAGGTCATTCACTCCGGCTGTAGAGTGTAATATAAATCCATCTATACAGGCCTCCATAACTCTCAGGCAGATGACTTCCAGGCTCATCAATAAGCATTCAGTGATCACAGCACACATCTGTCTGGACAAACATCAGCGTGGACGTTTGCTTGATGACTTGTGCACATAACTATCAATACTAAGCCTGAACACGGTGGCATTTAAACAGATCTCAGAGTCTCAGGGGTTCAGAAAACGTCCAGTAATCATTACACTGTCTACAGTAATTGAATGCTTGGACAGCTGGACAGTGGAGCCACAGATTAGTGTGAATACCATACATCACTCAACACAGAGCCGGGGGGACTGACAGAGAGAGAGAGAGAGGGGGGGGGGGGGAAGCAGAGAGAAAGTGTGGCTGTGAGACAAAGACGTATGGAGGTAAGAGAGAAAAAGGAAGAAAGAAATAAAAGAAAAAAGTTAAGAAAGTAATAAAGACAGAGAGAGAAACAGAGAGAAAGCAAGGGACAGAGAGAAAGTGTGATTGGTTAAACGAAAGAGACAGGAAGGGAGGAAAGAGAAAGAAAGACCAAAAGAAAGAAAGACCAAGAGAGAGCAAGAGAGAGAGAGAGAGAGTGAGAGAGAAGGGGAAAGATTGAGAGTAATACAGAGAAAGCAAAGTAAGTAAAATGAACAAAGAGTGAATGAAATACATTAAAAAGAGTAATTTATAGAAAGAACAAGACAAGAGAGAGAGAGACAGAGAAAGAGGGTGAGAAAGAGAGAAAGGGGGTGTGAAAGAGAGAGAGATAGATAGAGCTAAAAAAGCAGAGAGGAAGTGTGGCCGAGAGACAGAGACATAGGGAGTGAAAAGAGAGAAAGAACAGAAAGGAAGAAATAAAAGAATAAAATAAAGAAGGTAATAAAAACAGAAAGAGACAGAGGGAGAGATACAAAAGCATAAAGCATAACAGAGAGAAAGCGAGGGACAGAGAGAAAGTGTGGTTGAAAGAGTAAGACAGAGAGGAAAGAGAAAAAGAAAAAAGAAAGAAAGAAAGAAAGAAAGAAAGAAGGAAAGAAAGAAAACAGAGAGAGAGAAAAAGAGAGAGAAGGAGAGAGATGGAGAGTACAGAGAAAGCAGAGTGAGAAAGGAACAACGAATAAGTGAGAGAGAAATCAAAGATACAAAGCAAAAGAATAAGAGTGATTGAGAGAAAGCAGATAGAGATAAAGTCTAGAGAAATCCCCTGATGTCAAAAGCAGAAAGACAGCAGACAGACAAATATAGAGATAGAGGAAGGGAAAGGGGTAGAGGAAAAGGAGGTAGAAAAAAGTAGGAACAGTAAAAAAAGGAAGTGAGGGAGAGAGAAACAAAGAGAAGGGTAAATCAATAGAATGAAAGGAGAGTGAAAAAAAAGCAAGAGGGACAAATATAGAGAACGACATAGAGACGAGATGAGAGTCAGAAAATGAAAGAAATAAAAGAAGAAAAAAGGTGATACAGAGAAAATGAGAGACATAGAACTCAGTGAGATAGAAATAGAGAGTGATTTATAGAGTGAAGGAGCAAAAGCAGAAATAATAATAATAGAGATAATTATTACCAGATATCCACAGATTATTCTAAACACTCCTTATCACTTATTTTTATCTGGCTGCCCTCTCATGTGTTTTTAGCTTTAGTAAAATAAATATAAACGTAAATATAACCTCAGGTTACAGTAATCCTGTGTGAATCAAAATGTGGGTAAATACTGTAACAATTAGCAGATGGAGGTTTTATATTTAGGTTAGTTTAGTTTAGTAGTTTGTATTGCCCAGATGCCAAGCTCAATTATTCAATCATCTGTTATAAATCTCAGGTTTGAAAAGCGTTTAAAGCTGCACTAGGTAGGATTTCCTTGATTTTTGATCTTTTTAAAGAAGTAAAATTACAGCTTGAAACTCACTGCAGCGCTGCATTGAGGTTTAATAGGAGGAATAGCGGTGCTCTCGTGTCTGTGCCGGAGCTCCTCTGAGCTCAAACCAGATTCTGTAAGTTTTCCGAGGCGGCCGCGACCAACGCTCGCGAGAACTGCGACCTGCTTTCCGACCTTTAGTTCTAACAGTTCTACAAGTACAAACTAACATACAGACACTCTGGCAGAAGCTGGAAAGAGACCGAATATGTCTGTGAAAGCCAGAAAACGAGAAAAAGAAACTAATCTGCCTGAAACATTTATTACACTCTACACGAGCACAAAATCTCAATCCTACCTAGTGCAGCCTTAAGAGAGAAAGAGCAAATGAAGAAAAGTAGGGAAAATAGAGATAGAGAATAGAGATCAGTGTAAAACTCTTTAGGTTGCCTGGGGCATGGCAAAAATCATGGGACATGACTAAATGTGATGGAATAACCAAATATGTCACCAGAACTAAACCCAGTTGAGCATCTGTGGGGCATCCTCAAGTGGAAGATACAACTAATTCAGTCTGAATAGACCTAAATAGAGAAAAAGACAAAGCAGACATGGATGGAACATAGAGATAGAGGAAAATAAAGAAAGAAAAGATAAACTGAGATCAAGAGAGAGGGATAGAGAGAGAGACTGTTGGCCATGGGAAGCTGAATCCAGTCAGTGTGGCTAACCTTTGCAGTTGAGAGTGAAGCTCCCTGATATCTCGGGTATGAATGGACTGGGCCCCCTGCAGAAGTGGGTCTGAGCTGAGTGTATTCATTCAGCTACAGTCTCTCAGTAGGGCCTGTCTGACATTCAGAAAACCTGCTGCTCTCCCTACATCTACTCCAACCCTGAGGAACGTTAGCGCTGTGTTCCACATCACTACATAAAACCTCTCCAAATGTAAAGCTTCAAAGGAAGCCATACAGTGTTGTTTCTTTATGCGTCGAGCCCCAAGTCATACGTAACAAGTGTTTAAAGCTTAGACTATATATTAAAGGACATACAGAGGGGGAGAAAAGCAGCTGAATTTGTAAGTTTACCCCTTAACTAATACAAAAAGCAGTTAATACATTTACGGTTTGAACAGAAAGAGACAGAATATCAACAACAACTTTAAAAAAAACTGAACAAAAAACCTATTCAGTAAGCTATAAATCCATCTGAATTTGATTAAGCGATTAAGGGCCCTATCTTAAACCCTTGCTCAAGGCAAGTTACAATGCTCATTGCTATCTTTCACCCCGCCAACAGTCTAGTTTTCCACCTTCCACCTGCATTGTTGGAATAGCAAAGACACTTACGAATGTACCTATGCTGATGGGTGTGGTGGTCTGGAAGTGAGGTGTGTTCAAGTACATTTCTGGCATATTGCTATCTTAGCAACGGAAAACACAGGTGCACCACTGACTGATGAGAACCCTGACAACAATCAACAGTCAGAAGTTTATTGCCATCCTGGCAATGCAGCTCATTACACACACACACACACACACACAAGGACACGCAGCAGCGCATAAACCCAGCATCTACATCAAATATTAACAAAATACAGATAAAAATAACATTGCTGTTCTCATAAATGACCTGCTGGCGCACCCCTTACAGCATGAACAAGAAAGTCAGTGTCCTCTGCTGAGAAGCGCAGAAGCTCTGCGCCGTTAAAATACCAATCCGCCAAAGACAGAGCACACCTGGCTCTTTTTTTAAAGGAGCAAATACTATTTTACTGGTTTACATGCTGTTAAATATTATAAAAAAATAAACATTCTTAATATTTCTGAATGCAATTTCTTGCTTTTACTCACTTCTAAAAATATGAAAACAGGTTAAAAAAATGTGAGGCAGTAAATCCTGTTGTCCACTACAGAGGACACTAAATAAAAGCTGTGGTTTTAAAGGGTTAACATTTCTGAAATGTTTCGGAAATAAAATTAAGAATTTCATTTTGGAAAAAAAAACCTCTTAAAAACTTTTAAATTTACATTTAGGTGTTAGGAGTCTTGCCCAAGGACTCTTACTGGTGTAGTGCAGTATAGTCACCCAAATCGTGAATTGAACCCCAGTCTCCCATATGAGGGGGTAGCTTATAAGCATGTGGTGGTGTTATCCACTGCGCCACACAAACGACAAAATAATAGATGCAAAAAATAATTTGTTTTTCCTCTTGTTGCCATAAAAAAACATGAAAGCTGCAATGGCCGGCATTTTGCAAAAAATAAAAATAAATAAATGCCTGTGCTCTGTTGGCCGAACTCTTATTATTGACACTTCATTAGAGAGAACAGGTTGTCCTCTTGACAGTAGAGTAAGATTCAAATAGACTGCAAAGACAGGGCTTGATTTATAGATCCCAAACCTGTCCATGTTCATTATAGCGGACAAAAATGAATTGCCACGTCTCTGGAGGATAATAACAGATTGCTGTAAATCTCTGAAAACAGTAACTCTGGTACACTTGATTGGAATGGACAGGCAACTTTACATCAAAACACACAGATTATAAAGAAACCCACTCACTCACCCGCCCTTAATGTAGTCCAGGAAAGTGACGTCAATATCCACCAGGAAGGACAGGAGTGTTACCTGCAGACGGGGAGAAAAAGAGACAGAATGGGGTTAAATGGGGTTTACACAGAAATGCCTGCACTGGCCAATACACTCGAGCTGCCACCATCTAATTAATACATGCATATAACACATAGGTTAGTGTAGTGTTCTTAAGCTTGCATAGGGCATGGCAAAAATCATGGGACATGACATAAGTTCCTGTTGGACGCTACTGGCTATTTCCTTATTCAGAGTTTAATGTAATAGGCCTGTAGACTGTTCCTAACCCCGGCTAGTACTGATGGAGCAGCATTAGCATTACTAGCTAAATATTGAACACACCCGCACTTAGCCTACAAGAGTTTTTATTTTCCATACTTTTCCAAACATGGAAATTGATCAAATCAAATTCCACAATTTCCATACTTGCATAGAAACCCTGTATACTGCTATCGAGCTGAACACTGACTAATCTAAGTTATATCTAAGTTTAAAAGACATATACAGCTCTGGAAAAAAATGAGACCACTTAAACATTATTAGTTTCTTTGATTTTACCGAATTAAAAAAAACTCTGGAATATAATCAAGAGGAAGATGGATGATCACAAGCCATTTTTGCACCAGGAGTGCAGGCATAAAGTTATCCAAAAGCAGTGTGTAAGACTGGTGGAGGAGAACATGCCAAGATTCATGAAAACTGTGATTAAAACCAGGGTTATTCCACCAAATATTGATTTCTGAACTCTTAAAACTTTATGAATATGAACTTGTTTTCTTGGCATTATTTGAGGTCTGAAAGCTCTGCATCTTTTTGGTATTTCTGTCATTTTTCATTTTCTGCAAATAAACGCTCTAAATGACAATATTTTTATTTGGAATTTGGGGGAAATGTTGTCCATAGTTTATAGAATAAAATGTTCATTTTACTCAAGCATACAGTATACCTATAAATATCAAAATCATAGATTCAAAAACTCAAGTGATTCTTTTTTTCCAGAGCTGTATATATAAAGATTAAAAAAAGAAAGCTATTAAAAAATGCAATTTAAAAACATTTATTGGACGATGAACATTTTTAACATCCCAACAGTCAAACCAACAAAGCCCAATAGGACTAAATACTATAAATCAGTCATTGTTTGGTATAAATGATTTGGTGATTTCAATGACTCTACAGAACACTGTACACTGTACTGTTCAATATGCATGAGCTGCCACCATCAAACTAATGAACACCTTATTGGATTTTACAGTACATGACATACAGTTACTGTAAAATCCAATTACAGCTTCATTAATCTGACAGGGAGGAATTTAAATGGCCAGGGCGGCCGTCACTTTCCCGCAGCTAGCTGCATTATAAATTCACCCCAGTGGAGACAGCATGAAACTGATGATACTGGACTTACCGTTCCAGAATTCAGGTACTTTTTCTTCTTGCCTTTCTTCTTCGGGTTTATCACCTGTTGGAACAAATTGATACAATACTAAAATTAGTATAAAGAAAGTTAATGCCTTAAGATCTTACTTTACTGTTATATCCAACACTGACATACCAGAAATCAATCAGAACGCAGTATGTATATATAAGTTGTGAGGTATTACCTCGTAAGCAAGTCTGAACACTGGTCAATGTGCTCATGGCAAGGACGTGTAAGTTATGGGAGCTGGAGTGAGGTCTGATAGTGGGTGCAAGATGGATGGAAGTTGTGTAGGGGGTATTTTTAACATTATTTGATCTACAGTGTATGTATGTACTGGGAATTTATCATAGAAGGCTATTATTACCACCCACAGTGGACAGTAGAGTGGGTAGTAATGGTCGTAACTGGCTGTGTCTGGCTAGAATTGTCCATGTGAACAGATGATTCTGGCAGAAATAACATCCACATTCAATGCAGGAGTTGCCACACATTTCTCACATGTCAGTACGATGCTAGTTCTTGTCCTATGACTGTTTATAACTGTTTAACATCAAAATAGGTCATAAACATAAGCATAAGTAAGTGCTCAGAAGTGAGCGGTTATTTTTATGTGCCTGTAGTCTTGTTTTGTCATGTTTACTATGTTAAAACAAGCCAAATGGGATGAACCACTAGCTAGTATCGCCCTGGCTTACTGGAGCACTTAGGGTTCCTTAGTGTAGCTCTGTCGCGTAGCATTTACTAGCGCTAATCAAGGCTAGTGCTAGCGGTGAGTTGCTGATGGTAATGCTGCTGCACCCAGCCTTAGTGAAAGTCTGGAAATCTTAGATTAACTGTTAGGGGTTTGACGAGATCTTGTGGCAAGATTAAATGTGCAGATATTTCTCGTCAAGCTTTAACCTGTGTCGCGGAAAAAAAATAGTTTAGTGTGGACTTTTTAAGCGGGATCTGGCAACACAGCAGGAGTGCAACTACGTTCTGTTTGTGGTGTATGCGGGAGCGGGTGGAGGAGATATGCTCTGTCATCAGCAGCCCACCGCGCTCCGCAAAACCAGCAAGCTGATTGGCTGTTTCTCCTGAGAAAAAAATTATTCATTGGTGCCCCCTTTAGTGCAGCGCCCCTATGCGTCGCATAGGCTGCATATCCCCTTTTTAAGTTGTATGTCTGGCTGCTTTTTGGCTCCAATGAAAAACAATAAACAGTAACAGAGTGACCAAAAAGACTCAAACCATATGTAAATACTGTAAGTAAATTTTACACGTGACTGTTTCATGTACTGTAGAAAAAAATGTTGTGTCTCTGTTTGCACTTCAAGCATAGGCTTAATATGACTGGTTATGGTTATGAATAGTTAAATGACAAGAGATTTAGGAGTGAAAAACACAAACCATAGGCTTAATATGACTGTTTGTAGTTTGCACTTATTGTTTGCACTATATAAGACCTAGAACAGTTTTATTTTAATTTTTTATTCTTATTCTTATTTCTATTTATTATAAAATCAATGTGTGAGAGAAACCAGTCTGTTAAATTTGCGTTATATGATTCTGTCAAATAAAACTCTAGTTTTCAAGCCATTTTTCATTTTTGAGGTTTTCTTTAAAAAAATTTCTAAATCTCGTCTCGTCTCGTTCTCGTGAACCCAGTATCGTGTCTCGTGTCGTCTCGTGATATTAGTGTCTCGTCACACCCCTATTAACTGTAAATAACTGTAAATAATCAGAAGCGCGTTACTAACGCAAATAAACAGTTTTTTTTTTTTACATTTTTGTGTACCTAGCTTAGCTTTACACGTCTCGCCAACCAGCTGAATTAAAAGGAAAACATGGCAACACCCCTATTCCTTACTGGTGTCACGTAATGCGCCTTATAATCCAGTGCGCCTTATATATGAAAATAGACCAGAAAATAAACATGTATATATTAATATAGTGCAAAAAATAAGGTAGATCCCTGGAGTGAAGCGTTCCATAATCGCTTCTACTAGAGCGGTCATCGTTTCAAATAAACAACAAGAGAGTGAGAGACATTTTACCACTCTGTGTGTGAAGGAGAGAAGGAAAGACAGAGATAGAGAGAAAGAGAAAAAGAGAGAAAGAGAGAGAGGGAGAGAGAGAGACAGCTATTTGGTCATTAACACAGAAACACTCGCACTAGGCAATCAAAAATGATTGCACACACGCACACACACACTGTACCCTTAAAAAACACTCTTGAGCTTTCCTAACCCTCAGCATTTGCAGGTAAGAGGGAGCGCACACTAAGCACTCAAGTGCGTGCACACAGACACACACACACTTACACACACACAGCACTCTTCAGAACGATAGGTTGTTAAATTGTCGTGTGTGTGTGACTCTTCTCTCCTAACTGACAGCCTGAAATCACTCTCTCTAATTAGCAAAATACACGACGTTCCAAATCATTAATCCTCCCCTACACACCTCTCACTTCACTACTGCTGCCTTAATCACACACACACACACACACACTACCCTTCTCACTCAGAGGAAACGCACTTTTAGCACATTAAACAATTCATTATCATGTCAGCCATGTGCTGTAACTCTCATAATGAACATGAACAGAGTGTTTGACTGCTGGCTCTGCTCTTTTACAGAATTTTTTGACTGATTTTTACATTTAAACAATTCCTTTATCTCAACCCAACAGTCACACAGCGCTGGTTCACTGTCTAAATTTATCTCCTTTAGCTTTACACCATTACACTAATGTACCTACACGCCACGGAGGCTTAGAGCACTTCTTAGCACTGTAGTATTAAAGGATATTAAAGAAAAAAAAAAAAACACTTATTTCATGGAACTTAAGTTAAGTCTTATTTTAAGATACTAAATTAAAAAAAGTCATTATTTTAAGGTAGTCAACAAATAAAACAAGTCTTTATTTTCAGATAAAATAAAAAAATAACAACAAGAAATTAAGTCACTTTGTAAATACTAAGTAAACAATTAAGAAATCAAATCATTATGTTTAGTAAAAAAACAAACAAAAAACAAGTAATTAGGATTGTTTTTTTAGAAAATTAAGGAACTAAATGATTTAATGACTCTACAGTACCAAGTCAAAAGTTTGGACACACATTCACATTCCAAGTTTGTTTGTTTTTTTCCTTCTTTGTAAATGAATACTGAAGTCTTCCAGACTATGATGGAACACATAAGGAATCATGTAGTAACTTAAAAGTGTTAAACAAACTAAAATATAATTTAGCATTCGGGTCGCTCTAATCCGTGGTGGTGTTAACTAATGCTTTTTGAGGCTGGTAACTCTGATGAACTTATCCTGTGCAACAGAGGAAACTCTGATCTTGATCTTCCATTCCTGGGGAGGTCCCGGTGAGAGCCAGTTTCATTATGAGGTTTTTCGTGGTCTTTGTGACTGCACTTTAGGATACTTGAAATGTTCTTGAAATGTTTTGGATAGACTTTCCTATCTGTTTTTTTCATATATTTTTATTCTTATTTTTCCCATTTACTCCTCAATTTACATGGCCAATTACCCAACCCACTCACTAGGACTCCCCCTATCACTAGTGATGTCCCAACACACTAGAAGGGAGGAAGACTAACACATGCTTCCTCCGATACATGTGAAGTCAGCCACCGCTTCTTTATTTGAGCTGCTGATGCAGCATTACCGAGCAGCATCACAGCACGCTCGGAGGAAAACGCAGCGACTCGGTTCTGATACATCAGCTCACAGACGCCTTGTGCTGGGGACATCACCCTAGGAGTGATGTGAGGAGGGAGCTCCAGCTACCCACCCAGAGGAAGCAGAGCCAATTGTGCTACCTCAGAGCGCCGGCAGCTTGATGGCAAGACTTTCCTATCTTAAAGTATTTTTTCGTTATTTATTTTTCATTACTTAGCCGAGGAGTTATTTTGCCACAATATGTATTTGTAAGAGCTGGTGCCTGTCAATTTGGCTAATTAGTAACTCCTTATATTATTATTATTATAATTATTTCCCCTTTTCTTGGGTTTACCTGCTTTGAGATCTACTGTTTTGTAACTGGGTTCAACAACTCTCTGGGCAAGAGAGCCGCCTATCTGTAGCACTCCACCCCATTACAGTATTAGAACATTACTCAGATAGGACTATTCACTGTATATTAACTCTACCTCTTCATAACTTTACAATTAATGCTCTCAAACACATTAAGAGGCAAGAAATAAGTTTTGAAAAGTTTAGCACAGCTGTTACATCAAAACATTCCAAAAGTAAAACTTCGTTTTGGGATGCTAAGTGAAATGAAGTGGAAAAAAAAAAAAAAAAAATCTAAAGAGAGTTCTCACCTCGTAGACGTTAAACTGGGACTGGCCTCTGGACAACTCTCTGTAGCTCGTACTGAACTCTCCAATGAAATCATGGCTGTAAATAACAAAATAACACACACACACACAGACACACAGACACACTGATATACAAGAATCTGCTCATTGTCCTACATCCACCATCATGCAAATCAGTGCCAAGCATCAGTAACCAGTTGCACCAGGTTACTGGTTAGAAGGTAAACTGCCCCTTATATTTGAGTTAACTAAATACTAAAAGTAAATTGGCTGCACCACAAACACTAGAGTTCAATAAAACAATTTGTAGACTTTTGATCAATTTGCTGACACTAATTTTTATAGTCTGAATCGTTTCCATCAGTAAGAGATAAAAAAGATAACAAACCTCATATAAACAGATTAACAGAAGCACTGAGACAAAAACCGAGCACTTACAATCTCTACCATAACCTGCCATCCACTTTACATTCAGCTGATGCAACTACCTACAGATGATATGATAGTATGTTGCTGCATCATTAGTAACATTAGCAAATCAGCATTAGCACTTTAACCAGCAATCATACAGAATCAGAGGTCAATCAGATTTATGTTCACTGCATTTACGGTCATGCAGATGGACCCATGATTATAGGTTAGAACACATTAAGCATTTTTAATTAAAAAAGCATTTCAATAAAAAAATAATAAGAAAATCAATTCATACTAGGATGATACATGCAGGACAGGTGTGGATTTTATATAATGAAAATTACACCGCAGCTAAAAAAACAAAAAAAACTTAGTTCACCCTTTGAAAGAAATCCTAATCAAACAATCATATATCTAAAAATGAAGCTTGTTTTGATAAGCTCTTACTTGGATCTGATATGTTCCTGATATTGTTTAGCATGGCCCTGGGTTGCCAGTCTTTTAAAACGATGTACAGTGTCCTTGGCATCTGAGAAAACGCTAAACGAAGATAAAATTACTGTATCGTTCCTAACTGCACTATATATATTTTTAAAACAAGTTTTTACACACTAATAACTGTCTATCTATCTATCTATCTATCTATCTATCTATCTATCTATCTATCTATCTATCTATCTATCTATCTATCTATCTATCTATCTATCTAGCTAGCTAGCTAGCTAGCTAGCTAGCTAGCTAGCTAGCTCAGAATCAACCGGAGATCCGATTTAAGCCTATAGTTACTTACACAAGATAGCTCATGCTAACTAGCTGGTGTAAACAGATCTGTAAGCTCCTCCTTAAAAAAGTGGATTTTACTGGAAGGAGACCTTTAAAGAAACCCTTTAATTAAAATATAGCCATTAGAAGCCATATTTGAATCTGATCTTAAATGCAGTCGAATAAATATACTTTTATGGTATGAGATGAATACCAATACCCTCACGAAGAAATGATCAGAATGATGCTAAGTGTGTGTGTACAGTTTTAGTGTGTTAAATGTTAAATGTATTGTGCATTATTAAATGGTGACAGCATCTTACCTGCCATCTCTGTCCCAGTCATACACTTCGATCTTGATTGTTCTATAGAGAGAGAGAGAGAGAGAGAGAGAGAGAAAGAGAGAGAGTGAAGGACATGATTGACTGTGGTACAGTAATCTCAACCATTTTTCAACCAGCCTTTCCTTTCGATCTTTCTGCAATCACACATCTCCATCTGAAGTACCATTCCCTGAATGGCGAGTGGGCATTTTTCCTTCGATTGTGACGACTTCTCCAACTGCAATTTTACAATTCCTCCCTTGGAGGAAGGAAAAAGCCCAGGCTTACAGGAATCAGAGTGGGAGAGCGAGAGAGAGCAAGTGAGAGCGCGAGAGAAAGAGAGACAGGAATGAATCACGGGCCGCTCGGCTACAAAAGCTAGTCATTAGTGTTGTATTACAAGGTGAATAAGTCAGCGCTGAATTGGTTTCCTCGCAGCCCGTGGAGAGCGGCGGGGTTTTAAGTGCTACACAGGGCCGCCTAAAAAAAGCTGGAGATTTTAAAGTGCCCAAAATTGCTGGATTTCCTCTGGATGGGTTAACCTTCACTGATATGAAGTGTTTCTTAATGGACCTGTTAGAGAGCACCTGACAGGAAGCACACAAAGCGCAGACTGAGCAAAACTGAGAATCACATTTTACTCGCTCGTTAATGTCCTGAGATGCAGTTCTGCTGTCAGAGTTGAGGGAGGTGATATGAATCTGAAGAATGGACTATCATCTGATCTTATTATCTCCCTTCTTCTTGTTCTGACAGTTCAGAATATTTTAGACTAAATCTCTTTGTCTTTTTCATCTCTTCTAATGAGAGTTTTGTCTCTTTAGACACGTGACTTTAGACACGTCTCTAGACGTGCTTTAACTATACCAATCAGCTGTAGCACCACTACAGGAATGAGTATTGTATAACTACAGTAATGGGCGAGGAATAACTATTCCAATGATTATTGTTTAACTATACAAACAAGCATACGACTATATTAAAGAGTATAGAAATGGGTGTAGCGCAACCATGAATATAGACATAGCACAACTATACCAATGAGTATAGTTTACCTACATCAATGAATTTAGCATAACTATAATGAGTATTCTATAACTATACTGTAAGGCTATTCCAATGGGGGAACCTTATTGTCATTGCACACCTCCGCTCCTCACCTTGGGCATTGTGTTAAAAGTACAATTAATCAATTGTTAATCAAATTAAGTCTGAAGCCTGGCCAAAAGGCAGTTGACACCTCTTGCTTGAAGATGTCTAAGAATGTTGGATTTGAAATGTATCTTGTTTATATGAAATGTGAATGTCTTCGTGTTTGGTACC
Organism: Astyanax mexicanus; assembly: GCF_023375975.1. NCBI lineage: Eukaryota > Metazoa > Chordata > Actinopteri > Characiformes > Acestrorhamphidae > Astyanax > Astyanax mexicanus. The sequence goes on from NC_064409.1 coordinate 19,027,804, forward strand.
ATTTGAATGGTCTCAGTGTAAGAAGTACAATGGTCTCAGTGCAGAAATGTTAATAATAACCTAAATTAAACATTTCTGAACTTTGGGAGAAATGTCTCCATTCTGAAGAGACACTCCCCTTCCTGCTCCTGATGGGTTTAGGATTGCCCCGTGATAATCAAAGGCCATGATGAACAAATGGTCGTGATAGTCAGTAAATAGTGCCAAATTCTAATTTCCATGTGAATATGAAGTGTATTGTTCTGGTTGGATATTTAAGGAAAGCACAAAGACATACTCTCTGAGTTTGTCTGGTACTATGAGACCGCCCATGCTCTGCATGTAACCAACCAACTTTTCAAAATTTCAAACGTACTATGCACTATTCTTAACTGTTATCTTTAGATCTGTCTTTAGATTACTTTAGGAATATTGTTATATTGTTACATATGTCAATTAAGGTCACAATAAACCATTAACTGTTAAGCTGTAGTAATTACTTTGTTGAATCTTTTTCCTAGTAGGCCTAGGAGCCAAAGAGGTCTGTAGTCTGAGATTCTTTGAGTTTCTAGATTTTCATAGTTATATAGTGAGTTTCACTGGGTGCTATACCAAGCTCTTAACCGCTGAGGGGAACAAGAAGTTTGAGTGTTATGTTCTGTAACTCTTAATTTAGATTAAGTTGAACTGCTGAACATCTCAACCTAGGTACCGGCCTGTTTTCACATGTTATGTAGTTTTGTTGGCTATGCCATATTTTAACCTCTGAGGGAAACAGATAAGATTGAGTGTTATGTTGCTCGGTCCTGCCGCTTTGCGCTCTATAACATCCGAAAAATTAGACACCCAACTCCTGGTGCAAGCGGTCATCATCTCACGCCTCGACTACTGCAATGCCCTGCTAACTGGCCTCCCGGCCTGTGTAGTAAAACCACTCCAGATGATCCAGAACGCAGCAGCACGTCTGGTCTTCAACCAGCCAAAACGGGCACATGTCACCCCGCTGCTCATTGAGCTCCATTGGCTACCAGTTGATGCTCGCATCAAATTCAAAACTCTTACAATCGCCTACAAGGTGATGTCAGAACAGGCTCCTTCCTACCTGCACTCGCTGCTGAAGGCTTACGCTACCTCCCGGCCGCTGCGCTCCTCCAATGAACGTCGCCTCGCTTTGCCAAACATTCACACAAAGCAATCCAGACTGTTCTCATACAGAGTTCCCCAATGGTGGAACAAACTACCTTCCACTACCAGATCAGGAGAATCTCTCGCTATCTTTAAGAGACTCCTGAAGACAGAGCTCTTCAAAGAGCACTTACTCTCTTAACACCTCTAACACACTAACTACTTCTAACCTCATTTCCTTCTTCCCCTCCTTCACTCCTCTATCCTATTATTCCCCTTGCCCTCCTTTTATCCCTATCCAAAGATGTTTTACCTTTAAACTTATTTTACATTGTACTTGACTATTGTAAGTCGCTTTGGACAAAAGCGTCTGCCAAATGTAATGTAATGTAATGTTCTGTGACCGCTATTGTAGATTAAGTTCTGGACCGCTGAACATCTCAACCCAGGTACCAGGCTGTTCTCACATGTTTTGTAGCATTGTTGTCTAGCTTTTATGCCCATATCTCCTATCAAGTTTTGTATTTCTACCACAACTATACTAATGAGTGTTGAATAACTACTGTATAAGTTGAATGTATCCCATAACTGTAGCAATGAGACTAATGTAACAATGAATATATAAGCATAGCACAACTGCACCAATGAGTATTGTATAACTATACTAACGAGTGTAGCGTAAACATACCGTTGTATAACTATACCAATGAATATTGTATAACTATACTAAAGAGTGTAGCACAACTATAGTAATGAGTGTTGTATAACTATACCAGTGGGTGTAGCAAAACTATACTTGACATATGAGCATTGTTTAACTATAGTAATGAGTATTGGTTAACTATAGTAACGAGTATTATATAACTATACTAATAGGTATGATATAACTATACTAATGAGTATTGTTTAACTATACTAATGAATATTTTATTACTATACTAATGAGTATTGTTTAACTATACTAATGAATATTATATCACTATACTAATGAGTATTGTTTAACTATACTAATGAATATTATACAACTATACTAATGAGTATTGTTTAACTATACTAATGGATATTATATAACTATATTAATGAGTATTGTTTAACTATACTAAAAAGTATTATATAACTATACTAAAAGGTATTATATAACTATAGTAATTAGTATTGTTTAACTACAGTATTGAGTATTATATAATTATACTAATGAGAATTGTTTAACTATACTAATGAATATTATACAACTATACAAATGAGTACTGTTTAACTATACTAATGAGTATTGTTTAACTATACTAATGAGTATTGTTTAACTATACTAATGAGTATTGTTTAACTATACTAATGAGTATTGGTTAACTATACTAATGAGTATTGTTTAACTATACTAATGAGTATTATATAATTATACCAATGAGTATTGTTTAACTATACTAATGAATATTATATAACTATACTAATGAGTATTGTTTAACTATGCTAATGAGTATTATATAATTATACCAATGAGTATTGTTTAACTATGCTAATGAATATTATAATACTATACTAATGAGTATTGTTTAACTATACTAATGAGTATTATATAATTATACTAATGAGTATTGTTTAACTATACTAATAAGTATTGTTTAACTATGCTAATGAGTATTATATAACTATACTAATGAGTATTGTTTAACTATGCTAATGAATATTATATTACTATACTAATGAGTATTGTTTAACTATACTAATGAGTATTATATAATTATACTAATGAGTATTGTTTAACTATACTAATAAGTATTGTTTAACTATACTAATGAGTATTGTTTAACTATGCTAATGAATATTATATTACTATACTAATGAGTATTGTTTAACTATACTAATGAGTATTATATAATTATACTAATGAGTATTGTTTAACTATACTAATAAGTATTGTTTAACTATACTAATGAGTATTGTTTAACTATACTAATGAATATTATATTACTATACTAATGAGTATTGTATTGTTCAGGTGTTTGTAATTTAGTTTAAGTATAAATATCAGTCTGTTTGTCTCGCGTGTCGCGAGGTATTTTCCCTGTATTTCCAGCGATATACTGAGCGTTCTTCTTCCGTCTATATTACCCGTGTATGACCTTTGTTTTGTTCTTTTTCGACTACGTTTCTGCCTTACCCTTTTGTTCTGTTTGTTTTGTGATTTTCTGGTTTATTGAACTCTGCTTCTGTTTTATGGTTTCGTTTTCGGTTTGTGATTCGGCTCTGATGTTTTGGTTGGTTGTTTTTCTGGCTTTGACCCACGCCTGTTATCGGACTACCCTATCAGCTTACGTGCTTTATAATACAGACTCCCGTCTGTGGCGTTACAGAATACCTCGCCACAATGCAGACGGCGGATTTCGAGGCTCTTAAAAACGCGGTTAGTAATCAGAATAAAACGCTACTACAACACCAGCAGCTTTTCGAGGGATTTTCTCAGTCTGTTACTGCTATGACTCAGCGTCAGGGAGATCAGCAGGACCAGCTGGCCCAGGTTATTGAAGGTATGAAGCAGTTATCTTCTCAGTTACAAACTTTGGGTGCTTCTGCTGTTCAGTCTGCTCCCAGTCCTGCTTTAGCTCAGAATGTTCCTAGCCACGCTTTTCCTGACAAGTTTGATGGCTCTCCTAATTTGTGCAGGGTTTTTTTATTGCAGTGTTCCATTTATTTTAGTAATTCTCTCCCTAGCTCTGATAACTCTCGTATTGCGTTTGTAGTTTCCCGCATGACTGGTAAAGCGCTAGATTGGGCTACAGCTGTATGGTCTAACATACAATCTTGTACTTATGAGCAGTTTTTTCAACAGCTTAGTACTATTTTTGATCATCCACGTGAAGGCAAGTCTAGTGGAGAATTACTGTTGAAACTCAAGCAAGGTAATCGGTCTGTAGCTGAGTATGCTTTAGAATTTAGAACTCTGGCAGCTAGTAGCGGGTGGAATGAGCCAGCTTTAGAGGTAATGTTTAGAAATGGTTTGAATGCTGATGTGCTAACTGAGCTAGCTTGCAAAGATGATAATCTTGCTCTTGATGATTTGATTAAGTTAGCTATTCGTCTAGATCAGCTATTGCGTGAACGTAGACCCAGAAAATTTTTTCAAAACGCTGGTTCAGTTACCCATAGACCCCCCTCAAACACCACTCTCCCTTCTCCTCCTCAAACACCTCGGCACCATCGTGACCTGGACATGCTCCCGGAGCCCATGCAGTGTGATTCTTCCCGTCTGTCTCCAGAAGAAAGACTTCGTCGTCTACATGGTGGTCTATGTATGTACTGTGGCGGGGCTGGTCACGTTTTACGTGATTGTCGGTCCCGTCCGCATAGACGTCAGGCGCTAAAGTGGTGAGTCTTCCCACTCAGGGGTTAGTTTCACGGTCTTTCTTATTACCTGTTACACTCCACTGCCCTCCTTCTGTTTCTGTTTTCTCAGCCCTGATTGACTCCGGTGCAGAGGGAAATTTCATCAACAAGGACATCGTGGATCAGCTGAGGATTGCTACTTCACCATTGGAATTGGCACTGAAGGTTTCTGCACTGGATGGGGGTCCCGTAGGTTCTGGAACTATTTCCTACAAGACTGAGCCTGTTAAGGTAGCTACAAGTTTTCTCCATGTAGAATTTATTAGTTTCTTGACACCTCAGAATTTCCCATAATCTTAGGGTTTCCCTGGTTAGAGAAACACAATCCCAAGATCTCATGGTCTGACCAAGAACTGCTTTCCTGGTCCCCTTTTTGTTTTGAAAATTGTTTAACATCTCCTGTTTTGTCTGCTGGTACCACTTTCATCGAAGACTCTGAAAAGTCTGTTCAGATTCAGATTCCTCCTGAATATCTTGACCTAAAGGAAGTTTTTAGTAAAGTTAATGCCACCAAACTTCCACCCCACAGAGTATATGACTGTACTATTGAGCTCCTTGATGGGGCCAACCTACCCAAGTCTAGAGTGTATCCTCTTACCCAAGCTGAAGAGAGAGCCATGGAGGAATATATAGAGGAGTTTCTAGCTCAGGGTTTCATCCGACCTTCTAAATCACCTGCTGCCTCTGGATTTTTCTTTGTACAAAAGAAGGATGGAGGTTTACGTCCTTGCATAGACTATAGAGGTCTGAATCAGATAACCAAGCCTTACCCCTATCCACTGCCTCTCATTCCCGTAGCCCTAGAACAGCTAAGAGGAGCCACCATTTTTACTAAGCTAGATCTTAGAAGTGCTTACAATCTAGTTCGTATTAAAGAAGGTGATGAATGGAAGACCGCTTTTGTTACCACTAGGGGGCACTACGAGTACCTAGTTATGCCTTTTGGTTTACGTAATGCGCCTTCTGTCTTCCAGGCATTTATTAACGACATATTTCGTGACATGATTGGCCAGTTTTTAATTGTATATATTGACGACATCTTGATCTACTCAGATTCGTTTGAAAATCACGTCTGTCAGGTCCGTCAGGTACTCACAAGACTGCTTGAACACCAATTATATGTCAAGGGAGAGAAATGCGAGTTCCATCTCTCTTCTATTACTTTTCTTGGATACATCATTGGTCCAACGGGTATCACCATGGACGACCACAAGGTCGAAGCTGTTGTTAGTTGGCCCCAACCTAAATCAGTTAAAGAGCTCCAGAAGTTCCTAGGGTTCGCTAATTTCTATCGTAGGTTTATAAGAAATTTCAGCAGCATTGCGGCTCCCCTCACGGCTCTTCTGAAAGGAGCTACCAAAACTCTAGTATGGACCAGTCAAGCTGAGCAGGCTTTCCAATCTCTTAAAGACTCGTTCACTTCAGCCCCCGTACTTAAACACCCCGATCCTAGTCAACCCTTTGTAGTAGAGGTGGATGCTTCAGAAACTGGGGTGGGTGCAGTTTTATCCCAGAGGTTAGGTAATCCCGAGAAGCTACACTGTGTAGCTTTTTTTTCACACAAGCTCACACCCACTGAGAGAAACTACGGTATTGGCGATAGGGAACTGTTAGCCATGAAACTTGCATTTGAAGAATGGAGACATTGGTTAGAGGGGGCCAATCATCCGTTTATGGTGTTGACTGACCATAAGAACTTGGAATATCTGAATTCTGCTAAAAGATTAAACCCTCGTCAAGCTCGTTGGTCCCTATTTTTCTCCCGCTTCAATTTTTCTATAACTTATAGGCCTGGTTCTAGAAATTGTAAGGCTGATGCTCTGTCTCGCATTTATGCTGACGAAGCATTCCGTGACCCTTCCTCCTCTGAGACTATCCTCCAGCCTGGTGTGGTCGTGTCCTCGGTGGGAAGTCGATGATGAGATTGAGAATGCTTTGCGAAATTTTGACATACCTGCTCAGTGCCCTCCAGATAAGTTGTACGTTCCTCCTAGCTTTCGTGACCGTCTAATTACGTGGGCTCATTCGTCCATTACTTCTGGCCATCCTGGTGAGACCCGTACTCAGCAGCTTTTGCTGAATAGATATTGGTGGGAGAGCATGTCCTGTGACATACATAAATTTGTGTCATCCTGTTCTGTCTGTTCCCAGTTTAAAACACCCAAGTCTCTGCCCTCTGGCAAACTCGTCCCGCTGCCTGTCCCTGGTCATCCGTGGTCTCACCTGGCTGTAGATTTTGTTACCGATCTTCCTCAGTCTCAGTCTTACACCACTATACTCACTGTCATAGATAGGTTCTCCCGTGGAGTTAGGTTTATCCCTTTTCAGTCACTACCTACAGCATTTCAAACAGCTGAAGTTTTGTTTAATCAGGTATTTCGAATTTTTGGCATACCAGAAGATATCGTATCGGATAGGGGCCCTCAGTTTACTTCTCAAGTCTGGTCAGCCTTCTTTGAGCATTTAGGAGTTTCTGTTAGTCTTTCTTCGGGCTATCACCCTGAAACTAATGGGCAATGTGAAAGGATGAACCAGGAGCTAGGTAAATTCCTTAGACTATACTGTTTTGAAAATCCTAAAGACTGGGCTCGTTTCCTCCCCTGGGCTGAAATAGCCCAGAATTTCCTTACAAGCTCTACTACTGGAATTACCCCCTTCCAGTGCATGTTAGGATACCAACCCCCAATCATGCCTTGGTCAGGAGTCTCATCCGACGTCCCTGCTGTCGATGATTGGATGAAGAGAAGTGAGGAGGTATGGGAACATACTCATCAACGCATTGAGACTGCCCTTCGTCGCCAAAAGGATAAAGCGGATCGCCATCGTGGAGAAACTCCCTCCTATCAACCCGGGGACAGAGTCTGGTTATCCACTCGTGATCTTCGAACTTCAGAGGGAAGTAAAAAACTTTCTCCCAAGTACATAGGCCCTTACAAGATTCTGAAACAAATCAATGAAGTTACTTATCGTTTAGACTTGCCCCATCATTCTCGTCTGTCTAATTCGTTCCATGTTTCTTTGCTTAAACCTGTTATTTCAGGTCCGTTGGACGAGGCCACGCCTGGTGAAACTCCTCCACCTCCGGTGACTGTTGATGGGTCGACCATGTATGTTGTTCGGCAGTTGCTGGACTCGCGGCGGCGTGGGGGCACTCTCCAGTACCTGGTCGACTGGGAGGGGTATGGTCCAGAGGAGAGAAGCTGGATCCCTGCTTCTCATATGTCAGATCCTGGCTTGGTTGCTGATTTCCATCAGCGTCACCCCGAGAAACCGGCTCCTCGTCCTAGAGGTCGACCTCGATGCAGATCTCCCAGTTCATCCAGCGCTCGTCCCAGGGTCCGTCCTGCATGCCGATCTCTGAGCTCATCAGGTGCCCGTCCTGGTAGTCGTCCGAGAGGTCGCCCAAGGAAATCCAGTTCGGTCCAGCAACGTCGTGGCGTCAGTAGGTCACCCGGAGACGTCACCGGGGAGTTGGCTGCGAGTCGTCCCGGGCAGCCTCGCTCCTCGGCCTGCCCTGACTCTTTGGGGGGGTACTGTCACGCCTGCCACAGACTCTGTAGTTCCTTTCTCTGACTCTGCCGTTCCCGTCTATGGACAATCCCCGGTCCGGAACTACACCTCCCAGCATGCCCCTGTCAACACCATGGATACTAATGGATATTATATAACTATACTAATGAGTATTGTTTAACTATACTAATGAGTATTATATCATTACACTAATGAGTATTGTTTAACTATACTAATGAGTATTATATCATTATACTAATGAGTATTGTTTAACTATACTAATGGATATTGTTTAACTATACTAATGAGTATTATATCATTATACTAATGAGTATTGTTTAACTATACTAATGGATGTTGTATAACTATACTAATGAGTATTGTTTAACTATACTAATGACTATACATATGAATATTGTTTAATTATACTAATGAATATTATATAACTATTCAAATGAGTACTGTTTACCTGTAATAATGAGTATTATATAATTATACTAATGAGTATTGTTTAACTATACTAATGAGTTTATATGCCTATACCAATGAGTATTGTTTAACTGTAATAATGAGTATTGTATACCTATAGTAATGAGTATTGTATGACTATACTAATAGGTGTAGCATAACTATGCTATACTAATACTACTATACTATACTAATAAACTATACTAACTTGCAATATTAGTTGTATTAGTTGTATAAGTTATATGTATCCCTTATAGCATAACTATAGCAATGGGTGAAGCATAAAAATAACAGTAGGTATAGCATTACTTAAGCAATGGGTGTAGCATAATTATAAACACTAATATAACTAGACCAATGGGAATAGCTATAACTATATAACTATAGAAGCAAAGGGGAGCATTATTATATAAATGAGTATAGTGTTAGAATGAACATGGTTATAATACAACTATGTTAGTGGGTATAACTATAACTATAGTAATGGGTGTAGCGTAAAAACAGAATTGGGTACCTATTTTATAACTACAACAATCGGCATCGTACAGCCATATAAATGGGTAGAGAGCATAACCAAGAAAATGGGTGTATTGTAACTATTGCAATACTTGTAAAATAAGAGTCAAAACAGGAACAGCATAAGCATGGAAATTAGTGTAATGGAAGTAAGTAATTATGAAAATGGGTGTAGCAAACCATAGAAATTGATGTAGTACATGAAGAGGAAAATATGATTAGTATGGAGGGGTGAAACTGTGCCCACATCTTAAAAGCCCATGCTGTCGGTAATTGCTTGTAACCACGTTCTTTCTTTACATAATGGTGATCATATAATTCACAGTAATTGCAGAATAAAGCTTTAAGATTGAATAATAAATCAGTAATGATAATTTATACCATTTCTGCAGCATTTCCTACAACAGCCCAGAACAGCGGAAGATTAAAACTGCTCATTGAATTAAAATCTACTTCAGATCTCTGAACCGGACTAGATGGCGCCGATTAGCCCGCAGTGACAGTAAGTCATTAACGGATGGCAGCTGCAGAACAAATGATGAGCGCGGAGAACGGAGAGCTGCTGGTGGCAGAATCCGCAGGAGCTTTGCTAACAACAATCGCTAACAACAGCCTGCAGCCTGTTGCTGTGTGCCAGTGCTAACGCTCCGCAGGACGCTCAGCACTTCTCTACAGGAGCCCCCCCAACCCCCCCTCCACCCCCTACAGTCTATTACAGCGTCTTATCTCCAGAGACAGACTCGCACACACCCCAATACTTCAAACACATTCAATCACAGATAAAGCAGAGCAGGACTAGGAAGGCCCTAATCAACACTTCACTCAGGCTTTGCGTCTTATCGATACAGAACAAGTAGCGGCTTTGAGCCGCTGTTTCTCTCTCTCCTCATTTGTCTTTCCCTTCTTTGTCCCCCAACAACTCATCACACGGCTGCTACAGGGCAACCTGGCCACAATATAACACCTCAGAGACACCTTTCAATCACACAAAGCAACATGTATCAGGACTAGCATGTTCCTGCTAGCCACAGCGCTAGCCTTTATTATGGTATACATTTATTGTAACCTTATAAGGTCAGTTTATAAGGTCATCGCCTTTCACGATAACCTATATTTTTGGACAATATCAGTGTTAAACTTATTAGTTTATGGCATTGATAGAATAATAATGATAATAAATAAATAATAATAAAGTTAGCTGCGCTTATTGCTATTAAATAACCACCAGACAGCGCTACACTCAAGTTCCCTGAGTGTTCCATTAAGCCAGGGTGCTATCACCTAACACTTCATTCCATGTAGCTTGTTTTAACAAGGTAAACACACAGGCTACAGTCCCATATACTTAACTCTGAATGGCGAAAGAGCTAGCGCATGCGGTTAGCGGCTAATGCTCATTATTAGTGCTAGAGAAACCTTGCTGAAACTATTTTACTGTATGTATCTGACTGGTATGTTCATACATAAGGCACACCGAATTATAAGGCCGTACCTGTCGTAGTCTCCGTTACACAAGGCTCTGACGGGGATCTTGAAGGCCTGCCACACAGGGTTCAGGGTGTTCTTCACCACTTCTGTCTTATGGCAAATAGTGAATCTGTGAATACAAACAAACACAGCCAAAAGTCAAGGGACAACAGTTAGTAAATTGATTATGAAGTGTTATCTTTTTAAAGACAGCATGAGGTGTTATCTTGTGAATAGGTCAGTCACAACAACTGTCACAGGAAAAACGGTAATAAAATATAAATTTTCCAGAGTCCTAGTTTTGGAGTCATAGATGGAATCGTTTTACCCATATAAAGATGGTCTTTTATGCTGTTAGCCAGAGTGTTGGGCACACGCATAATCAGATATGGCGTATTTAGCAGATACCTTCTCCGATACATCTGAAGTCAGACACTACTTCTTTTCAAACTGCTGCTGAGGCAGCACTACCGAGTAGCATCACAGCGCACTCGGAGGAAAACGCAGCGACTCGGTTCCAACACATCAGCTCATGTACTGACCGACATCACTCTTTGGAGTGATGTGTCCACATCACTCTTTGGAGTGATTTGGGGAGAGAGTACCATCTACCCACCTGGAGAGAGCAAGGCCAATTGTGTCTCTCGGGGCTCTGGCAGCTGATGCCGATCTCCCAATCATAGTAACACCGTCTTAGTCCGCTGCACCACTCTGAGCCCCTTCACAGCACTTATTCCTGGATTTTATGTGGAAGAGCGAAAACGGTTTTGCTTTTTCTCGCATTGGAACAATAGTTACAGTTGGCTGTGTGTCGTTTCTGTGTGTGTGTGTGTGTGTGTTTGTGTGTGAAGCCTACTCGACCTCTCCTAAGTCAGAGTTCAGGCGAAGTAAACACAACATGCAATATTAAGGGCAGGAAAATGTATTAATATCTTGTTCGTTTATTGTAAGTATTGCAAGTCAGTAACATAATTATCGAGGCAGGCCTAGTTGTAAATAAGGTTAAACACTGGCCAGCTTGCTTACTGCAAGGCAACTTAAACATTATAAGAGTTGAAATAAGGCCTAATAGTGGAAAAAATCATAGGGGGCATTACCATCCACAGTGGGCAGTGCAGTGGATGGTTATAATCATGACCAGAGGCATCTGGCTTAAACTGTCCAGTTTACCATTTAAAACCCTTTTTATAACTGATCTTTCTTAAACCAACACACAAACAATACCTCAATAACTAAATATACAAGTGGAATTTTCTCTATTCATGGCTCTATATAAATTTTAACTGTGGTAATCTTTTTAAGCATTCTGAGAATAATACTATACAGGTATACAACTCTTACAACTCTTTTTTATATTAACACTGTTCAAACAAAAATAATTTTTCTTGGCTTTAGCTCAGGGGTGTCCAAACTACGGCCCGCGGGCCATTTGCGGCCCGTTTCCTTTTTTTTCACTTTTTTTGGAGCGGCCCGCGAGGTATTTTAGAAATAGAATGAAAGTTGGCCCGCTGTTAAGCAGGTTTTTATAATGCGAGATTTAAAGTTTGAACGCTAGGTGTCAGAAACGGCCCAAAGAGTTTAAAAGCGGAGAGGGTGCGCATTTCTAGTGCAAAAAATGGGCCAAAGAGTCTAAAAGCGGAGAGAGTGCGCATTTCTAGCGCAGAAAAACGGGCCAAAGAGTCTAAAAGTTGCCGTAATTAAGGAGTTTAATATTAAGAGACATCATGAAATTAAACATCAATTTGAAAAATCTTAGTTTACACAACACTGTCAAAGATAAAGATAGTTAGTCAAATGGTGTGTAAATGAAATAATCAGGAAAAAGTATTATTTAAAGTGGTATATTTCATTATTTGTTTTATTACAGTGTGGCCCGTGACTTCAAATATATTTCTCCTTCTGGCCCCCAACAAAAAAAGTTTGGACACCCCTGCTCTAGCTTGATTGGCTCTAGCATAGTTTTATAAGCAACTTTTTGAATTTCCCTCCCTCTCCACCTTTCCCTCTGAGAACTTCCAGCCCCACACACCAGAGACCAGAACATTACGGACATGACACACTGCCTCTAAAGAGCTCTTTAATATTGAGCAGGACAGAAACATCTGCATTTTTTATCTCCTTCACTCACACAACAGCTCATCACTACCAAGTTACTGTTCACCTCCTAAAAATACATAGACTTACCTAGTGTTTAGCTAGTAGCCATTTTTTCAAGGCCAATTCAGTGTGCATTTATACGACATTTAAAGTAAACTGCATTAAATTGTATTAAACGTTTAAGCCTAATAGCATTGTAATTCACCCTACTTTACAATTTATAAACTATCTTTTAATATCACACAAGAAGTCATCTAATTTGCACCTGTTTTTTTAAAGCTGTTACATGTAAAACTATTTGCCAAATTCTTATTGGTTACAAACATCAACATTTAGGCCTGTCACAATTAAAGTAGTTTTGGACGATATTTCTCCCTAGAAACGATTGTATGACATATTTCACCGATATATTCATTGAATTATTTATTTAATCAGTTCAATTATACTATTATACTATTATACTTAGAACAATGAACTTTTGACTGATAATAGTTTGGAATATTGTATGTTTTTAATATATGCAGTTTGTGCTTTCTGTAAACATTGGCAGCATATTTTTAATGCCATTTAATAATAATAATTAAAAAAAACAGCTATTAACCTTAAGTAACATGTTTTCCAAAATTTTAACTCGGCATTTAGTACACAGCCCATAAACTGTATTCTGTGCCAGCTTTGTACACACCAATATGCTTTTGAGAAAAAAAAAATGCTTCTTATTTTCATCCGAAACCTGCCAAAAAAAAAAAAATACATCAAATATTACATCCTGTCTTTAGAGTCTTTTGCCTTTTTTATTGTTTATATAGGGCCCTATTGTAGTGAAGTATAGCACAGCAGTCAATTGCACATGGCACAGTTGGATCTAGGGTGTTTCAGTGTGCCTATGGTATCGTGAAGGTAGTGCTGGGCAATATGGGAAAAATCATATATGGTACGATATGGAAATTTTTTATATCACGATAACAATATATATCATGATATATCATATTTAAGTATGTTTAAGTATTTTATCAACTGAGTTTATGCAAAGTGGCCACACCAAAACATTTCATCCTAGCCTACTTTATATATTTGCATGAATAATTGATGAAATTACTGTAGAAACGATAGGGACGATAGAAGGTAAGTAGCACGATAGACACTTTTTTATAAACCCCCTTGATATTTATCGTCATATCGCACAACACTACGTGCAGGTGCAAAAAATATGCCTTGTGCATCTCGAAACATGCAAAATGTATGTACTAATTCACTTAATTAATCACAAATGTGTTTTGGGCGTAATGTGAAATAAACCAATCACCTGCCTGCCTTTCACCTGCCTTTCACTTTCGCCATGTCACCTGCCTTTTTACGTTTAGAGCCAGGTACGCTTGGACCTTGGCACATTGCTATTTTACCGGCGCAGCACTTTCTCCCTTCTCTGCTTGTTCATGCTGTGAAGTTGCGTAAGCAGGTTACTTACAGGAACAGTATTGTCTTATCTTGTATTCTGTTTATTGTTTATGTAAAAGTCAGGTCTGTGCTGCAGCGTGTCCATATGCGTGTGTGTAACATGCACAGGTTTACGCATTTGGCATTTCGTGACTGCATAGCAATTCTGGCGACTGACTGTAGTCAGGGTTCAAATCATTCAGTGGCGCACCTGTGTTTCGCGTTGCTAAGATAGCAATACGACAGAAATATACCTGAACACACCTCACTTCCAGATCACCACACCCATCGGTGTAGATATATTCGTAGGTGTCTTTGCTATCAAAACAACGCAGGTGCAAGCGTGATAATAGACTGTAGAAATAAGCATCACAACGCACTTTGCACAGGGTGTAAAATAGGACTTATTATAGTCTGTATTCATAGTATGTGGACTTGGGTTGGCGTCTTCAACATGGCACAGTATACCCACCCATCCTGAGACAGCTACACCTGATTTATCCGTCTATATTTGATAAGGCACACCATTTTACACTGTTGAGCTTTTTTGGTTGAATTCATAATTAATTTTTATTTATTTCCACTCTTTGGCTGTGGAGACCTTTTACGCAGCCTTGACTTCCCATGTGCGTTTGTTTTACAACATAGTCTGTAGGGAGGCAATCAATTTAGAGAGAAAAAGAGAGAGAAAGTCAGAGAGAGAGAGAGAAAGAGAAAGAGAGAGAGAGAGAGAGAGAGAGACACCATCTAAAAGCTTTTCCCTGAGGTATAAGGTGAATAATGCATTCCCAGCATGTCACACAGTGTGTTTCATGCGGGCCCGGGGGCTGAAGGCTCCGGGAGGAGCGCAGATGCTTATTAGCGGAGCTGGCCAGAAAGAGCCACAACTGATCCAAGAACAGCAAACTGAAGGACTGAAGGGGGTTCATCCAGAGCAATTAAACTGAGAACAACACTGCTGGTAATGGAGATGCCACCGATTTGAAACTCAGTAAGAAATGTCGGTTTGAATATCGGAGACTAAAACACAAATTTGATAGGATTCCCTTAACAAATGTAGCCTGAAATATAATATATACAAATATATACAGTGCATTTGCAGTAGATTACCTGGCTAAGGTGACTTGAATCTTATTTTGCCTGAATGTGGATGTGAAGTGTTTTCAAATCAGGTTTAAGTCATTTTTAAGTCATTTGAGGGCCTAGATTAGATTTACTGTACATCTGATTCATACCTGGGCATGTGTAGCATGCCTGTGAACAGTCAGATTGGATTTCTTGTGTCTTTTTGATTGTGTCATCAGCCAGCACCGGTGTTGTATCAAATTCTGACATCCTGCCACAATCCTGCTCACCTTCTCATACACATGCAGTACAAGAGTACAAGCACAACAGATCCGCTCGCGATTCCTGTTGTTTCTGTTGCTGAATAACTGAATAACAGGGGAGTCAAATTCTGGCAGGGTGTCAGAATTTGGAACCACACCATCAGAGTGGCAAAATAATTACAGACAGACAGTCAGACAGACAGACAGGTAACTAACATTTATAAATCTGAATCTTCCAAACAGTCAAATCCAATCTGAGCACAGATGAAGCTTGAGGCTTGTAATGTGAATGCAGATTCAGGAAAGTGTTTCTTAATAAAGTGCAAAGTAAGTGTGCAGTCATGCACAGGGTTGCCAAATGTCCCTTAAATCCGGAATTGTCCCGTATTTGGGTAGTGAAATACGCGTTCCATATTGAATTGATCCGGGACGCTCTTTGTCCTGTATTTTTGAGGTTAGTCATTAAGGCGGGTGATTTGTTGTGATTTGCTGGAGAACAGCCACCCCTTCAAAACAGAGGCTGCGACTCTCATTGGTCAATGCACGGAGACTCACAACCAATCAGAAGCACAGCCTCTGTTCAGGAGCGGCTGTTCTCCAAGCAGAAGGGGGACAGCGCTGTGGCTGTACCTGTACCTGCGTTCTAAATCACTCCCTTCCTATCACAGAAACAGTGCACTATTTGCCACTGGTTAACACACAATGTAGTGCACTATTCCTGTGATAGGGCACCCCCCGCCCGTCCCTTATTTCATTTTCGAAAAGTTGGCAACCCTAGTCATGCACCTGAAATAAACTTGCCAGAACAGCCTGGTCTGACCATGATGGCAGTTGTTTTAAACGTTTAATAACTGATTTCTGAAGTTCTGAAGCCTCATCTACATCTGCACTTTTCTTTTTAAAGGCCTCAGAGCTCTTTGAATTTGGCTCTGGTCATGTTGATCCACTCAATTCAATATTCAAATATTAGCAATATCAAGATAAAACTGAACTAACAGCCAAAGTTTAAATAAGACAGACTCCTCCCAAATCCTCTTTAACATTGGCCTAATCATCTTCAGAGGTGTAAAGTAAGAAATTACATTTACTCACATTACTCTCTCTACTTGAGTAGATTTTATGAGTAATTTGTTATTTTTAAAGTAGTTTTTAAATTAAGTAAATATACTTTTACTCAAGTTCATTTTGACTTAGTAAAGTAATTTGCTTTGCTACATTGGAAACTCCCCGTTACTGAGTAACAAATGAAATGCTGGGGGGAAAAAACAAATTGTCTGAAAAAAAAATTAGTTTTGTTCTCCATGGCAGCGCAGCTGAACTTTTCCTAGCAGTGTTTATTACAGTTAGCGGGAGAGACGCTGTGTTAATCAGCTGTGTAGCCTGGGGTCTGCGCGCGTGGCTCAGTGGAACCGGTGTTCTGTCGAGTTATACTACCCGTTGATATGTGCTTCTTTACAGCACTGCGTATGCGCCAACCAACATTCTTTTTTGTATGTTTTCATGTTTTAATGATAATTCCTTAAGTTTTTATTGGAAACATTAAACAATCTGCTTGGATGTTAAAAAACTAAAAAAAATGTAAATAGCATTTAAAGCATAGCGATGGCAAGTTAAAAAATAATAATGAACTGTAAAACTATAAAAATACAGTTTATAGTCACCTATATGACCTTTTAACTTTTTAACAGTAAAGAACAAAAAATGGATCATAGAAACCTATACCACTTGTTCTTAAAAATGTTTTATGGGGTGGATTGAACAAATACTGCCTAAGGTCCAAATTATTATGTGGAATAATAGTTAATTGAAAACTATTTAATTTATGATTTGTACTTTTTACATCAAATAAATAAAAGTAACTATGTAACTTTTACTCAAAGTACATTTTAAAATTGAGTACTTTTTTCTGTTACTCGAGTAGATTTTTAGATGGGTACTTTTATTTTTACTTGAGTAGAATTTTAGGTAGTAATAAATGTGGGGGTGTGTTTGTGTGTGTGTTTTGGCTGGACTACTCACGTTCCGTCCTCATTGCTGCGGTAGAAGACGAGGAAAGGGTCAGACTTGCCGAAAAAGTCCTTCTTGTCCAGCTTGTTGCCACAAAATTGCATCATCACAGATTCCTAGAGGACAGGGATGTTTTCAGAGATGAAAACAGGTTATTGGAGCAAACAGGAGTGAGTGTTCACACAAATCTAGGCCACATAGTACAACCGCTATAGTACTGCTGGAGCGGGGATTAATTCAACATTTGGCAACCGGCTCTTCTCAGGCTAATGATACTGAGTGAATGCTAAAGGGCCTTTAACATTCACGGAGCTTCCCCCAGATGGCACAACTGAGGAAATACAGGAGAAAACCCATTAACAGGCATTTACACACACACACACACACACACACACATTCAGGCACATGCATATGCAAAGCAACTCCTATTGGATACACATATGCATGTATAAACAGACACACACACACACATAAATACACACACACATGCACAAGAGGGCACACTAGCCGAACTCTCTCTATATCCGTCTCCCTCACTGTCTCTCTCTTTCTCTTTCTATTTCTCACTGTCTCTCTCTCTATTTTTTTTAGTTTTCCTCATTATCTCTCTATTTCTCTCTGTCTGTCTCTTTCAGTCTCTCTCTTTTTTCTCTCTATATCTGTCTCTCTCACTGTGTCTCTATATGCCTCACTCTCTAGATCTGTATATTTGTGTCCCTCATTGTATCTCTTTCTCGCTCACTGTCTCTCTCTCTCTCTTTGTGTCCCCTTTGCTGTCTCTCTTGTTCTCCTTCTCTATCTATATCTGTCTCCCTTACTGTCTCTCTATTTCTCGCTTTTTGTCTCTCTATATATCGGCCTCCCTCTAAGTCTCTCCTTTTCGCTCACTGTCTCTCTCTTTATCTCTCTATCTGTCTTCCACAAAGTCTTTCTCTTTCTCTCACACTCTATCTCACTCTTTATCTGTCTCCCTTACAATCTTTCTCGAACTCTTTTTCTCTCAATACCTTTAGTCTCTCTTTCTCTCTAATATTTCTGTTTATGCCTCTCTAACTGTCTCTCTCTTTCTCTTGCCCCCTTTTTCTCTTTATAACTGTCTCTATCATAGTTACTCTTTCTTTTCTCCCACTCTTTCTCTATATCTGTCTTGCTCTCAGTCTCTCTTTCTCGCTCACTCTCTATCTGTCTCCTTCACAGTCTCTCTCTTTCTCTCACACTCTATCTCTCTCTTTATCTGTTTGCCTCACAGTCTCTTTTTTCACACTCTTGCTCTCTTTATATCTCTTTATGTCTCTCTATATCTGCCTCCCTTACAGTATCTCTTGCACTCTTTCTCTCTCTACACCTGTAGTCTCTCCTTCTCTCTTTCTCTTGCACTCTGTCTTTCTCTATATCTGCTTCTCTCACGGTCTCTCTCTTTCTCTTGCACTCTGTCTTTCTCTATATCTGCTTCTCTCACGGTCTCTCTCTTTCTCTTGCACTCTTTCTCTCTTTTTACCTGTCTCCATCATAGTTACTCTTTCTTTTTCCCTCACTCTGTCTCTCTATATCTGTCTTGCTCTCAGTGTCTCTCCTCCCTCACAGTCTCTCTCTTTTTCTCACACTCTATCTCTCTCCCTTTATCTGTTTGCCTCACAGTCTCTTTTCTCACACTCTTGCTCTCTTTATATTTTTTATGTCTCTATATATCTGCCTCTCTTACAGTATCTCTTGCACTCTTTCTCTCTCTACACCTGTAGTCTCTCCTTCTATCTTTCTCTCTCTACACCTGTAGTCTCTCCTTCTATCTTTCTCTCTCTACACCTGTAGTCTCTCCTTCTATCTTTCTCTTGCATTCTGTCTGTCTCTATATCTGCTTCCCTCACAGTCTCTTTTTTCTCTTACACTCTTTATACCTGTCTCCATCAGTATTTCTCTTTCTTTTTCTTTTGCTCTCTGTCTCTCTATATCTGTCTTGCTCAGTGTCTTCTCTTTCTCTTGCACCCAGTCTCTCTCTTTTTCTAATGCTCTTGTTCACTGTCTCTCTCTTTTTCTAACTTCATATTTCTATCTCACATTCTCTATTTCTTTCTATATGTCATCTCATCTCGTCTCTATCTCTCTTTCTCTCCTTCTCTCGTTCTTTCTCTCTCTCTCCCTGACAGCTGTCAGCGTGCTCTGATCCGGTAGGGAATTGGACGTGGTCAGGAATACTATTATCCAACTAACATGGTGGCCTCTGTCCAGGACAGGCTGCGTATGTGTGTGTGTGTGTGTGTGTGTGTCACAGCTGGATCTCCTGGCTCCGAGGTGAGCTGAGTGCTTTTCCAGCCTGTAGCTGTGTAGCAGTGTTTGTCTGTGGGGATCTGAGGCCTGCAGACCTGTCACTGCAAACAGTGTGTGTGGAGGTGAATGCACAGCAGGTGTGTATTTACACACACACACAAAACCTTATTACGGTTCAATTACTCTCCTTATAATTTATTACTGAAGACCATGTTTTACAACAAAGACACGTAATGAAGTGAATCTGTGTCTGTCCTGAGGGGCTTCTGGCTTTGTGCCATTTTAGCTTAGGCAGCAAAAGACCTGAGAGTATCGGGCAGAATACAGGACCCCCGCTGAAGTAACTAATAAGTCTCTGCATTCTGCAAAATGAAAAAAATGATCTACCCACTCTCTGCCCACTAATTTGTTCTTTCTCTGATCTCATGTGACTAAAACTAGAGGTGTTCCAGTAAAATGATGTATGTATGCATGTGTGTGTGTGTGTGTGCATATAATGTCATTTTTCACTTCCACAGCGATGGTCACACCACATTAAGGGTCTTGCTCAATGGCCCACTTTGTGGATTCTGGTATCAAACCCACAACCCTGTGATCAATAACCCTGCAGAATTAATGTATCGTTTTCATTATCATTTCTCTGCTTTCTAAGCTGGTTAGAATATGTATCTACTCTTTATTTAGTTTCTTTCCTCCATTAACTCAGTACATTACAACATTCTCATTTCTCGAAAAGCATCAAAACTGCCCTGAGATAAACATACAAAAACATAATATTTTATTCATATGCAGATCATTATACAGTGACTTGAAAAAGTATTTTCTCATGTTTCTTATGTTTTTGCTATTTTGTCTTAATGATATTTATCCAATTATTAAACAAACTTTAAAATCAGACAAAGATAACCTGAGTAAATATTAAAAGCACTTTTTATATGATAATGTCATTTATTAAAGGAAAAAGCCCTGCGTGAAAAAAGTATTTGACCCCTTAACCTAATAACTGCAATCAAGCTTTACCGATAACCGATTTACAGAATTGTTTTAATCCCACCACATTGTAGTTTTTTTGAGCATAAAAGTCTTGTTTAAGATCAGCCACAGCTTCTTAATCAGACTTTGACTAGCCCACTCTAAAACTTTCATTTAGTTTTTTTGTTTTTTATTACTCATTCAGAGGTAGATTAGTTTGTGTGTTTTGGATCATTGTCCTGCTGCAGAACCCAAGTACACCTGAGCTTGAGGTCACGAACAGATGGACGGATATTTTCCTTCAGTATTGTTTGGTATATACAGCAGAATTTATGGTTTCATCATATTAAATGAGTTGTCCAGGCCCTCAAGCAGCAAAGCAGCCCCAGATCATCACTCTACCACCACCATGTTTTACATTCAGTATGATGTTCTTTTTCTGAAATTTTGTGTTAGTTTTATGCCAAACGTAACGGGATACGAACCTTCCAAAAAGTTTTGCTACGCCAGTCCAAATAATATTTACCCAAAGTCCTGAGCAGATACCATTTTTGACCATTGTGGAGGAGGAAATGAAAGAGAAACGAATGAACTAATAGAAAACAGACTGAAATAATTTACATTTATAAGAACTGTGGGCTGTCCGACCTCATTTATAGAACACAGGATGCAAAAACACAAATTGGTGTGAAGGTTTTACCAAATTAAAAGTCATATTGGTTATTTACGCACAAAAAAAATTATACTCTGTATAAAAGAGCCTTAAGACCTGTTTACACCTGGTCACTTCATGTGACTATAATCTGGATTGAATCCTGAAAAGATTTTAACCACATGCATTTACACTCAGTAGTCAAATGCATCTCCATCTTAGACAGACTGAAACCTGATTGCTAATTTCAGTAATCCGAATGGACAGAATATGCAAATCTGCTCGTTACACAGCAGCCAGTTGTTGATTTGTTCAGCTTCTCTGTGTCCTGTGCTAAAAATGGCGGCTGCCAAAAAATTCACAATTTTACAAGTCATCGAGCATTTCTTCAAATTTTAGTGGAAGGCGGCAGCTTCAGCAGTCCATGCTGACACAAAAACAACTGTTCGGATTGATTAACTCTGGCATGATGCACTGAAAGGGGAGGAGTTTCATTTGTGGAATGATGGATGTGTTTACATGGCTTTAACAGACAGTCTCCTGATGTGGGTTGAATTATTGGATATTTATGTTATAAATGTACTTCATTAGTAGATTGTGCAACAGCTGTACACTGCCATCACTTATCTTTTTTGTTTCAAACTATCATTAGAATGTCTGAAGGGAAACCCATTGTTATGAAATAAACCATTACACTCCCAAAATGGGTATTCATCTTCTAAAGTAGCCATTGCAATTAGCCGCTAAAGGCTTTCTCTAGTTGGGTGTAAACTGGGTTTACAGTGGTATGGAAAAGTTTGGGCACCCCTCATATTTCTTTACATTTTCCTTTATAAATCATTGGTTGTTCGGATCAGCAATTTTAGTTAAATATATCCTGTAGCAGATGAACACAGTGATACTTGAGAAGTGAAATAAAGTGTATATGATTTACAGAAAGTGTGCAAGGTGCATAAATTTGGCAATACTAACAGAAAAATTACATTAATATTTAGTAGATCCTCCTTCTTTTGCATGAAAAACAGCCTCTAAACGCTTCCTATAGCTTCCAATGAGAGTCTGGTTGAAGGTATTTTGGATCATTCTTCTTTACAAAACGTCTCCAGTTCAGTCAGATGTGATGGTTTATGACCATAAACAGCCCGCTTTAAATCACACCACAGATTTTCAATTATACTCAGGTCTGGGGACTGAGATGATCATTCCAGGATGTTGTATATGTTCCTCTGCATGAATGCTTTAGTAGATTTTGAGCAGTGTTCAGTGTTTTGGGTCGTTGTCTTGTTGAAGTATTCAGCCACGACATAACTTCAACAGTGTGACTGATTTTTGAACATTGTTTTTAAGAATCTGCAGATATTAACTAAAATCCATGAGACCCTCAACTTTAACAAGATTCCCAGTACCTGCACTGATCACTCAGCCCCACAGCATGATGGAACCACCACCACATTTTACTGTGGGGAGCAGTAAAGTGTTTTTCTTGGAATGCTGTGTTCTTTTGCCGCCATGCATAAAAATAACCGCCCTCCAAATAACTCAAAATTTTAGATTCATCAGTCCACATCACCTTATTCCAAAATAAAGCTGGCTTGTCTAAATGTGCTTTAGCTTTAGCATACCTTACGCGACTCTGTTTGTGGCATGTGCTCAGAAAAGGCTTCTTCTGCATTAATTACTCTCCCAAACAGCCTCTCCTTGTGCAAAGTGTGCTGAATAGTTAAATGATGCACAGTGACTCCTGCATCAGCAGCAAGATGATGATGTAGGTGTTTGGAGCTGATCTGTGGGTTGACTATGACTGTTCACCATCCTTCTCCTCTGCTTATCTAAGATTATTCTTTTCTTGCCCCTTCAGGCTTTAACTAGAACTGTGCCTGTGTTTCTTCCATTTCCTCACTATGTTCCTCATAGTGGAAACTGACAGCTGAAATCTCTGAGATAGCTTTTTATATAATTCCCATAAACCATGATGTTAAACAATCTTTGTTTTCAGGTCATTTGGGAGTAGTTTGAGACTCCCATGTTGCCACTTTTCAAAGATAATACAAAGAGGAGAAAAACCTGTAATTGTTCACATTAACCCTTTCTCATTATTGTGTTCACTTGTATATGTAGGGCAAGGGTCAATGAGCTTACGGAACAAATGTTGCGTTCCAATAATTAGTGGTAAAGGTATTCAAATCTATAAAATGGCAAGGATGCCCAAATGTATGCCTATTTTTTTGTAAAGAGTTATTGCACACTTTCTGTGATTCCTATAAACCTTATTTCACTTCTCAAATATCACTGTGTTCATCTGGTATATGATATATTTAACTGAAATGGCTGATCCAAACAACCAATCAGGGGTACCCAAAGTTTTTCATACCGTTTTAGGGGTTTAATAATGATATATTTTTTTTTTTTGGAGTTTGGAGTTTTGGAATTGAACTGTTGTACGCCACTATTTAGGTTCTCCTGGGTTTTCTTTGAAGTGTTTGTCACTTCAATTTATTCTTATTATTTGACTATAGAAAGATAAATACAGTTTAATATTGCAGAAAACACTGTACTGGACACCAATTAAAAGTAATAATGTAATCTAAGAAAACAGTAACATTGGGTTAATGGCCACTTTGTGTTCTTCGGCCTCCAAAGCTTGCCAAATCTACCGTTATCTGCCATTATTAAATACATTTGTGGGTGGAGCATGTATAGGTCAACTTCCTTTATTTATTTTTTGTATGTTTTCACTTCTATGTAAGGTTGTACCGATATGGGAATTGTGGCCTGATGCAATGCTGGAATCTGACATTTGACACATGCAAACTTACTCTGCAGTTGTTCAGCTCCTCAGCCTTCACAATAATGGTGCCACACTTCTTTCCAGGAATGCCCCTGTAGGAGGAGGAACAAAACACAGGCCTGTCAACAGCATACAGATACCATAAAACATGTACAAAAAAATCTGCCAGCTTCTAAAGCAACAACCATCTCCCCACACTGCTCCGCGGGGGCGTCGGGTCTGACAGTAAGTCACAGTGCTCTGCCTCTTTACACACCCGCTGACTAAAAAAGACAGTTCACAATCTTCCCTTTACCCCAAATGTAGATAACAAGTCACGATGTGTTTGGTGTTTCTTTAACTTCCGTGCTGAAGCTACAGGGCTAATTATGATAACAAGGAAAAGACATATATGCCCTTCCAGTCAGCACCAAAATGTCCAATGTACGACACAATCCTATATGGGTGATTATATGATATTAGACCTGGGGGACTTTTATGTCTACAGGTAAAAGAGCAAGCAAAATCAGACTCCTTTGTGTGGACGTGTGTCATGCAGCAATTTGGGTACAATAAATGATTAGGCTGATTCCTGTATCTTCTGTAATTGTTGATTAACGCAAAAAAGGAGTGAAGAGTAAATGCAAACCAAGGAATCTGTTGCATTTACTATGCAGAGGACAACACGCAAACCTTTTTTACAGATCAAAATCACTGTCAAGTTTAAGAAGATGCAATTCATATAGGTGATGATAGTGTGCTCACCAGATCTGGGGAACAATATATGACCTTTGCTTGACTCTGATTTGAGTCACAAATTTGATGACTTGAGACTTGAGTGTAAAGATCTTTAACCTGACTCAGTACTTGAGTTTAAAGACTTGGGACTTGACTCAGGACTACCTAGGTTTGGAACTTTACTTGGGACGTGAGTGTCAAAACTAGGGACTTAAATAGCAAGACTTGATACTTGACTTGAGACTTGAGTGTCAAGATCTGGAACCTGACTCAGGATTTGAGTGTAAAGATCTGGAACCTGACCCAGGACTTGATTATCAAAACCTGGGACCTGACTAAGGAGTTGAGTGTAAAGATCTATAACCTGACTCAGGATTGCCTAGGTTTGGAATTTCACTTGGAAATGAGTGTTAAGACTTGGCACTTGACTGGGGACTTGAGTGTCAAAACCTGGGACTTGAGCATCAAGACTTGGTACTTGGCTGAGAACTTGAGTGTGAAGATCTATAACCTGACTCAGGACTGCCTAGGTTTGGAATTTCAAAGTAAGTAGCAAGACTTGGGACTTGATTTGGGAGCTGAGTATCAAGACTTGGGACTTGACTGGGCACTTGAATGTCAAGACCTGGGACTTGAGTGTCATGACTTGAGACTTGACTGTGGACTTGAGTGTAAAGTCCTGGGACTTGAGTACCAAGACTTGAGACTTGACTATGGACTTGAGTGTAAAGTCCTGGGACTTGAGTACCAAGACTTGAGACTTGACTGTGGACTTGAGTGTAAAGTCCTGGGACTTGAGTGTCAAGACTTGGGATCAAGTCCAAAGAGAGGTTCCAAGACTTGGTAATTTGGTGTCAAGTCTTTGAACCTCTCTTTAGAATTGATTGGCAAGACATGTAATTAACTCTTAATTGATTTGTAATAAACCTTGGTATTTGAATCTGGTAATTGGAAACAAAATAGTTATCTAGAAGTCTGTTGTCACGTCTTAGCCCAGGTCGGTCTTGTGTTTTCCCTATTTTTCTTATTTCTGCTCCTGTCTGTCTATTCTCCTGTCTTGTTGTTCTCCCCATGTGTTCCAGTAGCACATGGCCCTGTTGTGTTATTGTCTTGTCTCCTCCCTTGTATCCACCCTAGCCCCACACAGTCATTAGTGTTCTCACCTGTCTTGTTTGTTTTCCCTGCCCTCTTGTTTCCCTCTCCAGGTGTCTCCTGTTTCCCTGTGTGTATAAATACCCCATGTTTTCCTTAGTTCTATGTCTACAAAATTTCTGTTTTCTAGTTAGTCTCTTTAGTTTGTTTGTTTCTTTGTTTGCTTATTTTGGCTTGTTTGTATATCAGTCTTCTTGTTAGTGCTTTGTTTTATAGTGAGTCTTCTTTACTGATTCTTGTTGTTTTTTTGCATTGGAAAATAAAATCAACATGCATTTGCATCCTGCCTCCCACTTGTTACACCTGTATTTTGTCTACAGATTTGTCCCATCTGATTAATACAAGAGTGAAACAGCATACATTTAATCAAGTCAAATAAAACCATATTTCCTGTTATTTCACATCACACAATTGTCACGCGGCTCACGATTTAAGCTAAACACTCACTGCTCCGAGCCAACAGGCCGGGCAGGATGCAAATTCATGGTTAATCATTGCAGGACATTTTCATTAGCAGTGTTGTCACACTGGCCTTAAACCTCTCACTGTGAATTCAACTGTGGATTTATCCACAAATAATTGGGTCTGTGGCCATCTGCAACACGCAACATAAAAGATAACACTGTACTAAGTCGCATATCAATGCAAACCCTGCGTGCCCTGCGCTTTAGGCTTCTCCTTTATCTGACTCATCTGCACATGTTACGATAAAGTCTGTTTGTGTTACTTTATGAGCAACCATATCTCTGCATAAATTATGGTGTCCAATATAGTGAAGACTATTTAGTTATTGCTTAATTTTATTACATTAAAATAAGGTGAAGGTAAAGAAAACTAATTATCTGGTTACAGTTATGGCTAAAAATCTCTTTCTATGATTGAATAATTTATGCAGGAAAAAGGAATAATTTATTTTACATTATATTATGCCTTGTTAGTTTGTCTGCTTGGATGTTAAAATGTTCAGTGTTCAATAAATATTTTAATTAAAATTTTGTAATTGCTTTTTCTTTGAGAAACAAGACCACGAAATACATGAATGATAATAGTGGGAAAACTAAGCCTTCATATTTAAACAAGGTCTGTTTGGACGTGGCCCATATTATTTTTTACTTTGCCACAGATGCACCCAGCCATGCAGTCTGCGTTTACAAACATTACTAAAAGAAGATGGGCAGTTCTAAAGAGCTCACATAAAGTTATAGAGCAGAGTGTCAGAGTGTTGAGGAGCAAAGTGCAGAAAAACCTCTAACCAATGCTCTGTTGATCAAGATCTGCAGAGCTTCACACCTGCAGTTAGACCAGCAATAGAGGACAGACTACACATGCATGACTATGGGTTTAGAAAGTTTCATAAAGTGTTATAAAAAGCTTCTTTAGGTGTCACAATACTGTTGTCTATTTAGCGTACAGTATTTTTCCCACTATAAAACTGTAATTTTGAAAAAGGAAAACATTTTCTTTTAAAGTTAAACTAATGCAGATTTCTCTTCTGAAAACTATTTGGGTGAATAAAGCCCTTCTGTTTATTTACAGTTAGCTTAGAGTTCCAGATTTCCACTAGACTGGGTGCAGCAATATTATCATTAGCAGCTAACCGCTAGTGCTAGCCAACACTGAGGAACGCTGAGTGTTCTGTTAAGCCATTACATTACATTACATTACATTTCATTTGGCAGACGCTTTTGTCCAAAGCGACTTACAATAATGAAGTACAAAAGTAATAGAAGTTTAAAGGTAAAACATCTTTAGATAGGGTTTAAAGCACGTCGAAGGGAAATAAAGGGATAGAGAAGTGAAGGAGGGGAAGAAGGAAATTAGGTTAGAAGTAGTTAGTGTGTTAGAGGTGTTAGGAGAGTAAGTGTTCTTTGAAGAGCTCTGTCTTCAGGAGTTTATTAAAGATAGCGAGAGATTCTCCTGATCTGGTAGTGGAAGGTAGTTTGTTCCACCATTGGGGAACTCTGTATGAGAACAGTCTGGATTGCTTTGTGTGAGTGTTTGGCAAAGCGAGGCGACGTTCATTGGAGGAGCGCAGCGGCCGGGAGGTAGCGTAAGCCTTCAGGAGTGAGTGCAGGTAGGAAGGAGCCTGTTCTGTCATCACCTTGTAGGCGATTGTAAGAGTTTTGAATTTGATGCGAGCATCAACTGGTAGCCAGTGGAGCTCAATGAGCAGCGGGGTGACATGTGCCCGTTTTGGTTGGTTGAAGACCAGACGTGCTGCTGCGTTCTGAATCATTTGGAGAGCCAAATAAGCCAGGGCGATATAAGATAGCGGTTCATTCCCATACCTGTCAAATCTTCTGTTTTGGCCGGGAAACTACTGTATTTTACCCTCTTTCCCTACCGTCCTCCCGTATTAGTATTTTATACCTGTAAATTTCCCATATTACATGATAATGTAAAAAAATATTCCTGTGCCTCTCAAAACTGAAATGTGGACCCTGGAACAACAAATCAGAGACATGGATGGATGCAAGTAGAAAGAGAGGGAATTCTTGCAAAACACATTGAACAATGTACTTGTTATAAGACAAATTGTAAAATATGGTGGAAAAATAAGCTCCTTAGATATTATTCAAAAGACCGTCCCACTCATTGGGTGACCAACTCCTTTGGCAAATTTAACAATTAAAATAAGCTCTAAATAAATGACTTCCTCTTGTATATTGTTGATATGCATCTCCTTTACCTATGAAAACAACTTCTTTGCTCTACATTGTATCGCATGTTACAGTTTTTATGCTATTAAATTGTGTCCCACAACATGCGCACAACCCTGTTACCATAAGGAATTTTAGAGTTAAAAATATTTGTCTACTGGCACAAAGGAAGTGACATCACAAGGACATTTTCTGCCCACATGGCAAGACCAAGAGTAAGTGCTCTAACAAGTTTTAATTTTTTTTCCAAATATGTTTTTGTCCAAGTTGTGTGTGTCACTCAGTGAATGCAACCCTGTTACTCATATTGTAAGACTAATAATGAGTAGAGTCAATTTTTTCTTTATATACTTACATAACCATGTTTGTCCTTGATCTTGTACACATAGCTAAATTTTACAGTTAGCATCTGTTCCTGGGGTAAACCACAACTTAGCCTAGATTTGCAACCCTGTTACTCGCAACCCTGTTACTGTAAGTTACCAAATATATTGCATAATCTAATAAAAAAAACTGCTTTGATACCTGAGCTTGACGAATCAACCTTTTTGATAGTCTATTACCTGTATTTAATAAATATATGAATAAAAATGTTCAAATTGAAGATCAAATTTTCAGAAGTGACCACCCCTGAAGTGTACCAAAATCCTGGAATGTCCCAATAATTAAGGTAATAATATTATAATAATACAGGTAATATAACATGTATATTCGTCGGCACTTGTGCAGGCTACAGGCTAATAATACTCACTTCTGAACAGCAAAAGAGCTAGCGCTTTCTGTGGTTAGCAATGCTAGCCAAGGTTAGCAGCAGGCTACAGGCCGATTATACTCAGCTCTGAATGGTGAAAGAGCTAGTGCTTAGTGCGGTTAGTGGCTAATGCTAATACTGCTCCAGCAGTACTAGCCGAGGTTAAAAGCAGGCTACAAGTTGATAATACTCACCTCTAAACGGCAAAAAAGCTGGTGCTTAGCACAGTTAGTGTCTAATGCTAATACTGCTGGAGAACTAAACTGAAACTCCTGTATAACGCTGTACTTCAGCAAAGTGCTTTACTGCTCCTTTATACCTAACTGGTAAAATTCATATATAAGGTGCAACAGATTATAAGACGCACTGACAAATTATTACATAATTACATTATTACAAAATTTAGGATTTTAGGCTTAGTATTTTTGCTTAATATTTGCTTAATGTTTACAGGTGGCGGTTCACTCTCACTCCTCGTTAGTGCCGTTGGCATGTTGGACTGAACTGTGCTTTAAGACACTGGTTCTTGCACGTTGCCACAAAAACAAAACACGTGTCTCGCATAAACCAGTGGAAAAACTTGCGGCTGGCAAAACAAAATGCGAAAAGTTATAAATATTTCAACATCAGGAACAGCCATGCCTATCAGCCGTCACAGCTCATCAATCAACCAATCAGTGTTGCAGGAGGGATGGGACTGGATCTGCTTGCTTGTTAGGGTTAGCTCATGAACACCCAGATTCTGCCCCAAGGGAGCCTAGCAAACAAAACTCAGGGGCAAAAGCAACTTGTTCTGAGATCTGCAGAGAATTACTGTGATATATCCTGTAACCTGTACAGAGCTCGACACAGCTGACAGCTTCTCCCACCCTTAAGATTATTCCCACCGCCGCGCTGCTCTTTATATAGAACATTCACTTTCAGTATGGCTACACTGACTTTCTTTTTTTCCTTCTGGAATTAACAAGACAATCTACCGTTGGCAGTGCAGCGGAAACGCTGCAGATTAAAGAACCACAAATCTAATGCATACAGTATGTTTTGGGATGAACATGGTGGATCAACTGAGACAAATGGACAAAAGTAGTGGTAATGCTCTTCCATAGTTTCTTCTGAAATCAAACATATTAAAACAACAGACCTGCCTCTACTGTCCAGGGATGACTTTCTACTAGGGCTGCAACAATAAGTCGATATTATTGATAATGTCAATTATAAAAAATTATCGACTCCAAATGTTCATTGTCAAATAAATGTAAATTATGTACTTTATGTACTACATAAAGTGCTGGTGACTGAAACACAATGGGAGAAGGGTAAAGGGGCTCACTCAAATAGTTTGCACTCAACTCTGCCATTCAAAAGTCTCCAAAAGTTCTCAAACACAACAGATTACACATTACCTCACTAAACAGCACAACTTTACACATTTAAATGGCGATGCTCTGAATCTTTTGAATGGCATTTAAATCCATATTCAGTTGTATTTATTGTTTTCAAGTGAAAGTAGAGAATGCTAGAAACAGGAGACAGAAATAATAATTGACTAATTGACTAATGAGAAAAATAATGGCCAGATTAGTCGACTACTAAATTACTCATTGGTTGCAGCCCTACTTTCTACTAGATTTTGGAGCACTGCTGTGAGAATCTGATTAGCATTAATCAGATAACAGAGAATAAGTGAGTTTATTGAGTGTTGGATACTTGCATACTAACTCACCTCTTTCTGAAATGATTGGATGGAACACCATTAACCTCGGGTCTATGGGTGTTTCTGGTCTTTAAACATCAGACACCCTTACCCAGGCAACCCAGCCAAGAGTAATCAGTCCCTATAGCTTGTGCCCAAGTAGCAGTTGTTTTGCACGGATCACCCTGCTTTATCCACAGCATCTGCACTGAAAAAAATGCTGCGTAAAATTTACTCCAAAAAAGTTTCGCAACTTTCTGCATTTGCTTTTTTTTATGTAAATTTAATTTAATGTAAATTTAAGTAACTTCAACTCGGTTTCAAGACTTAAATGTTACATTGAGTAAATACGTGAACTGAACTTCAGTCAATCCTTTCTTTTATTAAACTTTAATTTCTGCATACAATATTACCTAATTACCATTAAAATTTTTTATTTAAATTTGAATTAAAATATTTTTTATATAAAACACACATTCACATTTTTACATAATCTCAAAGATATATTTTGTAAACAGACCAAGTCTCACTGTCTCAACACATGGATTCTTTTTAGTATACATGCCATTCATTTGTTATGACAGTGTAATATGTTTAATAAGAGTTTTTTTTTTTAATATTTAAATTTCAGGAATTATAATATATTATGTATAATAAATTATTTGAGTTCTATTGTATAAATTAAGTAATTGTAATTAGGTAAAATCGTATGCAGAAATTAAGTAAAGTTTACTAAAAGAAAGAATTGATTCAGCATAAATAAATGAACTAATGTTTACTAAAAAAAAAGGATTGTCTGAAGTTCATTTATTTACTCTATGTAACATTTAAGTCTTGACACTGAGATGAAGTTACTTAAACTTATCTGAAATTAAATTTACTTAAAAAAAAAAGCAAATGCAGAAAGTTGCAAAACACTAATATTAAAGACTACAGATGTTATTTTTGCACGCTTGCCTCTAGAGTCTTCCTGGTAGAACTTACTGTTCATTTGCTTATTTGCTTCATTCGCTGTCTAATATGTAAATTCCAACCCTTGAAAGATTCTCACCGCTCTCACCACTGAGATAATCAACGTTATTCACTTTACATGCTGGTGGTTTTAATGTTCTGGCGTAATGCTTGTTTGCAGACTGTGTTAAAAGCTGCGTTTTAAACAGTAATGAATGGGAGTCTGTATAAATAAAAGAGAGCAATGAGGTGTTGAATTGGTATAATAACAGTCCTCGTTTCGGGGTGACTCACTTATGGCTGCTTTATTGCCCGCAGAGCCGGGTAACCCTGAGGGCCGCCATTTGCTATAAATGGAGGGAATTTGATGGAGTATAAATGCTTCTGCACTTTTCTTTTATGACCCTTCTTACACTCTTACGTCCTTCGTCTTTAGTGACGTGACTGATTGTCTCCGGGAGATAGGGAACAAAAATCCTCGCCATGAAAAAAAAAAAAAAGTGCAATAATGTAATATAAAGTAGTGTACGGACTGAAGATAGAATGAATACCGAGCACTGATTATAGTCACAGTGTGTCTTATAAAGCCAAAGCACACACTCTCAATGCAGCTGTAGCATTAGTTACACCTGCTTGTTGCAGTGGTGCAATCCTATTACAGTACCACACTGGAGTTCTGTGGTAACAGGACTGTTTATAACACTTATGAAATTAAATGATTATGAGGTGTGTCCCAATACGGGGCTCTGGCTCCATTTGTCAAATGTAATACTTTTTAAGACTCCAATAAATATAATCTAAAGCCCAAAAATGTAGTCATATTTTCTTTAATAAAAACTAATTTATTGTAATGGAAATCAAACCTTTCCCATTTTTTAATTTTTATATATATATATTTTTCAATTTTGTTTCATTGTGATGCAGAACATGTTAGCATGTTAGCTAGCTCCACGCTAATGTTAGCTAACTCTAGTTCTCTCCCCGGTAACGTAGCTAACTTGCTGCTTGCATTAGTATGTTAGCTAACTCGCCGCTAAAGTTAACTCCAATAACCTTCGTTCTCTCCCTGCTAACATAAGCTAGCTTGCTACTAATGTTAGCTAACGCTACGCTACCCTTAGTTCTCAACCCAATAACATTAGCTAGCTCTCCGCCCCCCTTGTTACCCGTCCCAGGTGTTTCCCGTTAACTGTGTTGTTGCTACCTCTATATTCTCCTTATTTTTTGTTATTTCATTCTTTTGGTTCCTTGTTTGTTTGTTTTTTGTTTAATTTAATAAATTCTTCCAAGTGCACCCACTCTCCTCATCTCCTTGCTGCTCCCTACCTGACACAATACTTTTGTCTATGTAGTTTTTAATGATTTCAAACAGCAATGATCTGATATTACATATTAGCACTAGATCAATGCTAGTAATTTTTTTTAATAATTTATAATATCTTATTTTGAAGGGACAACACTGAAGATACAACACTTTGATATAATGTAAAGTATTGTCAAAGTATATTCAGTATAGTCAGTGTACAGCAGGGGTTGGAAATTAAGTTTGGCCGTGGGCCAGATATTTTCCAAACCATTCTGTTTTGGAAAATGAAGTGTAATGGGATGGAGTATTACAGATGGCCATCATTTTTTTCCACACCTGCTGTAACTCTCTTGGGCATGGAGTTCACTAGAGCTTCATAGGTTGCCACTGATCCTCTTCCTCTTCCACTCCTCCATGACGACACCACAGAGGTGGAGGACGATAGAGACCTTTGCGCTCCTCCATCTTTCATGTGAGGATGCCCCACAGGTGCTCAATTGGTTTTAGGTCTAGAGAGATACTTGGCAAAGTCCATCACCTTTATCTTCAGCTTTCTCAGCAAAGCAGTTGTCATCTTGGAGGTGTCATGTTTGGGGTCATTATGGGGTTGGAAAACTGTCCTGAGGCTCAGTTTCCGAAGGGAGGTGATCAGGCTCTGCTTCAGAATGTGACAGTAGACTTTGAAATTCAACTCCCCAGTGCTAGCCCCAGAAAATGATGCTACCACCACCATGCTTGAATGTGAAAATTACAGTCCTTCTGTTTTAAGTAAGCTTATTTTGGTTTTGGTTTGGTTATTTTTTTTTTCCTGAAGATAGTTCTCAAAAAAAGAGAGATTGTTAAAAATCAGGCTATTTCTTTGTACATTTTTATCCACAAGTTCATCAGAACCAATTGACAGATGTCATGTAATTAAAATGAATCATTTAATTACTGATTAATTAATGATTTATTAGGTACTGTTCTTGCTGATTATGAGTTGGGACTGTATTAATCACTGACTGCGCTGATCTAAAGATGATTTTAGCCATAGGCCAAAGAGAGTCGCTGCATGTGGCACCAATGTAAGCTTTATTCTTTAGACTAGCTCACAAAATCTGAAGTAATTTCCTTAGTATGAGAAATACTTCATCTGTTCTAATGGGATCTGGAGTTTTTACACTATGAGCTCTTTTACTGCTGAGAAAAATCACTTATAAGTATGTTATTAGGTGCCTTAATATCTGTACAGTAGAGGTGTGTCATATTGTATCGTATGCAATAATACCGCCAACATTTTTTAATATTGTGAACAATATTATACCCTGAAATATCGTGCCATATCTCCCACCCTTAATTATCACATCAGGGTACTACTTTTTTTTTTTTTTTTTTTACAGTTTTTACTGTTTTTAGCAAAAGAAAAATTAACACTGTTCTCATTTCACATTATTTTTCTACTAGAGACTAGAGATTATATCTGCCCAGTATCATTTATTTTACTTTAATCCTGGATATATGGAGATATATAAGTGCATTGTTAGTATCACGACATTCTGGATCATTGACTTCTGTTACAAATCTGATAAAATTCTTGTATTTTCTTTTAATATTTCAGTTTTTATATAGGTGTGCCTATACTATTATTAATTTGTATGCAATAATAACATTTAATTGTTATTTTTAAATATATTTTTCTATTTATTTATTTTTGTCATATTGCCAAGAATATTGTTATCGCTAGGAACCTGGGTGTTCTGGTTGATGACCAACTCTCCTTCACGCACCATGTGGCCTCAGTTGCTCGGTCCTGCCGCTTTGCGCTCTATAACATCCGAAAAATTTGACCGGTCTTGACGCAACAGGCCACCCAACTCCTGGTGCAAGCGGTCGTCATCTCACGCCTCGACTACTGCAATGCCCTGCTAACTGGCCTCCCGGCCTGTGTAGTAAAACCACTCCAGATGATCCAGAACGCAGCAGCACGTCTGGTCTTCAACCAACCAAAACGGGCACATGTCACCCCGCTGCTCATTGAGCTCCATTGGCTACCAGTTGATGCTCGCATCAAATTCAAAGCTCTTACAATCGCCTACAAGGTGATGACAGAACAGGCTCCTTCCTACCTGCACTCGCTCCTGAAGGCTTACGCTACCTCCCGGCCGCTGCGCTCCTCCAATGAACGTCGCCTCGCTTTGCCAAACATTCACACAAAGCAATCCAGACTGTTCTCATACAGAGTTCCCCAATGGTGGAACAAACTACCTTCCACTACCAGATCAGGAGAATCTCTCACTATCTTTAAGAGACTCCTGAAGACAGAGCTCTTCAAAGAGCACTTACTCTCCTAACACCTCTAACACACTAACTACTTCTAACCCCATTTCCTTCTTCCCTTCCTTCAGTTCTCTATCCCTTTATTTCCCTTTGACCTCCTTTTATCCCTATCCAAAGATGTTTTACCTTTAAACTTATTTTACATTGTACTTGACTATTGTAAGTCGCTTCGGACAAAAGCGTCTGCCAAATGTAATGTAATGTAATGTAATGTAAAAATACCACAAAATATTGTGATATTATTTTAGGGCCATATCGCCCACCCCTATTGTTCAGTAATGTATTTTTTTTTTTTTATATATAACTGTACTGTATTGTATGTTTTAGAACCCCCTTGAAAACGAGATGTCACATCTTAAGGAGCTATCTGTCCAGTAAAAAAATAAATAAATAAATATATATATATATTTTGTCGAACAGAACACATCCCTAATAAATAAAACTGGGAAAAATTAAAATAAATCTACAGCTGATCATTCTAATGTATTCTAATGAATGTATAAATGCTTTAGTAAATATGATTGGACAGATTTTTTACTTTTTGGGTCTGACCAGTCTGTACAGGTAAAATAACTGAACTGTCATTGAGACATGCTTATTACAGCGTGCATCCAACCGAGAAAAAAAAGTGAATATATCGTAATGAAGTGTGCACTTTCACACAAAATCACTGTCCAGGAGATGAATCACACGTCAAGCCAGGCTATATTTGGTGGGATTTTAGAGGTTTAATTAAAATCTCACACGTTTTAATTATGTAGCGGGGTCATTTAATACTGGCCTTGTATCTTCATTAGGGAACACTCTAACTCCTCTAAATAGCAGAGCTCAAACCTAATGCAGCAGAAACAACACACACACACACACACACAAATACAACCTCAAACCCTGGCCACAGTGCTTTAAAATAGGGATGCATCCAAATTACTTGGCGAATAAGGCTAAAAAAGCATTTTCAGTGTTCAGCTGAGTAAGTAGGGCTTTCAAAAAATATCAATATCTAAATATATTTTTATTCTGTATTACACAGAGAGTGATCTATTTTTTTTATTGTTGATGATTATGGCTTACAGCCAATGAAAACTCAAAAATCAGTGTGGGTAGTGTGCCAAGTCCTGTTGGAAAATGAAATCTCCATAAAAGTTGTCAGCAGATGGAAGCATGAAGTGCTGTAAGATTTTTAGGGAAAACACTGTACTGACTTCAGAACACAGTGGATCAACACCAGCAGATGACATGTCTC
The DNA here is from genome assembly GCF_023375975.1 of Astyanax mexicanus. Taxonomy (NCBI): domain Eukaryota; kingdom Metazoa; phylum Chordata; class Actinopteri; order Characiformes; family Acestrorhamphidae; genus Astyanax; species Astyanax mexicanus. The sequence continues at coordinate 19,064,585 of NC_064409.1, forward strand.
TCTAAACCATCACTGATTGTGGAAACTTTGCACTAGACCTCAAGCAGTTTGAACTGTGTTTCTCTCCTTGTTTACTTACTTGTTTATAATATTGTCTGTAGTAATTTGAAATAACATGATCATTATGTATCATCAGATATTAAGCAAACTTGTTTAACTTAAGGAGTTAAAGCACTATCAGTTCTTGACAGAAGATCTTCAGCCAGTATTCTCCTATTTAAACTATGTGGTATGTCACGGTAATCTGTGTGCAGTACGTCACGGTAATCTTTGTGGGTTGTAGAACCCTGCCCACCACCATTCTCCTAGTCCCATTTCCACACTCAGGGTTGCCAGGTATCGGCAGCAGCACACAAACAGTGCGCTGCAGCTATGGAAATGGGTTAAAAAATAGTATTTGTATGATATTCATCAAATTGTTTCACTTCATTGGTTTTTATTTTGGTGCAACCTTACTTTTTTAATGTTTTTAAATGTTTTGTTTACACTAAATGCTTGGATATCACTTCTTAAACACAAAACAGAAGGTGACAGACTTAAATTATGAAGCTTGAAAAGGGAAATTATCAAATTTGAGTAAAAGTAGTAAAAGTGAACACCTACATATCCTGTCTAATCAGCTAATCATGCAGCATCCGTACATATCAGCATACAATAATGCAGATATGGGTCAACAGTATGAGGGGAAAAATAGATTTCAGTTGCTGGTGCCAGGAAGGGCTGATTTGAGTATTTATTCAACTGCTGACCTCCTGGAATCAGCATTCTGCTGAACTGAGTTCCTCAGAATGGTGTAATTAGGAAAATTCCTCTGGCTCCACTTCCACTTCTTGCCAAGAACAGAAAGCTGAGGCTGCAGTGTACACAGGCTCATCAAAAACTGGATTGTTGAAGACTAGGAAAAAACAGTTTTTGAGAAGCACAGATGGTCAGCTTTATTTTGTATAAAGAGTTTGAATGAGTAACATTGCTGACTATGTGCAAACTTTCTTGAATTCACAGTTTACAAGCTTCTAATAGTTACTCCTTATATGATTTATGCACCACATCACAAAGCAAAACACGTTTAATGAAATTTGCAGCTTTAGAAAATGTCTCAACAATATTATACTGCTTTATCACAATGATATTATCAGAAAACTCAGCATAGGCAGTACATTTATGGGTCCCAGAGGGTTACAATAAATAAAACTGATCTAAAAATTACAAACTGAGGCTATTCTTAATTCTAGTATGATCAGAATCATTATCCATCTTATAATCCTCTCAAATCAGACAAGCTAAAAGATAAAAGTCTTTTTAGTCCGTTTTGAGGCAGTAAAAGCCAGACAACAGGTAGAAGGCTAAACTGTTGCACCCCATCTGTCACAGAAACCTGCAAAGCATTCAACTGTTCATAACCTGACCTGGAAAACAGGGGCAGGCGAGAGCGGAGGACCAAGAGCGAAAGACTCGGGTCTCCATGACAACCCTAACCGTGGAGCTGGGTGAAGAACCCCAGCAGAGATAATGAATATATTTCTGTGCTGGTTTCTCCTGGATGTGCGCTCATCCATATTTCACAGAGATAACTCTCCTCTGCTGCCTAAAAATGGCAAAAGTCAACTGTGACCATTTTTTTGTATTTCAGACCTGCATGTTCAAACAGCTTTCTGTAAAAGCCATGAATAATGTACAGTATCGGCATGGCGTGCGCTGGAATGCAGGGACCAGGAGAGTAAAAAATAATCGGACACAGAGTCACAGCTCACAACTCACAGCTCAATGGACAACGGCAAGGCCTGTCTTTTAGTTTGAAGAGATAGTTTGAAGAAAATTAACACACACAAACACACACACTCAGGTTTAATTGTCCACTGGAACTACACTATGGGTCCTATCTTACACCCTGCACAAAGCACGTCATGATGTTCATTGCTATCTTACACAATGCTGCACTGTAAGCCCGGATAAGTTCAATTTACTTAAAAAAAATTGAGGAAACAGGTCGCCTTAAAAAAGTTAAGTAATGGGTAATGAAAACTTAAGTTAGCATAACTTAAAACATCAAGTTATTACAACTTAAGTTGAAGTTGATTTAACTTTTTTATTTTTGTTATACTATAACTTATTTAAGGCAGGCAGATTGCTCAAATCTTTTAAGTAATGTTGAATGAAAACTTGAGTTAGCATAAATGAAAATATCAAGTTATTACAACTAAAGGGGAACATGATTTATTTCTAAGGTAGCCCAGGGGGAATCACTACACACTGATGGTGAGTGTCAGAAACTGTTGGACACACCCAGCAGGGTTTCCGCCACGTTCATTTCAGTGCGGCGGTCCGCCACGCCTTCGTTCTTCCCCGCCACCCTTCGTGAAAATTCGGAGCCCGGCGTTTTTCCCGCGCTTGATCAGCGTTGCCCCGCCCTCTCTCGTTTCTGACACTGGAATTTGATCATCTCGACAGGACACCGGCTGTCAAACTGGACAACTGAATCCGAGGTATGTGGCGCTGAAATGATGTTTTTTTATATTTGTGAACAAGTTGTTGAACATTGTTCAAGGGTTATATCGGTAATATGTTGTAGACGTAGCCTACACAACACGGCTGGTTTCGCATGTTGCATCTATTTCGGGAGGCTACAGGTGAGGGCTTCTCTAGCCGTAATTCCTAAACGCACAGCTGTGTTCCAGTCCTGCACATGTAGCAGGGTGGCCGCGGGTCCTTAAAAAGTCTTAAATGGTATTAAATTTCATTTTTGTCAAATAAGGCCCTGAAAAGTCTTATTTTGTCTTAAAATTTCAAACAAAATGTCTTAAATTTGCCGGAGCTAAATTTAGGGGGGAATAATTCCGTCAGCCATGTGTTGAACTTCGGGGGTGGAAATCGGTAGTTAGTCATGCAGTGCCAACATAACGCGCGCGCGAGAGAGAGAGTGTGAGTATAGGACACAGCGAGAGAGAGAGACTGAAACATAACGCGAGAGAGAGAGAGAGAGCGAGAGCGCGCCTGTAAATAGCGAGAGAGAGAGACTGAAACATAATGCGAGAGAGAGAGAGAGAGAGAGAGAGAGACTGAAACATAATGCGCGCGCGAGAGAGAGATGAATTAAACAGTGATTAAACAGCTTCAACTTACGCAGGTGTCCACTCAGGCTCACTCACCTGGTGGAGTGAAAATCACGCTATGTTTCTGTTTCTGGAGCTGTCATAAAGCAAGGATGTAGGGCCCTAGAATAGAGGCACCCTAGAACAGCTCTGTGATGCATTTGTTTTCACGGTCCAGTAAACATTTTATTGTAATTAAATTAAAGATTAAAGATATTATTTGTCTGTTTTAATAAGCACAATTTTTAATTAAATTCAATAATATTTTTTATTTTATTTACTCATTCTCACATTTAAAATACCTAATACAGATAAGAGCGAATAAATAATACATATATATTCTGTTGTGCCCTTTCTCCTCTGTTATGTATAATTTAACATTTTGTGTTGCACACTTTTACGTTTACCGTATCTGAAAAAAGAACAATAAGGATTTATTTTAAAGAAACCTACTTTTTGCAACTTTTTGTTTTAAGTGGGCATTTTTCAGTGACAGTTGGAAATAAAGAAAATAACTGGAAACATGTGTAATTGTGTTATATCGTGATATCATTAACGTGATATAAATTATCGGTTCCCAACCGGGGGGTCCTGCCACCGCACCTTCAAGGAAATCCTGGGGGAAACCCTGCCCAGTATGCAAATAGATTGTGACAGAAGCCAATGGAAAAGAAGCTGCCAATGGCAACAGACTAAACTCAGTCATTATAAGTTGGTTCAACTCAAAGATCTCAGTTTGAATGTTTATGTGCCCACAAATGTTCAACTAACTCAAAATAGTTGAGCATTGTTTAGAAATATCCAATTTTATGTAAAACACACTCAAATGATGACAACGTCTTGGTCCGGACCCGGACTGCGGTCCGCTTATTAGTGACCCCCGAACTAAACCCATCCGGATAGGGCTATATTGTGAATCTGGCAGTTGTTCAAGACAAATTATCCAAAAGAATTGATCCGTAATTTACTGATACAAAATTGTTTTCAAACAACTACCCTAATTGTAAAGATTTTTAAACAATATCGACAATATACACATATAAACCCACACATGCAATTCCTATCCCTCCATTTCTGCTTTATACTGCATACCTTCCTGAAAGTCCTAATCAAGACACATGAATTTGCAATCAGCATCTCAACAGCGTGAGCTAATTAAGTACTGGTGACACTGTGGAGGAATGGCTGTTTTTCCTTCGGTGCTGGTGCAATTACCCCCCCTCTGTCGACAGGGACCTGAATGAAATAACAATTATCATTAAAGCAATCTACATGCTCAGCTCAAGTGCCTCTTCCTCTCTCTCTCCTATTTTGTCTCTGTCTCTCTCTTTCTCTCTCTTGCGCTCTTTGTTTCAGAGAAAGCTACTAAATACTAAGTAAGTGACCTCTACATCATTGTCAAACTAATCCCACTCAGAGCGCCGCCTGCCAACGAGTCGATTTGATGGCCACCGGGCTTCACAAACAGGCCTTATTGCAGTGTATTGGTGGACTAATCAAGCCATTGTTTACTCATTGAGGTAATGTGTCCAAGCATCTACTCCCACTCTAGCTGACGCAATCGCTCGCTGTTTACCAGGCACCTGTCCACAAAACTTACAAAACACAAAACAGTACATTAATCTACATTTGTCCGACGTACTGTCAAAAAGATATTCTTCATTCACGTAATAAAATACAGCTCTGGAACAAATCTGTTTCTCTGATTTTGCCATTTATAGGTATATGTTTGAGTAAAAGTAACATTATTGTTTTATTCTATAAACTACAGGCAAAATTTCTCCTAAATTCCAAATAAAAATATTGTCACTTAGAGCATTTATTTGCAGAAAATGAGAAATGGCTGGAATAACAAAAAATATGCAGAGCTTTCAGACCTCAAATAATGCAAAGAAAACAAGTTCATATTCATAAAGTTTTAAAAGTTCAGAAATCAATATTTGCTGGAATAACCCTGGTTTTTAATCACAGTTTTCATGCATATTTCATGCATGTTCTCCTCCACCAGTCTTACACACTGCTTTTGGATAATTTTATGCCACTCCTGGTGCAAAAATTCAAGCAGTTCAGGTTGGTTTGATGGCTTGATTATATTCCAGAGGTTTTCAATTTGCTAACATTAAAGAAACTCATCCCTTTTAAGTGGTTACTCTTATTTTTTTCTAGAGCTCAAATGTTTCTGGAAACCCCTTCTGATGAATGCATTCAGCTACCTTAAGTTGCACCCATTGCTGAAAGAGATGTGCAAATGCATCCATAGCTTGTCTAGTCCCTGTAGAGCAGTATTGCCAATAAAATAGGACTTTCTGGAGCAGAAAAGCAAGCATAAACCTACCTGCCCCATGAATAATGGCAGGTGTGAGCTATATAGAGGGGTAAAAAGCCTCCCAGATTTGAGTTGTGGAGCAGTGGAAGAATTGTGTTCTCTGGAATGATGGAGCTCCATAAATTCTCACAGCAGTGCTCTATAATCTAGTATAAAGGCTTCCCTGGAAAGACAATTTTACTGGCCAAGAAAGTGTTGCAGTCACAGAGAGACATTCCTGGGAAACTCTTAGGCCCTATCCCATTTCATTCCTTGGGCCTATCACTTACCTCTACCCTTTCTTTTCGAGTGTAACCCTTCCCCTTGGAACAGAGTTACAAGGGGAAGAGGAAGGGGTGAAATCCTCCCCCTAAGAATTTGGACAAACCTTCAAGCAACCGATACATTAAAGTTCAGCTGTCACAACCTCGCTCTGTTCCCCTGTGTTTTCCCCGTTTCCTAGTGTTTCTCCAGTAGTTTTCCGTCATGTGTGTGTAATTTGTAGCTCCGCCCCTCGTTACCTGTCTCCCCAGGTGTTCAGTGTTTTATGTTCCTATATATTGTACACTTTGGTCCATGTTTATCCGTCGGTCTTTGCACCTTCCCCCGTTGTCTGGCACGTCATTGCTTTCTTATTTACTCGCACTTGTTTTTTGTCGATCACGTTATTTCTAGTTACGTTTATTTCCTGTTTGTTTCTTTGTTTATTTTGTACATTATTTACGTATTTCTCCCTGTTTATATCCCCAGCCCTGTTTAGTTATTATCTGTCTAGATTTAGTTCTTGATTTGTTTCCCTGTTTGTTTATGTATTTATATCTCCTCGTTTATTCCTTATTTGTTTGTGTTTATTTGTTATTTAATAAATTTGTCTGTCTTACCCGCTTTTACGTCCGCCTCCCGTCTGCTCCATCGTTACATCAGCAATGAAGCTGCTGGTTAACTAGTTAATTTTATGGCACTGTATGTCTTCTAAAAGGGGGGAGAAGGTGCAGAAATGTAGTACTGTTTGAAGTGTGTCTCTGAAAAACCTTTGTATGAAGGAATAACAAGCCCTAACCCTACCCCTCCAGTCCAACAAGAATTAGTAGGACCAAGGGGTGAAATGAGATTGGGACTTGCTGTGTGTGGCTGAGCATTATCCTGCTGAAAAATCATAGGATGTAGGTCCTTGCATATGTTAATAAGCTGTTAGTATTTCTCATATCACTAATAGGTATGACCGATTGTTGTACGCAACTGTATTTTGGCTTAAGTCATTTTGGCTCGATACATTTAAATAATTTTCATTGGTTCTTTCATCATCTTCCATCTGCACTCAGCATGAAAACTGTGTCTGAGTTTTGAATGGTGCAAACTAAATAAAAAGAGCTGGAAATGGCTCTGAATACAGCTGAATTCAGCCGAGAATAACGAGGGGACAGGGAGGGTTGAAGGGTCCGCAGGTTAAAGACTGATGAATAAGGAATAAACGAAAGCCGCTGTGCTCTAAGTGAAGTGATTTGGACTCTTGGTTCTTATGAAAAGTGGCCTCTCGCCGCACCCCAACAGCACTCCTGTGTGGGCGAGCAAAAGAGAGAGTGCAAAGATACACAATAAATCAGATAAAGAGAGAAAGAGCAGGAGGAAAGGTGAACCGAGAGGAATGGAGAAAAGACGAGGCTCTGTAAAGTGGCTGCTCTATCATACTGTCAGTGAGCGAGAGAGAGACCGAGAGAGAGAGAAAGAAAGAGAGAGAGAGAGAGAGAGAGAGAGAGAGAAAGAGAAAAAGAGAGAGAGAGAGAAAAAAAGAAAGAGAGAGAAAGAGAGAGAGAGGGAGTATTCATTACAGCACTATTGTGTTTGTCTGCCTTTAAGCCACTATTTAGCTCAGTCCAGACAACTGACCCCCGCCATTTGGGTGTACACACAAACACACAGCCACACACACACACACTTAGAGGACCAGTATGTATTATATTTTCTGTACCAACTGATAAAATTATAAGTAAACATGTTGATCTAACAGAAAGAGCATAAGACATAAGATAAAAAGCATCTTTCTTAAAAGCACCAAGAATTGGAGTAAAACATGAGTTAATATTGGATACGCGTTTAATAGAGGTAGACAGTTTGGACCCCAGAAGGACTACAAGACAGATGGATAATTTTTGCTGGTTAAAACACATTATCTGTGCTTTTAGTATCTGTTAACTCCAGTAACTCTGATTCCAGAGTGCGTGTATTTTTACTTAGCTGGTGTAAAATAATGTGAAAACAATAAAAACATTGGCATCATTAGCTGAGGGTTAACTTAGAGGGTATGAATCATCAATGCTTGCCATTGCAAAAGTTTTTGAACCCTCATTTACAGTTCCTTTAAATGTACAAACACCAATTATTGGAGAAAAGCAAGTGCACACACACACACAAACCCACACTGTGTGTTCAATATAGCACAGAAACCCCACTCTAACATACTGTATTTATGGATACATCAGCGTAAGCTTATACACACACACACGCACACACACACACTCTTTCTCTGTCCTACCATCCGTTGACAGGGCCTGAAATAGCAGTGGAGACCCGCTGAGTGATTTCTCTCTCTATTTTCCCCCTCTTCCTCCCTTCACTGAGAGACTCCCGAACGCAGCCCTGCACGCTGATTGAAATGTGTAATTATGGGTAATTAACAGTCATTAGGGTTGTTAAAGGTGCCCCCCAATGGGGCGGAGGTGCAGGTGCACGGCCCTAACACGATTCAGCAGCACTCAAAAACATCCCCTCTGATTATGCAGCTCACCACGGCCAAATACTCCAATATAGCATGACTATGACTGAGGGCTATACTGGACAGTTTATACAGTATACAGTGGTTGGATTGGGTGGGTGGTTGGATTGGGAGGTTGGATTGGGAGGTTGAATTGGGTGGGTGGGTGGGTGGTTGGATTGGGTTGGGCAGTTGGGTTGGGTTTGGTGGGTTAGGAGGTTGGGTTGGGTCGGTTGTTGGATTGGGTCAGTGGTTGGGTTGGAAGGTTGGATTGGGTGGGTGGTTGGGTTGGAAGGTTGGATTGGGTGGGTGGTTGGTCTGGGTTGGGCCGTTGGGTTGGGAGGTTAGGTTGGGTTGGTGGTTGGGTTGGGCGGTTGGATTGGGAGGTTAGGTTGGGTCAGTGGTAGGGTTGTGATGTTGGATTGTGTGAGTAGTTGGGTTGGGAGGTTGGATTGTGTTGTTGGGTTGGATTGGATGGTTTGGTTGGATGAGGGGTGTTTTTGGGTTTGGTTGGGTGGTTGGGGTGGTTGGGTTGGGTTGGGAAGGTGGGCGTTAGGGAGAGGTGGGTGGGACTTCGGATTGGGTGGTTGGGCTGGGTTGGGCGATTGGGTTGGATAGTTGGGCAGGGTGAGGTTGGTTTGGCTGGGTGAGGTTGGCATGGGTTTGAGCTTGGGTAAAGAGGTTGGGGATGTTGGGGATGTTGGGTAGGTCAGTTGGTCGATAGATAGATATTTTATTGATCCCAGAGGGAAATTTTTGAAATTAGGCATGGTCCAAATAGGTTAATAGGTCTTAGGGAGTTTAGAGTGTTTCAAAAAAGATTTAAATATTTGATGAAATATATCAATAATATTTCGCAAATAAAAACAAGATGATACACTACAATAACAATATTTTGTCCCACCATTATTCATTAGTAGGGGTGTCCACAAATGTGTACATATAGTGTAGTATTATGTACAGTATCTATGGCATTAAACAAGCTTAAGCATGAAAAAATAGTTTTCTGCTCGTGTACTCCAAAGCCTCCTGCTTTTAAACTCTGCCCGTTTCTGCAGTGCTGGCAATAGTAGGGGTAAAAGCGCAAAAAGGGGCACGAAGAGAAGACACGGTTTTGCACTCAGTAAAAGCAGAAGACCATTACGTGAGGCTCAGCTGACCCAGTGCAGGGCTTTTCCATGGAGGTTGTTCCACAGTCGGCTACAGTCTGACAGAGCTCCCAGCAAGCAGCGGATTAAGCTCAGTGTGTAATACAGTAGAACACGTTTAGGACCAGAGCTGCACAACAGGACCATGCAGAGAGATGTTCAGGGGACAGAGGCTTAAAGTGAAACCTGAAGAGCCTGAAGCAAAGGTCTGGCCATGCTGTATTATCTGTACATATAGTGTAGTAGAGTAGTGCTGGGTGGTAAGACCAAAAATGTATATGTATATGTGTATGTGTATATATGGTATTTTTTTAAGATTCTAAAGGTTTAATGGTATATCACAGTACTTTTAATATTACAGTATTTTATTATTATTATTATTACACACTACTTTATAATACATTATTTATTATTACTATTATTATTAGTTTTTTTTATATAGATTTAATATAGGTTTGTGACTTACTCTACTATTATAAGTACATATAATATAAAACATTAAGGCTTTAAATTAAGGCTCTGACTACTACTGGGTTTACTTTGCCCCTCAAAATTACACAATATATGAAGAAGTCAGACTTAATTAGCAGAAAAACAGCTGAAGAATGTAAATAATAGACCTTAAAAAGAGATACGCTAACAAAGTTAGCACTGCTACTATTACGAAACTAAATATTTTAAATAGCTCCATAAACACAATAAACAAACCTATAATACTCAATGTTTAAGTATTCCAAAGAAATATTTCTCAAATGTTCTATTGCAAAAGTTAGACACAAGTTTAATATAAATTGACTATATTCTAATATATTCTAATGTATTCTTGAAGCCATTAGAGGCACTACAGTTTTACAATCAGCCACAACTCCCTTCTTTCTTTAAATAACACGTAAATATTATATACTTCAATATTAATATTAATTTAAAAGGGCTATTAGTTAGGGCTATAGTGCTCCTAAAGTTTTTTTTTTTTTCACCTCGTATCCAGTGTCTCCAGGCTGTGGATTGATTGCGCAATTCTATTTGTGTGAAATAATGTGAATAATTGATGTTTGCTCTTGTTTTTTTTTATTTTTTTTATTTGGATAAATACACTCATACAGAGAGGAACAGCAGCAGGAGCTCCTCAGATAAAGTGCTGTTCTCATTTCTCTCCAGGCAGGTCGGAGCATTTCACTCCACAGAGCTGAGCTACCATTACTCCAGTGTATTACCTTGTTATGGTAACTGGCTAGCGTTAACAAGCTGTATTTGCTTCTTTGCTTGTGCTGTTCTACACAGCACTCCACAGCACCTCTAGTGGTACGGCAGGATGTGAAACATGCATACCGGTTAAAATTTCCCCTTCAGTATACCGAATGAAGGGCGGATGTAGGGCTTCTCAATTTTGGAAAAAACTGACATTGTGATATTTTGCTGTACATAATCATGCACTGATAGAGCTAGGCGATATGATAAAAAAATATTATATCACAATATTCAAAGACTTTTTCACGATACACAGTATTTTATCATATTTTGGCTAAACATAATAAATACTCTGTATTATAAGATTATTTTTAAATACTGTGAGAAACAGTTATTCCATCAATGGGATTTTTCAGCTAGCTCCATCAGTGATACTGGTTATATCCATATTAGAATTATATTATTAAGAAATATATTGTGATATAGATTTTGGCCAATATCGTCGAGTACTAGTCTGCTGCTCTTAATAGGACATGCAATAAGAAAATGGGAAATTCACCTTTTTTCCAGGATATGAGCCCTTCAATATTTCCTCCCCACAGCCCACTCGCCCACAGTCACTCTTTCCCTCGTTCCCTCTCTTCAGTGATTGAGAGTGAATCATTTACTAGCGATACAAACAGAGCATACCTGCCCTGTCAGATAGCAGAGCTTAATAAATCACTGTGAGAGCAGCTGCACATGGCAACTTCAATACTACAATGTAAATTAAAGGCAGAACTTCCTATAAAGCTTTCAATCCACTCTCTCGCTCTTTCTCTCCTCTGTTCTCAGTGCTGTTACTCCATAAGCCACACTGACTGGCACTCATTACATTCCAGTAAGCGCTAGCTGCAGCTTCTAGAGCTGAAAGAGGGAGAAATGAAAGAGAGGAGTGGTGTGTCTCAGGTTTTGTTTTGGTATCTTGGGGGTTCTGAGCCGTCAGCGTACAACAGAGGACAGAAAGGAGGAGGAGAGAGACAGAGGGAATGTTTTATTGCAGATTTTGCTATTCAGACTGAACGCAGTGCGTGTAAGCTACAATGGGTAATTTCTAGAAAAGAGAGAGAGAGAGATAGAAAAAGAGAGAAAGAGAGAGAGAGAGAGAGAGAGAGAGAGAAAGAGAGAGAGAGAGAGAGAGTCAGACTGAGGGAGTGGAATAAAGACTTTAACGAGCAGATACAAAATAATGAGCATCAGCAGCAAGCAAACAGCTCATTAGTGAGTTTGAACTGCACCCTTCCCCTCTTACTTTCACACACACACACACACACACACACATATAGACACACACACGTCTTAAAAGCATCATCTTACACAACCACAACAAAACAGCACAGCTTTAATCCCCTATCCACTCCCTTCTACGTTCCATCATCATGCTGCCTACACACGGCCATCATGCCAAAAGTCATGGGACAGCAGTATGTAAACTGATCGTAAAGTGTTAGCTCAGGAATTGGCTTGGGAACAAGCCCCACACACCTGAGTAAGTTGTGAGTAAGTGAGTAAGAGGCTGAAACACTGGTCAACATGCTCATGACAAGGCTATAGTATGTGAATTATTGGAGTTAAAGTAAACTCTGATAGTGGGTGAAGATGAAGAAGACATTCTATTTCCGAAGTTCTGAAGTGCAGGTGTTCCACATTCCTCGACCCACAGTGTCACATGTGTACTGGGAGTACTGGGAATCATAGAAGACATAGAGGCATTATTACCACCCAAAGTGGAAGGCAGTGCAGTGGGTGGTAATGATCGTGACCAGCAGTGTCTGGCTAGAATTGTCCAAGAGGCGATTGACTAAAATCATCAATACTCAAAAATGATCACCTCCACATTTAATGCTGGTTCGCATGTCCTTCACCAACGCACTTATCCTGCAGGTCAGTCTTAGCATTACTTAGCACCCATGGGCTATGCTAAAAGTCATGTGACACAATACTAGTTCCATGACTAGTGTCCAGACATTTGGCATGTCAGTGTATGTTTGGTATTGTAGCGTTAGGAAAAGTACGCCTTGCACGACTTGAAACGTGCAAAAGACATGTACTAATTCTTTTAATTAATTGTGGGGATGTTTTTGGTCTAACGTAAAATAAAACAAACAATCAGTGTTTCATTTGCCATTCCCTTTAAGAGCCAGGTGCTCTCTGTATTTCATTAGCGCAGCACTATTGCACTTCTCAGCCGATGAAACTGATCTACGCTGTGACAGTGCGTGAGCAGGTAATTTACAGGAACAGCAGTGTTATTTTATTTAGGAATCTGTTTTTGGTTGAGGTAAAAGTTGAGGTAAAACTATTGCATGTCTTTGTGTGTGTAACAAATGGGGGAGTGCACACATTGTGCAAACGTGGTGAACCTGTGTCGCCAAGGTAGCAATAAACTTCTGACTGTTGTCAGGGTTCAAATCAGACCGTGGTGCACCTGAAATTTACCTGAACACACCTCACTTCAAGACCACCATGTCCACTGGCGCAAGGTGCAAGGTGTGAAAACAGACTATTGGATGGGTATAAGATAGATATAAGCATCTCAAGGAGTTGTAACGCGGGAACCAGACGGGAGGCGGACGTAAATGCGGGTAAGACAGACTTTAATAAATAACAAATAAACAAATAAACAAACAGGGGAATAACGAATATATATATATATATATATATATATATATATATATATATATATATATATATATATATATACATAAACAAACAGGGAATAAACGTAACTAGAAATAACGTGACCGATAAATAAACAAGAGCGAGTAAATAGAAACCAAAGACGTGACGTGACAGACAACGGGGGAAGGTGCAAAGACCGACGGAGGACAAGGTGGCAGAGGAGGGCTATTTATAGTAACATAAAACACACTAGAATTGGAAACACCTGGGGAAGGGGCGGAGCTACAAATTAGACACAGGTGGAAAAGTACTGAGACGGGAGACACAGGGGAGCACAGGTCACGTGGGGAATGCACACAGAGACACGAGACGAGGCCAAGACGTGACAGGAGTAAGATACAGCCCTACATCTTAACATTTGTTTTAAAAAAATAACAAAACTTTAACCTTTTTAACCTCTACAAGGTTCTTCACACAAATTAAACTTACAAATCGGATGTTTTGAGGGTATACTGTAACTATCTTACTTGTTCCTTTGGAAACGAAATCACATCTGTAGGGAACCAAATGTACCTTAATCTGAAGTAAAACATGTTCTAAAGTTTATTAAGAAATCAATATAAAGTAAAAATACATTGTTAAATTTAAACTGCAAATGTGTGTAAAACCCACAGTAACCCCACTGTGACTAAATCACACATACACACAGTCAATGTTCAATGATGCGCTAAGAATTCCAAATAATTTCTCGTCCATGGTAGTTGAATAATGTATTTTTCCTACTGATGATGTGGGAGAGAGGGAGGGAGATGACAGATGGGAAACAGACAGTAACTATAAACTTACAAAATGCACATACATGCAAGCTGTTTCCAATAAAATGGGCAAGCGTAGGTACACAGACTAATAAAAAAATCAGCGTATCGTAATACACTTTAAACTAAAAGGCCACTTGTTTTTAAATTCTTTTTTAGAAAGGGCTCTACATTACTCATGTAAGAAAAATCATTAATTAAGTAGAACTTAAAAGCTTCCTTCCTTCCTGAACACACTTTACTGAAATATGGGTGTGCTGGAGGCTGCAGGATCCAGCTGGGAATTTACTTTAACAGGGTATTTTCACAAGTCTGTGTTGTTATAATCGGCAAAGGGAGAGTCAAAACTAGCGGCAAGTCAAGTGATACTGAAAAAATCCAGAATTATGAAAGAAATCATGCCAAACAAAACCATCAACATTGAGACAAATCTGACTATCCATCTTTTTTGTCATGACTACAGCAAGTGACACAGCAAAAACACTGATATATTTATTATAACCCCAATGATAAATCTGAATAGTTCTGCTATAAAAATATCTAAACACCTCTAAATAACAGCAATTGCCTGTTGGAAATGCTGGGTTATAACAGTTAGCTACTTTATGATCAGTATCCACAGAAGATCCTACTTTAGACTGCAATTTCTACAACCAAAAACCTTTTGATACAAAAACTTTTAGTAGTGGAGGAAGAAGAGGGACAAAGTCAAAGCTACAACAGGCCACTGTTTAAGAATTAGAAGATCTAAAGCAGAACAGCCCAAACGACTGTGGATAAAATAGTGGAGGATGGTCCACCGGTCTTAACTGAAGCAACCAAAACCAAAACAAACACCACTGTTGCCAAATGTTTAAGCATTTAAGTGAAAGAAATAGTAATTTACATCTGAAAAAATAATAATTTAATATTAGATATAAATATACACTAGTAAATACATAGATATATATATGTGAAACCATGTAACCATTACCAAAACTAAAATGATACCACAGATATTTCCGACCCTGCAATATGATTGGCTGAGAGGCATTTTATGAATGACATTATCAGCCGGTAATGCACTGTAACCAAAGCTCTCCATGTATTACTCCTCCACATACAGGTAACCTAGCACCAATGCAATTTAATATTAGTTATAAAAAAGGCATTTTATGAATGACATTATCAGCCGGTAATGCACTGTAACCAAAGCTCTCCATGTATTAATCCGCCACATACAGGTAACCTAGGAACGATGCAATTTAATATTAGTTATAAAAATGCATAATAAGGAATAAGATGCATAAATGTGCAAAACAAATAGAATGTAACGATTATTAGTTTATTTAAAGACAAGATCCAGATGTTTCTCAGCTCTCTTACCTTGAGTACCAACAAGCCTCCTTCCTGCACCTGATCTCAGTTTCAATCCAGATACCCTTCTCTAAAAAACACCCCTTCTCTTACATAAGCATCTCAAAAAGAAAGGCCCTCAGATTGTGCACTGTGGATGGGTGAATGAGTTTGTAAACCATTCGTTTTTTACCCATGGGACCACTAGTGACTACCGTAAAGGATGCTCTGGTCCTCAACTGGTTGAACTAATAAACTATCAACAAGGTAAGTGTTGAGTTTTCAGTTGGTGAAAAGCAGTTTATGTGGTGTAAGCAGATGGTGAAGCGTTATAGACAAGGAACTGAAAGCTGGTTCTTACCCCAGAGGCTTCTCTAACCGACTCCCCATAGAGCCCACGATCTCCCCCAGAGTGCATTGCGCCTGTCCCAGAAAGTCCTGCAGAGAAAAATATATACAATGAGAGATTTAGTTAGATATAACCATAGATATTGGTTGTCAAATTCTGTGAAACTGACACCAATAAATCCTTAAGTCCTGGTATTTGCTTATGTAGGAGTATGCTATCCAAGTATAAATAACCAGACAGACAGAGTTACAAAATTAAATAAATTGGCAGACAGAGAAACAGGAAGATATACTGACAGACAGACATAGATAGATAGCCAAATACAGATTAACAGATCTAAATATAGACAGGCACATGGACAGACAGATGGATATACTGCCAAATATACAGCTCTGAAAAAAAATTTATTTTACCAAATTTGAAACCTCTGAAACAGAACCAAGAAAAAGATGAATGATCACAAGCCAGCAAACCAAGCTGAACTGCTTGGATTATTGCATCAGGAGTGGCATAAAGTTATCCAAAAGCAGTGTGTAAGACTGGTGGAGGAAAACATGCCAAGATGCATGGAAACTATGATTAAAAAACAGGGTTATTCCACCAAATATTGTTTTCTGAATTCTTAAAACTTAATGAATATGAATTTGTTTTTTTGCATTGCATTGTCTGAAAGATCTGCATATTTTTTGTTATTTCAGCTATTTCTCAATTTCTGCAAATGAATACTCTAAATTACAATATTTTAATTTGCAATTTAGGAGAAATGTTGTCTGTAGTTTATAGAATAAAACAACAATGTTAATTTTATTCAAACATATACCTATAAATAGCAAAATCAGAGAAACTGATTCAGAAACTGAAGTGGTCTCTTCATTTTTTTTCTCAGAGCTGTATATGATGAGACAAATCATCTCTGTTTCTGAGCCGCAGATGCAAAACAGCACTGAACACTGCACACGCAGTCAGCACAGATTACTGTGAGCACTCTCACTGTCCAGCTCAAAACACAGCAACATGAAAAGAGCAGTGATGAGAGAGACACCCGGCGGAGCGTCCAGCTGCCCTCAGCGCTTATTACGATGCATTAGCTCTGTTTTACTTCCCTTCAACAGATCCCAGAACGCATTGTCCCTCACCTCTGCCCCACCAGCTAAAGCTTTGATACACACCAAAGACGAAAATCAAGCCGCAGCGCTGCCGGCACTCCCCGCACAACCGTAATGAGCCTCGGCTGATTGGAAGTGCTTGTTTGGCACAGGCAGCACAGGCGTGCTGGATAAGGCGGCCAGGAGGTTAATGGAGAAAACGGAGCGGCGCTCTGATGAGACGGTTGACTTGTTATTTATTGAAAGTTTGATTAAACTCAGTTGAGTGAGTTATATAGGTTACAGTATATGTACACAGTATATATGAGCATAAGCAGATGTGACATTTATATATGATGGATACAGTCACTATATATGGACTGCTGCGCGTGGACATAGGCTGTTCATAGCGTCACTGTCATAACAAGAAACTGTAGTTCTCAGAAAACGAGAAAACGGTTCACTAATCACCAGCTTCTTTCTGAGAACTCCCTCCATGACTGTGATTGACAGCGACTGATTTGAACCACCACCGTATTTGTTCTGAGATCTCTCTCCTGAGTAAGAAAGATTTTAACCACATAGTGTCCTCTTTTCCACTGCAGGGATGAGCAGTTCTGAGCATGGAGGAAAACCAATTTGTTGGGATTTTTTCACACTATCAGAGTGAACACCACAAACTGGGCGGCTTCTGGGTTTTTTATCAGCACGGTTAGTTAACTATTGTAATTTTCGCACTATAAGGCGCACTGTATTATAAGGCAAAGGGGCCAACAAGTGCGAAACACCTCCGGGAACTCCTTTAAGACTGTTAGAAAACCATTTCAGTTGACCACCTCTTGAAGCTCATTGACAGAATGATGCCAAGAGTGTGCAAAGCAGTAATCAGAGCAAAGGGTGGCTATTTTGAAGAAACTAGGATATAATTTTTTTTTATATTATTATTTCACCTTTTTTTGTTAAGTACATAAAACTCCACATGTGTTCATTCATAGTTTTGATGCCTTCAGTGAAAATCTACAATATAAATATTCATGAAAATAAAGAGAATAACGGTACGTGTCCACTGGCACTTTTCTTAAACGCAGGTCGCTGTGCCGGATCTCTTGGCTCGCCGCGTGTGGGCGTGTCCGTAACGTTTTTGAATTCAAATGAAGCAACAGATGTAGTCAATCATAAGTTTAATATTTTTACCTTTTTAGTAAACTTCACTGTGATCTATAGTTGTATAAATCCATATTCCGCCATTTTAAGCCTCTCTTCTGTGTTTAAAAGGCGCCTGTTCTGTGTGTGTGAGGCTCGTCTGTGTGTGGTGTGGCAGCCTGCTGTTCCATGATTGGCTGGACGCAGCGCGGCGGCCGGATTCATTTGAATAAAGTTGAGATCTGTTCAACTTTCCTGCCGGAGGGCGGGGCTGCGCTCAACGCAACGCAACCCAGTATGCACCGCGGCATGCGGCGGCTCTCTCCATTGAAATGAATGGGATGCGTCTGGGCTTAAGTGCCAGTGGACGCGTACCGTAAAGAGAACGCATTGAAAAAGAGAAGGTGTTTCCAAACTTTTGGCCTGTACTGTACATTCAAACACCGGATTATAAGGCGCATTTTAAGAGACACCAGAACTTCTAATTCCTAGTAGCTAGTTAAGTTAGGTAAAGCTATGCTAAGTAAACAAAACTTTAGTAATAAAAAAAAAGACTTTCTAGTCCAACAAGCACTGGATTTTAATCTACACAGATTTCTCTCCTGAAAACTGTTTATTTGGGTGAGTAAAGTGCTTCTGTTTATTCACAGTAAACTAGGATTCCTAGATTTAGGATGGAGAATTAGCATTAGCATTAGCGGCTAACCGCTAGCACTAAACTGAGTACCTCTGAGTGCTCCGGTAAGCCAGAGTGATGTTAGCTAGTGGTTTGTCCCACGTAGCTTGTTTTAACAAATACTGTGTTTGGTATCTGCGAGTGTCTGTCTTGTGCCTGACCTGAGTGAAATATTTGCTTCCTCCACAGAAACACAATGGATATAAGGTAAAAATTTCCCCACAGGATAGTTTTTTTATGTTAGTGCAGTTAGCTGGCTAGTCAGTGTTAGGAGATCTATCAGCTAGCTTCTTAATGTTAGCTATTTACTGTATTTCATCCAAATTGAATGATGACATATAAAACTATCATTGATTTGTTTGCAATAGTACCATATTGTAATGTCAAAAATGAGGCTAATGAGTCAGTTCTGATGATATTTATTGATTTCTGTAGCATAATTTAGCCTAATTCAGCTATCCCTACTATAGTGCGCAGAGCGCCACCTGCTGGTGTTCATATTTTCATCAAAAATGAAATAATCACATAGGAAAGGTTTATTGGGAGTTTTTTATTGGGATATTTTTTTAATCAGAAAGTATAACATTATTATAAAATAGTTGAAAATAGTCATTGAATTAAGTCACTATTTTGTACGTAAAATTAGGTGTTTAAAAAACTGCTGAATTGCACTAGAATGCAGGAAATGCAGGCTTCTAACTCTAACATTAGAAATTCTTTAGAACCAGAGTGTGCAAAGCGGTAATCAGAGCAAAGGGTGGCTATTTTGAAGAAACTATGCTATTTCACCTTTTTTTTGTTTAGTACATAAAACTCCACATGTGTTCATTCATAGTTTTGATGCCTTCAATCCAAATTGAATGATGACATATAAAACTATCATTGATTTGTTTGCAATAGTACCATATTGTAATGTCAAAAATGAGGCTAATGAGTCAGTTCTGATGATATTTATTGATTTCTGTAGCATAATTTAGCCTAATTCAGCTATGCCTACTATAGCGCACAGAGCGCCTCCTGCTGGTGTTCGATTTTTTAGCAAAAATGAAATAATCACAAAGAAAAGGTTTATTTTTATCAGAAAATAATATACCATTATTATAAAATAGTTGAAAATAGTAATTGAATTAAGTCACTATTTTGTACATAAAATTAGGTGTTTAAAAAAACGGTGAATTGCACTAGAATGCAGGAAATGCAGGCATCTAACTCTAACATTAGAAATTCATTAGAACCAGTGTGCCCCCCCCACCCCCCCCCCCCCCAAAAAAAAAATCCATAAATCCGCCTCTGACACCCTGATGCATACAATTAACCAGGCGGAGGCATCTACTCTAATGAAGTTTTACCTCAGAAGTAGAAGCGAAAGCAGAGCTGTGAAAGGAATAGCTAGTGAAGAAGCTGTAGCTCTAGCTATTTATAACACTTGGCATTAACAGTGACACTGCTTCATTCCCCCGAGAACTAACGATTACTGTTAAAGTCTCTACAGCCCGATCCAATAACGCAAAAACTAGGGGTGGGAATCGTTTACTATCTCACGATTCGATTCGATTCCGATTTTGGGGGCCACGATTCGATTCAAAATCGATTTTTGATTCAAAACGATTTGAATTATAAAAATTTCTGCTTCTGGCTTATGAATCTTATTGAAAAAAAACCCTCCATAATATACACTGGTCCTGGAGCAGGTAATGTGTTACAAAAACAATAAAATGTGCAGGAATGTGGGTCCTCAGTGACAGAGGAATCACTGGGATATCACAATGACGTTAATGAACAATAAATAAATAATAAATAACACTGCTTTATTACCAGGCTACTAGCGGTGGTGTGTAGGTGACGCTGCTGGGCTGATGTGATGATAGCAGTGGAGCGCTAAAGTTCAGGAGCAGCTGCTGATTAACTAGTTAATTTAAGGTCGTTGTATTTCTTCAGAAAGGGGGCAGGAGGTGGAGAAATTAATTCATATGGTCCATTACTTAATTCCTCTGTGATGAGGAGCTGAAATTAGCTCTGATTAGCTTATTGTATTTTTCCGTTCCGCCTTAAATGCTGCAGCCCGCTGCCACCTGTAGCGTTATTTAAGGTGGAACTGGAAAGTTAGCTAGTTAGCTAGCTAACAGTTACTGAAACTAACTACTAGCGATCTTTTTTATGCTTGTTATGAAGCATTCTGCCATAAAACATTGAAACTACACGTTAATCTAATGTAATATAGTGCTTGTTCTGCCATCTTACCGGTGATTCTCAAACACCTACGCTCTGTGTGTGTCTGGAAGATCTCCGTTTGAAAGGACAAGCGCTATCCCCAGGGTTGCCAGGTCCAACAAAAATACCCAGCCCAAAATCAGTCTAAAACCCGCCCCTCAGAATCGATTTTGGGACATTTTAAATCGATTCTGAATCGTAGTAAATGAGAATCAAGATTCTTATGTGAATCGATTTTTTGGCACACCTCTAGCAAAAACCTTCTCCCTCCCTCCCTCTCTCTCTCTCACTCTCTCTCTCTCTTCCTCTCTTTCTCTCACTTTTTCTTTAAGCAGGGTGCAATAAATACATATTTTGCTGCTCACTCCCTATGGCCTTCTCCCTGTAATTCTCACCTGCTGCCAACAGCACAGCCAGCCCTGCCGGCTCCTCGCATGTTAACACGTCTGGTAATGGCTTTAGACCGGCCACAAGTTTCCCGGGAGGATAACGGCTGGATAAAGAGGGGTTGTCTCTCCTGGTTGGACTTCAGGGGGGGTGATATTGATTTCTTCCCTTTTGTTAGTGTCTGTGATGGTGACAAAAAGAGTGCTAGGTGCTCCGAGACAAGGCCCTTTGTGATTTGTGGGCTCATTTGGGGGAGGCTGCTGGAAGCCACGGGATTTGAGCGAACAACTGGAGTCGCAGGGAATGTTTTCAATTACTCCACAGTGCTGTTTGTGCATCTGTGTGTGTGTGTGTGTATGTGTCCCCATGCCTCCAGGGGTAAACACTACCGGCACAGATGCGCAGGAGCCGTGTTTCAGAGTCGACGCGGAGCTGGAGGAGCTGATGGTGATTCAGATCGGTGGAGCTGGCTGGAACAGAACGTGTTCAGCAGAATAGCTTTGTAGGCTGGATAGATGGATGGCCAGTTTAAGTGGAGCAGTTCCTCTGGCTGGAGTGGATGTATTACAGTATGTTTCTCAGAACAGTTTGTCTAGATGGAGTTGATGTATGATGGTATATTCAGGAGAACGGTTCTTCGAGCTGTAGTGGATGAATTAACTAGCTCTGAACGAACCAGTTAATGCAGTTGGAGTTCTTATACATATAATAACACACCACACTCGGGGAAAATGGCTTTAAATGGCTTTCCAGTCAGTCACATGGACTGCTACAAACTAGAAGCATATTTGCTGTTGCTATTGATGGATGGTATGGCCAAAAATGCGTATCACAGTATTTGTATTTTTCAAGATTCTGACGGTTTCACAGTATATCACAGTATTTTCAGTATTTATTATTATTATTATTATTATTTATTTTATTTTTTTTGCATGTTTAATATAGGTTTGTGAGTTACTGTACTGTTAGGAGAATATATAATATAAAACACTAAGGCTTTAAATTAAAGCTTTGATTGCTATTGGGTTCACTTTGTCCCACAAAATTACAGAATATATGAAGAAATCAGACTTTATTATCAGACAAATAGCTAAAGAATGTAAATAATAGACCTTAAAAATAGATACGCAAAAAAATTTAACACGGCTCCCTTTACAAAATTTTATATTTTAATAAATAGTTCCATAAACACTAAAAACAAACCTAAAATACTCACTGTTTAAGTATTCAAAGAGATATTTGTCAAAAGCTGTATTGCACTGTATTGCTGAATTAGAAAAAAAAAAAAAAAAAAAAAAAACGTCAACACCTCTGTTCCTGACAAGTGCCGCTTAAAATTTGCATTATAATCCAGTGCTAGGCCTGTCAAAATAATTACATTATCCACTTAACGCTCACTAAATGGACATGACCTCAATAATTTTAATAGTCGTGATAACGTCCATTGTGTTTGCACATACGAAATGCACATATATTGTGCCTGTCTGGCTTAAAATAGTTAGATACACCTATTAAATGAGTAAATCAACATTCATTGAAAAGACCAGTGAGTATTTCTGTTATGCTAAATAAGATAGAAGGCAGCAAGCAGCTAGAAAACAGCATTTACTAAAAACTGAAAAATAGATATGAAATGAAAAAATAACTAACTAAACTAAGCTCAAAATGATGAAGGAAATATAATCTAACGAATTTTAAAAAATCAAAACGAAATTGTACACACAGGTACAAAAATAAAATAATATACATAACCCCCCCCCAACCCCACGCCAGTAATACCGTATACCGCCATATAATCTGACGACGGTATGGCGGTATGCGGTATTACTGGCGTGGGGTTGGGGGGGGGTTATGTATATTATTTTATACCGCCATACGACGGTATGGCGGTATGAAAAATTTAAATACCGCCCAACCCTAGTGTATTGTCCTTGAAAGAGTGTAATTTCTTTGTTATGATATTATGTTATCATTGTGTTATTATATTAGTGCCATTTAATGATCCTAAAATGGCAACAATACCATTTATAGCAATAATTTCTGGGACAACATATCGTTTGCAAAAAATTGGTATCGTGACAGGCCTATCCGGTGCGCCTTATGACTGTAATGACCAGTAATGCTGCCACTATTACACCAACTGCTGCAATAAACACTCCTGATCTGCTATTGACTGTTCCGCTCCACAGCCCGCCTTCCAGTTAAGCCTAGGATAGTCCTGCTCAGTGCTGTGACTGCTCACTGCTTACTGCCCCTGTGGGAACTGAGGAAACTCAGCGAAGAGGCAGGAGCCCCCGGAATAACTCCAATCATTCACTGTGAGGAAACCATAAATCCTCTAAAACTGAATAACAGAGTAATGAACAGTCCCAAACACACAATTAAGCTCTCCCTGGCTGTTTCCTCTTCCACCCTCGTCATTTCTGTCTAGTCACTGAGCCGCAGACGCAGAGGTCAGCGCCGAGGGCAGGACGACACACAGCCGAGCGGTTGCCAAACAAGCTGCAGCGATGAAACAGACAACACAGCGAGAGAGATTCTCTCAAATTACCAAAACAAACTTTCTGGGAGGAGGGAGAGCTGTGCTCGTGTGTGTGTGGGTGTGGGTGGTTGTGTGTGTGTGTGTGTGTGTGCAGGCGCATTATTGCACAGCATTTGTCTGCAAACACTGCGGGTAATAATATCACTAATAATGACGAGGCTCTTTACACAAAGGCCTTCTCCCAGCAAATCACACACGACCGAGCACAAACACAACCTGCTTGTGTTTGTGTGTGTTTGTATTTGTCTATGTGTGTGAGTGTGTGTGTGTGTGTGTGTGTGTGTGCGGACATTTCTGTAAGAGGCAGCTGTTCCCAAACTGCAATTTTTGTTTTTACAAAGTTACTCTTACAAGTTACATATTTAACTACGTAGTCAAAGGACGAAAGTTTGGGCACACCTTCTCTTGTTCAATATGTCCTCTTTCCAGACTATGAAGGAACATACAATAAACTTAAAATTGTTAAACAAACCAAAATACTGGGGGCCGCTAACTCTGATAAACTTATCATGTGAAACAGAGGTAACTCTTAGTCTTTCTTTCCTGGGTTGGACCTGATGAGAGCCAGTTTCATCATAACATTTTTGATGTTCTTTGTGACTGCACTTGACGATACTTTCAAAGTTAAAACTTACAATGTTTCGGATTGACTGACCATCATTTATTTTCTTTTTTTTTTTTCATTTAATTAGTTGAATATGGATTAGAACATAACTCAAATAGGGCTATTCATTGTGAACCAAATCTACCTCTTCACAACCTTACAACTGATGCTCTCAAACACATTAAGAGGTAAGAAATTCAAGTAATTAACTCTTAGCTAAAAGCATAATTCCAGGTAACTCTACCTAAAGCTGACTGAGAAAATGCCAAGTTGTTTAAAGTTGTCTTTATCTAAGCAAGAGGTGCTACTTTGCAGAATCTAAAATATAAAACATATTCTGGTTTGTTTACAAATTTTTTTTAAATAATTAATTCCATATGTTTTTCTTCATAGTTTAGAAGACTTTACTATTAATCTTCAATTTAAGGTGTGTCCAATCTTTTGACTGGTACTGTAATTCATACTATTACTATTACTATTTAATTTCATTCATATTTTATTTATATATATATATTTTACAAATAGTAGTAAAAAGCAGCCCCCTTCAACCTCACATGAAGCTTCTATTATAAACACAGTGAAAATAGAACCTCCTTACATTTCACTGAATGAAAGAAAAGTGTAAAATATGTAAATAAAAAGAGCTTTTTACAGGTTTTTGACAGAAACAAATGTCTGTCTACTGAGATTCTGTCAGGTGCAGCAAGGAGAGGACATGGAGAGAGGACACAAACGCAAGTAATATTCAATAAGAAATAATGAAAACAAACAAACAAACAATAAACCAAAAACATTAAGAATGAAATAATAAGTACATAAGGAAAGTGAACACACGCCTGATCTGTGAACACCTGACCAGACACTGATCATGCGCAAGAAACAACAAACTAACACTGAAAACAATAGGCTATATATATATATATATATATATATATATATATATATATATATATATATATATATATATATATACACACACAGAAGGGGACAGGAAACATCTGGGGGAAGGTAACAAGGGGGTGGGGCTTCTAATAAATACAGGTAGTAGAACATAAAAAAGGGGTGGAGACAAGGAGAAAGAAAGCGCAGGCACAGAAAAAAAAAAGAGAGAAACTCAGAAATAGACCAGGAAAGACTTGGAACAGGACGAGAACTTGACAGATTCTTTCTGGCATACTCTGTTTATTCAAACTAATTTGATTAACCTCCCATCCTTAAAAGAGTCACTTAAAAAAAACTAAAACGAAACTAAAAAACTAAATAACCAGTCCAGAATGTCTAAATATTTTTTTTTATTTTTAAATAAATTTATAAAGTCATTTTACATCAGTGTTTATCAGTAGCTTATCTAAACGTTGGGGCTGTATACAAAGATCATCAACATATAAAAAAGAAAAACAGAAACAGAGCAGGTATTTTATCAATACTCACATGTTTAGAAAGGTTGCTGCTCTTCGAGTCCACGTCATACCTGCAGAAGATAAAAAAAACAATACTCAGTCATCGAACGAGCCGCACATCAACACATTCAAGCAGCGATTGTCCAAATCCAGTGGGGTTTTCCATTATAAAGTTCAGATGTAGCCATTAACAGCCAAACACTGAACCCTCAGAGGGATAAAATTAGCTAATTAGGCCTTTGTGTGTGTACAGAGGTGGAGAAAGGAGTGTGAAAGAAAAAGGCGGAGGTTACTGTACACTGACCACCTCTGCTTTTTTCACTCAGATCATTAGCAGGCTGGTGATTCATACATGCTAATTGCCTGCAGAGCCTCGGCTCGCCTGCTTCTGGCTTGTAAGACATTTTGGGCAAAAATCAAAGGACATGTTTGGAGTCTGAAGTTTCCTTCTCTAATTCTGAGCTTGAGGTTTAAAAGAAGTATTGCCAATAGAATAGAACTCTCTGGAGTAGATTAACCTGAAACTTATTACCTCAATGCTAATGCCAGGTTGGGGCTGTAGAGGGGTATAAAGCACTTGACAGCACAATGAGCTGTGAAGCAGTGGTGAAACTGGGTTCTCTGGAATGATGGATGGAGGTCCATCCAATACTCTTGGATGGGATGAGTAGGAAGATAACCTGTTTTTCTCTGTAAAGCTGCTTTGTGACAACTTTTGTTGTCAAAAGCGCTATAAAAATAAAATTGAATTGAATTGAATTGATTTTTTTTTCCAGAAAATTTCTTCCTGAAAACTATTGCATTCACACATGTTTTGTTATACACATATTTCTTCAGAGTGTATTGGTTATTGCAATTTTGCCTAACCTACCAGTTCTATAAACAACAGACAGCATTTCTTTCAAATTCCAAATAAAAATATTGCCATTTAGAGCGTTTATTCGCAGAAAATGAGAAATGGCTAAATTAACAAAAAAGATGAAGAGCTTTCAGACCTCAAATAATGCAAAGAAAACTAAATAATATTAATAAAGTTCAGATATCAATATTTGATTAAATAAAACTTCTTGGCATGTTCTCCTCCACCAGTCTTACACACTGCTTTTGGATAACGTTATGCCACTCCTGGTGCAAAAATTCTTGTGACCATCCATCTTCCTCTTGATTATATTTTAGAGAGTTTTCAATTTGGTAAAAATCAAAGAAACTCGTAATTTTTAAGTGGTCTCTTATTTTTTCCAGAGCTGGAGCACTCCCTCTATTTACAAAATATTAACAAAGATAGTACAGTAAGGACCAGTTAGCTGGTATGGTGTTGCTAAATGGTGGTGATAGTGTTGCAAAGTGGTTCTTATGCTGTTCCAGTTAGTTGCAATGGTGTTGCTTAGTGGATGCAGTGATGCGGCCAGGCAGGTATTTCCAGGTGGGTGCTATGGTGTCCTAGGTGGTAGCTTATGTAGTTGTTTGGGTGCTACTTGTGTATTATTATATTATTATTGTATTGTATTTTTGCAAAAAAAAGAAGTGCACAAAAACATTGTTCCCTATTAATTTCTGTTTAAAAAATATAATAATAATATGTGATAATGTGGAAACCATTATGACAGACACAAAAAAAAATTCAGACCTATACTACATATCTAATACTCAAAAACTAGTTAGTATTAGTAATTAAAACACACATTTGTTCAAAGACAGAGCTTTTCAACCAAAAGAACTAAAAGCTTCAGAGTAAGTTCTAGCAGGAAACTCCAGTGCTCGTCACTCGTATCTCAACTAATCACCAGCTTCCACCTGTCTAAGACCTCCTCTTACACGCCCTTTCCTGCTTGTATGTTTCTTTTCCCCCCACCGCCTCCAGTTTGGTCCTGCCTACTGCCTGGGGTTTGGCTCCGCCCCTGCCACCTACATACGACAGGTTCTGTGAGGCTCCAGATGCTGCAGACCTGGACCAATGATGGGGCCTACAGCAAAGACTAACTTTACATAAATTGATATTTAGTACATCGAAATTAAAGACTCTGGTTCTTGAACCAGTTCTGTTCGGACTTATAAGAACTGTCGTGCTTTTCAGCGACCCATTCTGCGTTTTTACCAATTTAAGTGGAACAGTCAAAACGTCACATTATACGTCATCAACAGAAGGCGTTGCACAATGGTGGTGAATTTAAGTGGTCATGGTTCATGCTGGAGAACCTGATTTATTCGGTTCCCGCAGCGAAAGAACGTTCCTGGTTCTTTCACCTACTTTTGTTGGTGGAAACGTGGCGAATGATTCAAAATCAGGTTTGTGAACCAGAACGGTGACGCTTTTACATTGTACATATTAACATTCAGTTTAAAGCTACTGTGAAATGATTTCATACTCAAGAAATATGCAAACAGTCCATTTCTGGACTCCGTTAAGAATAAAACCTGTTCGATGCAGCTGATGAAAAGGTTATGATGGATTGAAATGTTTGTATCAGGCCAGGAATACAATATACAATGATTAAAGGCTGTAAAAAAAGAGTGTTTGGATGCCGTGCTTGTTTTGTAATCGTGGAGATGGGTTCTCATTGTCATTATTGGGGCGCTCCACATCGGTGGCTCCCAGATAAAAGCCTACTGTTCTCTTTCATCTGCACACACACACACACACACACACACTTGTTGGACTGAGACACACGGTTGTTTTCATTCAGTCTCAGTCATTTCCATCTGTCTCACTCTCTCTCCTTCTTCCCCTGTGAATTTTCGTAACGTGCTGCATGTCACCTTTCATGATCACCTAAAGAATTGCGTAGAATTACAATCGCTTTACAGTTACACTAAAAACTGCACAGCTCGTGTGTTCCTCGAGCTAGTTCGAGCTAGTTCGCTCTTTTACCATTCAGATACGAGTATTTCAGTAGTATGAGTATTTGTAGCCTGTGTGTTTACCGTGCTAAAACAAGCTATTTAGGACTAAATAGCTAATATCTATAATAACACTCAGGGTTTCTCAGTGTACAGCAGTGTGGCTAGCTTTAGTAGAAATCTGTAAATCTAAGTTCACTGTAAATAAACGGAAGCGCTTTCCTCAACACGAGTGAACAGTTTTCAGGAGAAAAATCCGGTGTGAAATAGACATTTATTAACAGTGTGTCTTATAATCCAGTGCGCCTTATAGTGTGAAAAATGCGGTATTATGTAATGCTAATTGGGTGCATTGGTATTCCAGTTAGCTGCATTCTATAAGAAATAATCCATCCCTCCAACCCTGAACTCCCACAACTATATCCACACAAAATATATATATATATATATATATATATATATATATATATATATATATATATATATATAATAAATAATAATAATAATAATAAAATATATAAAAAATAAAATAAATAAATAAATAAATAAAAATAAAGTATTAATTGTCCTCCGAAGAGGGGGGGTGGTGGTTGGGCCAAAAAAAAAAAAAAAAAAAAAAAGAAATAATCCATAACAATTTGTGTCTGTTTTAAAAGCGGAATATTTTTTCACAATGAAATCAAAAAATTTGGAAACTGAACAGTGTTATAACCTTAAAAAAAATAAATATAAAGAATGAAAAATGAAGAAAGTTAAAATAAAGTTGAAATAAAGCAATGCAGCATTGCAATGCAGCTTTGCAAAAATATACAACCATAACACTTATCACTGTTGAGTGGTCCAGGAGTGGTTCAAGGCGACGAGAGCCAAAAACAATTACCAAAGAATGTTGCATTAGCATTATTTTAGCATTGAAAACCGAATTAGCATTACTGAAGGCTAAATTATGGGCACTTATTGGTGCTTCTTTCAGTCTTGTGACTCACTCCCATAAAATCAAGCTTGAAAGCAGCACGACAGGAGCCCAAATTAGCATAAAATCAATAACCCACAGTTGTCTATTTCATATTTCCGCCAAAACGAAAGCCGTAAACGCACGCGGGGCTACGGCACACGCACTCCATCAGCCCACCGCTGCTAAATGTCAGCCTGCGTCCATCTCTGCCAGAATACAGCTCTAAATGCTATGCAGTAATGAGGCCCAGAGACGAACTAGTTACATAAGGAGCCGTAAGGAGTCCGCGCGCGCGCACACACACACACACACACAAACACACATCAATAAAAAATTGCATTACCTCAGTCAGACATGAAAGCATATATTTACACAGTGAAAAATGGGGCCTTTCACACATACACACACACTCACACACATTCTGACACTCACATGCGCATAACAGCACGCACCTATGCCATCCCACCCTGCTGGAGACACAAAGACAGCGAGTGTGTGACAGAGGGCAGTGACCAGGGTGTGACCAGACTACACTCTCAGAAGAGGGTACTGTATCAAGCTGTCACTGGGGTGGTACCAAACTGTCTCATGGGTACTCCTCCTCTGTAGCTGTTTTTATTTCTTTTAAACAGTCACACTGACTGACTCGACACACCCTTTCTGACTGCAGGGTTTTATTAGATTCTTCCATTTAATAACATCTTGGTTATGAAATGATTTATATGCTCTTTTTATTTTATAAATAAAAAAAAATAAAGTGTATGTTCTCAGTTCAGGGTGTGTAAATAAAAGCAGGCCAAAACAAGGTATGAAACTAAATGCACCATGTACCAAACTGTTCTCTGGTCACTTAGTGTTTGTACCTTTAGTAAGAGAACTGCATGCTGTAACAGTAAAGTAATTGTAATATATATATTTTTAGTTGCACTGAACCTTCATGCTCTGTCTTCACATTGGGCTTAGATTAAAAACAGATTAAGAAAAGCTACAAATAAGGAGAACTGGACAAAGATGCTAGGTGTATCACAATGATTATTGCTATCTTACACCATGCAAAAATGATTTTATCATGCCTTGCAGCTGTGCCATTAAAACAGCAATGGAGGTTACGAAAAAATATCTACGTTGATGGGCATGATGGTATGGAAGTGAGGTCTGTTCAGGTACATTGTTGGCATATTGCTATCTTGGCAATAGAAAACACAGGTGCGCCACTGACAGATTAAAATCCTGACAACAGTCACCAGTCAGACGTCTTTTCCTATCTTGGTAACGCAGATGTTCCGTGCACACACACAGCATACATACATGCAGACAATGACACACAGCAGTGCACAAACCCAACTTTTACATCCACAAGAAGCAGAATAGAAAATAAAATAACAATGCTGTCAGAGCACACCTGGCTCTTAAAGGGAAGGACAAGAGATATGCTAATTGGTTTATTTTACGTTACACCCAAAATACATGATTAATTAAGAGAATTAGTGCATGCCTTTTGTGCATTTCGAGCCATGCGATGCATATCTTTGCGTCCTTGTGATACAAAACACACACTGACATGCCCTAAATAAAGCTGCACAGTGTGCGGTTGACGACTTGCCTATAGACCGCTAATATAAAGCCTAAGTTCCTTGTTATAGAAAATAGAATAATAAAGGATATATTCTAGTTATATTTGTTATTTTTGACAAATAAAGTCATCAGTTAAATCGAGTCAATATATTTAATAATTCTCATTTAAAGTGAGCTTTTTCAACTTGAAACTATTGATTACATTTATCTTATTTGTAGATATATTTTTACTTTAAATAAATTTAAATAATTTTAGCTTTTTTTATAAAGAAAATAATAACAAATAAAGGTTTTTTTACCTATTTAAAGGCTGTTCACGCACATAGTGTTATGGAACCAAAAGTGCTTCTGGTGTAGAACATGTGCTTGTTGGGATGTTTTTTAAACTTTACAGCAGTTAAGACATTAAACATTACTAAATGTTAAAGCTTAAGAATGCTGTAAGAATGAATTGAATAAAATTAATTTAAAATTTTCATTCTGGAGCATTTCTACTGATTCATTCATTACGAAATTATGATGATGTAAAGAAAGACCACTAGATGTGCATCATTTAAAAATTTTAAAAACGACAAACACCCTCACAGAAGGGCAGATTATGGATCAGTGGTGCAGCCGGTGTTGCCAATGTGGCCGTTTAGAAATGACGGCTGGAACAGGTCTGTAGACAAGCTGACATTTACACAAACCAACAGGTATTCTATAAACATCCAGCTAACCCCAACCCCCCCACTGCCCCCCACCGTCCCCCCGCACTGCTTACACAAGCTCTTACAGGAAAATTCCACCCCACACATTACAGCCAGAGATGAAAAGGAGGCTTGTTCCAGTCTTAGAGAACACGGCCTGAGCGGCAGTGAGCTCACTCACACCACTGCCCATCAACACACACACCGTACACAGCTCCTGCACCAAGTGTGTAAACGCTTTACTGCAGCGGCCCACCGGCTTCTGATACAGGTGTGTCCCGGTCAACGGGTTCTCCGTTTTTATTTTAGAAACCTAAAATTTGTGTAGATTGAGATTAGGTTGTTAAAAGAGCTAGAGAGAAAGAGCTGAGAGAGATCTTATATCGCTATTATTACTATTAATATTATTTGCTAAGTGCAGACCACGCCTAAAGAAGTAGAGAAAGAAGAAGGAAAAAGGGGAGGGAACTCAGGGAAATTTGGGCTGGAGTTCTGAACTGCGTGCTTGAAGAAGCGTGCAGTTATATCCCCCCCTTTTTATTTAATGAGAAGTGGAAGAGTAGAAAAAGGGGGTTGTTGGGGAGGAGGTGGGTTGCGAACTTTCGTCACGAGAGATAGTTAGTTAGGGGAGGTATTTATAGGACGGGGTGATTGATACGGGGTGGAGTTAGAACGTAGAGTTCGGGCGTGGTCCTTCTCCCAAACTTTTGTTATTACATAACTTCATTTTGCTAAGTGCGGACCACGCCTAAAGAAGTAGAGAAAGAAGAAGGAAAAAGGGGAGGGAACTCAGGGAAATTTGGGCTGGAGTTCTGAACTGCGTGCTTGAAGAAGCGTGCAGTTATATCCCCAAAATTGGAGCTTGTGTGGAAGCTAGTTTGGAATGAGCCTGTCTCAAACCGTCTGGTTGGGAACGGATGTATAGGTTATAAGCTTGGGAAGACCACCGGCCGGGGAGCTTGATCGTGTGCTCGGAGATTCCTTGTCTGGAGGCGTTGGATGCTGCACGATTTAAACTGAGTGGGCGGAGAATTGATCTGGTGAGTAACTACTGGCAGAAAGGATGCGACGGAGATGTGTTGGAACCAGTGCTTTGAGATTATACTACTAGATTCCGTTGTGAACAGAGGATCTAAAGGTGATGCTTGTTGAAAGAGGCGGAGATTAAGTGGTGGACGAGTGGTTCGTACGGGCTGAGGGGTGAGTCAAGTTTGAATAGATAGAGGATCGTGGTTTTTGCCAATTTGGTCCGTTTGCTTCATTCTTGAAGGTAAGGGTATCTGAGTCAAGGATGATGAGATCTGAAATTAGGGGCTGAGAAGGAGTTGTGGGAGATTTTAAGGGAAGTAAATTCTGAGCATCTGAGGAATCTAAGTAGAAGGACGGCTGAAAGGATGGTTTGTTGAGCTTGGAAGATCAGTTCGTTTACACGGGGGTTAGGTGAAGTGTAGTTTGTGAAAATGAAGGTACCGAGGTTGGGTTGCATTTGCATGCGGAGCCAAGGATCTGAATTTCTGTAACTGAAAACGAAAAAGAATAGAATTAAATTCTATCAGCGATAGAATTAAATGGACCTGAGGTGTGAACAGCTTTAGTGGTGAACTGATGCTTAATGGAGTGCCAAGTGAGACGACGGATAAAAGGGAAGATTTCTAGCGATTTGGAGCAACTTTTTTTTTTTTTTTTTATGTGGACTGCGGCGAGGTTGATCAGAGTGGAGTAGAATAGATTGACCATTCATGTCCCTAAAGGAGGGCAGCGACGAGGGCCGCATATAAGTCCAGAGAGCGCAGAAGAATCGCGCGGCGGAGCAGATGAAGTTCTCTGGCCAAGCAGAAGCGACCAGAGGAAGGAGCGGCATCTGTGAATAGCTTAATGTCAACAGAGCTGGAAGCTGCGTTGGCGTAGAAGAAAAACCCGTTCGATTGCAGAGGAGGCACAGCCAGAAATGGAGCTCTGACGTGCAGTATCAGTTGAGCATAACGAATGGTGGAGGGCTCGGACGAAAAAGCCAAGCGGAGGAGGCGGGAAATGAAAGAACGACCCTGGGTTCGATTTTGGGTTGTGAATAAAGTGGCCGAGGGGGGAAAGACGGTGCTAGGTACGGGCGGGGAGACTTGAAAGGAGGCGGAGTCCAGAAAGATCCCAAGAAACTCGAGAGATGTGGAGGGACCAACGGAGTTCTCCGACGGCGGGGCACGGAGGCGAGTGAAAGCGCTGGTCATGGCTTCAAGACCCATCGAGAGGGGCGAGGAAGGAGGACCGATGACGAAGTTACCCAGGAGGTGGAGCACGAACTGGGGCCCGTGTTAAGCAAATCCAGCAGAGCGCCTTAGCAAAGGAGTCGAAGCTTGGGGTTACTTTGCACCCAAAAGCAAGGTGAACTGAAAAACGGACTCTGAAAAGGCGCCAGGAGTCAGGATGGAGAGGGAGGATTTTGAAAGCCGAAACCACGTCAGCCTTAGACAGCCAGGCCCATCGCGGGATGGGGAGCTTCGTCCCGCAAACACACGTCAATGAAGTTCCAGATCCGGGGCGTCTTGGAATGTAGCAGGGTTCCAGTGTTGGAGATGAACCGCAGCGCGAGCTGAGAGGGGGCGGCGCTGTAGATGGAGAATGAAGGTCATGAAGCTCCAGCAAGGAGCTGAGCGGGTGCTGCAGCCCGGTGAGAAACGGCGAGAGAGGAGGCGGGGAGAGAATTGACGGAGTAAAGGAAGGAGAAAGGCTGGCTGGAAGGGACGGGTTGGAGAATAGTGTTGCCAACTGCTCAGTAAGGAAAGTAGCCATTGGCTGCAATTTGTGATTAAAACCCCTTAAATGTTACAAATGTTACAAATGAACTCTAACAAATGAACTACGTCTGTTGCTTTTATAAATAGGCAGAGACTTCTGAAAATAACTCCATTTTAACGTAAATTACATGATTAAGTTTTTTTTTTTGTTGTTTTTTTTGACAGTCAGCGGCGGCTTTAGGTATGCGCAGTTCGTTGCAGCGTGTTTGAAGAGCGGTGTGAGTGTGTGGTCTGACTGAGACTGCGCTGTGAGTGTCGTGCGCGGGGCTCGCGGCAGCACCTGCTGCTCGCTGAGGAGAAACTGAAGAGCATGTGTGTTCATTTAAACTCTCAATAACAAACAAAAACTAAGTTGGCAAGTTGGCAACACTGTTGGAGAACAGCAGGAGGAACGCAGAAATGGAGAAGGAGGATGACTGAGAGAGGGGGTTTGAACGACTGAGGGGAAGAGGGAAACGAGAGAGACGAGAGAAACGAGGCGCTGAGGCGAAGTTGGTGCCGCGCCGGGGTGCGAGAGCTGCAGCAGCGGCGAGGGGGTTTGGACGACTGAGGGAGGGGGTTTGGACGACTGAGGGAGGGGGAGTTGGACGACTGAGGGAGGGGGAGTTGGACGACAGAGGGAGGGGGAGTTGGACGACAGAGGGAGGGGGAGTTGGACGACTGAGGGGAAGAGAGACGAGAGAGACGAGAGTTGGTGCCGCGCCAGGGGCGCAAGAGCTGCGGCTCATGTGCGCTGTTCAGAGGTTCAGTGAAAAGTTCCGCTTTTGGAGCAGAACGGGGGAAAGGGACGCCGCGGTCCTTCAAAAACCCGCTGCAGCTTAACAACAGTCCAATCGGACATGCGAGGAGGCTGGGACTTACTAGGAGAGAGGGGCCCAGGGCCGGCGAGGCCGGCCGAGGAAGACGGGCGTCCGGAGCGGCGAGCCCGCGCAGGAGGAGTAGGGGAAGGGGGAGAAGAGCGGCGGGAGTGCCGAGATCCGGGGGTGCACTGGTGAGGACGACCGACCCGGGAGGAAGAATAAGCAGTAGCCGGAGTAGAACCAGGAGTAGCCGGAATGGAGATTACGGAATTCAGACGACGAGCCCGGCGAGGTGGAGCAGGAGTGGAGACAGGCTGGCTAGGAGGGAAGAGGTCCTCGTCGGAGGCGGTGAGTTAAAGGTCCATGACGGAGAACAAGCTAATGCTAGCAGGCGGGTGCGGCAGATTCGACTGATGCGAACTTTCGTCACGAGAGATAGTTAGTTAGGGGAGGTATTTATAGGACGGGGTGATTGATAGGGGGTGGAGTTAGAACGTAGAGTTCGGGCGTGGTCCTTCTCCCAAACTTTTGTTATTACATAACATCATTTATTAATGATAAGCAAATTACGGACAGAGAAAGAGAAAAAGGAGTTGGTAAAAGGAGGAGGGAAAGGGTATAAAAGAAAAAGACATATGAGAGGAATGAGAGAAAGAAATGGAGAAATAAAAAAATAATAACAAAAAGAGATAAGAATGCAAGGAAGGAAAGAGATATGTGAAGGGGTAGATAGACAGTCAGACAGACAGACAGACTGATAGACAGATAGTACGTAGAAAGCTTCATGGAATGTGGATCCATAGCTAAGCAGGGGAATACGTTTCAGGAGTACGGTATTTTTTCTGACTGCTTTGTGTAAAGTGTAAAGCGCAAAGTTTGGTGGAGGGGGGATCATGGTGTGAGGTTGTTTTTCAGGAGTTAGACTCGCCCCCTTAGTTCCATTAAAAGAAACTCTTAAATGCTTTAGGTTACCAAAATACTAAGACATTTTGGTCAATTTCATGTTCCCAACTTTGCAGGAAGAGTTTGGGGATGGCCAATATCTGTTTTAATATGACCCCGGAACAGTCCACAACTCAAGGTCCATAAAGACATGGATGAGCGAGTTTAGTCCTGATCTCAACCTGATAAAACCCTTTTCTGATGAATTAGAATAGAGACTGTGAGGCAGGCTTTCTCACCAACATCAGGGTCTAACCGCACAAATGCATTGGTCAAAAATACCCCTAAACACACTCCTAAACCTTGCGGAAAGCCTTTTTTTTTAGAATAGATGAAGCTATTATAGTAGCTGCAGAAGGTGAGCCGACATCATATCAAACCCCATGGAAAAAGAATGGAATGTTACTCAAGCTAAGATGCAGGAGAACGGTACTTGTCTGACTGCATTGTGGCAAGTGTAAAATTTGGTGGCGGGGGGGATTATGGTGTGGGTTGTTTTTTTCTGGAGTTGGTCTCGCCCCCTTAGTTCCAGTGAAAGGAACTCTAAAATGCTTCAGCTTACAAAGATAATGAGACATTTTGGACGTTGGAAGTTCATGCTCCCAACTATGCAGAAACAGTTTGGGGACGACCACTTCCTGTTCCAATATGACTGCAGAGTTTAGTGTGGAAGAACTTGACTGGCCTGCACAGAGTCCTGACCTCAACCTGATAGAACACCTTTGGGGTGAATTAGAGACTGTGACCTCACCTCACTGTCTGACCTCACAAATGTGTTTCTGTATGAAAGAATGGTCAATAATACCCATAAACACACTCCTAAACCTTGTGGAAAGCCTTTCCAGAAGAGATGAAGCTGTTATAGATGCAGAATGTGGGTTAAAATCATATTAAACTGCATGAAATAAAAATTGGAATGTCACTCAAGCTCATATTTGTATGAAGGCAAAGAGTTAATACTTTTGGTAATATAGTGTAGATAGACAGATGACATAGAAAAGAGAGAGAGAGAGAGAGAGAGAACGAGAGAGAGAGAGAGAGAGAGAGAGAGAGAGAAAGTGTGAAAGAGAAGAAGAGATAGAAATCAAGAAGAAATGAGGGGCAGAGAAAGACAGAGGTGAAAGACCGACAGGAGGGAAAAGAGACAGAGGCATAGAAAGAGAGAGAGAGAGAGAGAGAGAGAGAAAAGGAGAGAGAACGACGTTAGCATCACACAGTCAGCGTAGCCATCAGAGCGGATTGGTGTATGGTTTGCTGTCCACCCACACACACTCGGCTCAGCCTTCAGGGAAGACACACACTCACTCTCTCTCTCTCTCTCACACACACACACACACACACACACACACACACACACACAACTCCCAATTTACACTCTCTCTGCCTGACTGGGCCACATTAGAGTTCTCTCTCTAGATGCTATTTATAGCTCTGCATGTGCTTTTGCCATTCAGTCACTTGCACAAACACACACACACACACAGACACACACACACACTGACAGACACACACACACATATGCACACACATACTCATATACACACTGACAAATGACAACATGAACAAACATCCAGGGCCCTGCAGTGCTGTTATGATGAGCATTAACTGATAGGTAGACAGCACACGTTTTAAGAACAGGGGATCAACAGGTGAGGCTCAGACTGGACATTTTTAACCCTTTAATACACATAACAAAAAAAAAAACATTCACATTCACCTTTAACAGCAGGATTTCTCACTTCTGCTGCTGCTTATGGATGTATTTGTTATTTAAACTGTTCAATATATGCTTTGCAAAACCCAAAAGAAATGATGCTTCTTTTTTTGTTGTTAGGGAAGTGATTGATGTGTGATTCTATTAAAATCTTTTCACAATGCATCCTGTGTTGGTTTACATTTACAGCTTTATAGCTTTTAATGTAGTCAAGTGAAATCCAAAGTAGGCCTGTCACAATAGCATTGTTTTGTGGACGATATACTAACTCAGAAATTATTGCAATTAACGATATTATTATTTTTTTAATTTTACAATTTAAATGTATCAATCAACCTTTATTTTGATTTGGATGTACACTGAGGCCAATTCTCGTTTTCAATGTAGCCGAGCATTTACAGAAACAGGGATTGACATGACAGAAAAAATAATATCTACATTTAATTATTTTAAAATAAGAGTAAATAAAATATAAAAATAGATAAAAAATAAAAAACGTATTAGAATAAAATAAAATAAGATAAAAAGAAAATAAGATTAATACAACAAAAATGAGTTAAAATGAGCTAAAACTAAGTTTTACATAATACAATAAAAATATAAATAAATTAATGAACTAAAAAAACAAAAAACAAAAAAAAACAATAATAATGATAAAAATAATAGTAATGATAAAACAAAATCAAAATAAGTTTAAAAGCCATAATACAAAACTATTTACAACAACAACAATAATAATAATAATAATAATAATAATAATAATAATAATAATAATAATAATAATAAAAAGAAAAAAATAGAGAAAAAATAAAATAAAAACTAAAAAGAATACATAAGATTAAATAAAACAGGTACAGTCTGTCTGAAGGTGGTTAGATATTAAATGTTTAAAATGAGTTTTAGAGTTTCCTGTAGTGAATTTAAATTTAAATGTCACTGACTTAATGATAATGGTATAGCATAACAAAGCATTTATACCTTTTTAAATACAACCAAATAATAATAGTTTTCGTTACCTACTGCAGTCCACACTGTGTGTATAAAGTTGCAGTTATAGAAGTTTTTTTTAAAGCATGGCTGGCTAAAATATATATTTTTTTGTTATATATGTGAACAAACACTTAAATAAACACAATAGACGATAACACGATTATCCAATATACCTAAGGTAGTGTCTACTTATTGTTAAGTTTTGATAAGTCGATAATGTAATTATTGTGACAGGCCTAATCCATATTAAAACATAACCTCCATATGTCACCAAAAATGCTACATGCAATAACAATCAGTTTCAGCTTGCCCCATCAATAAGTACAGCACTATTTTTTAAAAGCACACAGAAAGCTTTCCTTACACACATTTTACTAAGTAAGATTGGATTTACTTACAGATCAAACCTCAGGTTCTGCCTCTCCTCGAAGAAATAGTCCAGGATGAACTTTCGCACAAACTCTGGGTTCAGGGTGTTGTCGATCACCTCTGTCCTGCCGAACTGAGAGAAACAGAGACACAGTCAGTCTAACTCAGGTGCACATTAATTCTCCAAACAGGCTTTATATAATTTCACAGTTTTTTTTTTTTTTAGAATTGCTTATATAAAACTTTAGGTCAGGTCAGACCAGGCCAAGATGAATAACTTGTCATTTAACAAGCAAATTAATTAAAGCAATAATCTGCTGTCATACAACTAGTGTTTAATTAAACAATGTAATATATTTTACAAAACAATATTCATAACATTCATTGCTGATTAATTATTTAAATGTATGTAGCATCAATTAAATTAAATATACTGTGGAACCTGCATATTTTTAAATCGCTGGGCTTAAAGTATTTATTTTTGTGGACCGTGTCTTTGCCTGCGCCGTCTATTGGAGACATGGCATTTCTGCACTGTACCTCTATGGGATCCAGCGCCCTCCAGTGGTGTATAATGACATCGCATTTGGTTTGTATTTGGTTTGTAAGTGCTGCATCGTTGCTAGGTTACCTGTATGTGGTGGAGTAATACATGGAGAGCTTCGGTTACAGTGCATTACCGGCTGATAATGTCACTAATAATACGCCTTTCAGGGCGTATCACATCGCAGGGTGGGAACTAACTGTGGTAAAACACGCAACATCTTCCCCATCAACACAATATCACCTTATCAATTCCTGATCAAGTCTGCTGTAACTGCTGTGTTTACTGCTGTGTTTACTGTGTTCATGCCTAATTAGTTAGGTAATTTTATATTTGAGGGTGATATCGGCAGTTGCAGATTCTGACTGGCTGTATAATCCGCCCTTTCCTGCATTGTTAGCCATCAGTGTGTGAATCAGCATTGATTTAGAGCTCATTACACTTCCGACAGCTGTGAATCAGTGAGGTACTAAAACACAACCACAAACAGGTCACAATCGGTCACTGGATAACACCCGCTCTGGCTGGGCACAGGCAAACATCATTTGTACCATTTTATCGGTTCGTTATCAACCATCTGTCTCTTGCCTACACCTACTGTGTTCATGTAGAGTTTAAAAGTAAATAAAACATGACGATGTTCCAATGGATTTATCAGCATTGCTGGAAAACATGAGGTGAAAGCACCATAAAATCTACATTAAATATTATATTCACAATTTTTGGC
Organism: Astyanax mexicanus; assembly: GCF_023375975.1. NCBI lineage: Eukaryota > Metazoa > Chordata > Actinopteri > Characiformes > Acestrorhamphidae > Astyanax > Astyanax mexicanus. Next base: position 19,105,210 of record NC_064409.1, read on the forward strand.
ATCGTTCCATTTTAGTGTGGGAGGTTTCATGGCTAAATTGGAGCAGCCTGGTGGCCAATCTTCATTAATTGCACATTGCACCAGTAAGAGCAGAGTGTGAAGGTTCACTTTGCAGGGTAAGAGCACAGTTATACTCAAAATATTGCAATGCATACAACATTATTTGTGACAAACCAGAGTTCAAAAGAGGACAAATTGTTGGTGCACGTCTTGCTTGTGCATCTGTGACCAAGACAGCAAGTCTTTGTGATGCATCAAGAGCCACGGTATCCAGGGTAATGTCAGCATACCACCAAGAAGGACCAACCACATCCAACAGGATTAACTGTGGACGCAAGAGGAAGCTGTCTGAAAGGGATGTTCGGGTGCTAACCCTGATTGTATCCAAAAAACATAAAACCACGGCTGCCCAAATCACGGCAGAATTCAATGTGCACCTTAACTCTCCTGTTTCCACCAGAACTGTCAGTCGGTACAGTAAATTATTGGGGCTAAAACCAGGTCCAACTCCTAAAAATGGCTTTTTAAAAGGTGAATAAGAGTGTTTTTCTGAATTCAGCTGTAACTGGACATATCTGCACAAAACTGTGTCGGACTGAGGTGCACAGCTTTCGACATGTGCGTTTACAAGCACGTGCCAAACCATGTGGATGGATGCCATGCGGTTACCTCTGCATTTACTTCTACATGCCACCCCTCGCGCTGATTTGAGCCGCGTCGACGTTTCCAGGCACACTTATCTCATCTGACCAGGCCACGGTTGAAGTTAACACACGTACGGACCCGCCTAATGACCGCATGGAGAGGCTGATCTTTTTGATTACCCAAACCGAGGGGGGGAAAACTGAGTGAGAAATGACTTCATGAATTATTGAGAGCGTTATTTGACGAGTAATCCAGCCTGGCATTTGCATGCATCCATATTCATGTGGGTGTGTGTCGGCAGACGCCTGATGGAGCGCCTCACTCACTCACTCACCTCTCTCCATTCCTTGTTGCCGATGCCCTGGGTGTACAGCACGCAGACTGCAGGAGAAAAAGAAGAGAAGAGACAGCGTTATAATGCAGGAAAAAAATGAGGAGCAGCTCAAATCAACAGAAGACATGAAGTGCATGAACTAAATTATATATACAGTGGTGTGAACAAGTATTTGCTTTGTTTAATATCATAAAAATATAACCAAATACAAAAAGCACTTTTTAAATAATGATTTCATTTAAGGAAAAATATCTAAAACAAATCAAGCAGTTTGTGAAAAAGTGTTTGACCCTACAACCAAAATTATTCCAAAAGAGCATGGACAACTCATCCAGGAGGTCAAACAACATTTAAAAAACTGCAGGTCTTACTTCCCTAAGTTAAGGTCAGTCATCTTAATGATCCCCAGGACTTTGGGTAAATGTTCTTAGGGCTGACGTGACAAAAATTTAACATTTAATAAAAAAAAGTACATCATATTAAAAGTAAAACATGGTGGTCGTGGTGTGATGGACTGGGGCTGCTTTGCTGCTTCAGGGCCTGAACATCCCATTTTCTCCCATTTCTCCTTAGCTGGGGGGTACTAGTCAGCTGTAGTCAGCTACTAGTCAGCTGTCCATCCCCCACCACAGATGATGCCTCAACACAAGCAGGGTGCTAGCACATGCCTCCTCCGACACATGTAAAGTCAACCACCACCTCTTTTCTTACTGCTGCTGACACAGCATTGCCGAAAAGCATAACAAAGCGCTCGGTGGAAAGCGCAGCGGCTTGGTTCCGATACATCAGCTCACAGAAACCTTGTGCTGATCGACATCACCCTTTGGAGTGATGAGGGGAGAGACCGCCATCTACCCTACACAGAGAGAGAGCTAGGCCAATTGTGCTCAGGGCTCCGGCAGCTGACGGCAAGCTACATGACCGGGATTCGAACCATTTTCTGATCATAGTGGCAGCACTTTATATCGCTGGACTACTCAGAGACCCACAGTGCTACTTTTTAAGTTCTACAATAAAAGGAACTAAGAATATATAATATGGGGTTTCAAACTACTGTATTGAAAATTCATCACACACTTCTAAATCTAGTTTTACGCACAGTTTCTCATTATTTTTGTTTGAATTAGGACATTTTAAGAAGTTCCATAGCACATCATTTTTAAAAATAGTGTTGAAAGACAGGGACTAAATTTTTTCATTTAATAAAGAATCCCCATTCAAAATGCCCTGTAGTCAAGGACTAGGCTAATCCCTCTCTGGGAAACTGCCCCTATAGGTCTGAGTGTACTCAGTGTTTGAAGTCATGCAGCTTTACCTCATGTTGCTATACAGTACAATGTTATTATTTGATGTAACTGGAGAAGAACAGACATTATGCTGAGATACGCTGGCCTGCGCTCGCTGCACAGGCCCTGGCTGGCCAGAGGAGATCTGCTAATGCTAAGAGACTGGAGCAGCAGCACTCAGCATTACTGAGGCCTAAACTCAGCACAAGTGCCCAGTCTCATGACTGTACGGCTGCTGGACGATATCAGTACGATTCACGCTGATGGTTAGCCAGATGCAGCCTGGAAACTGAGAGTGTTCTGAGGTCTGAGGGGAGCACAGGTTCTGGAGGGCTTTAGAGAAGACCAGACCAGACAGTTTGAAGACCAGACTACCCAAACATGATCAGTTCTTTAATCTATTGCATGTAAAGGTCTCCTTCCCCTAAAATCCATTTTTTCTTGTTCTTTGTGAAATACTATGGGTCTCTGTGAGTTGTATATGATGCTGCATATAAACCGTTCTTCAACCTCCCTTGTCTGCAGTAGCTAGAAAACAAGTCGATCAGAAAGATGTTAACTAAGGAGGGGCTTACAGATCTGTTTACGCCAGCTGGATAGCGCAAGCTATCTTGTGTTAGTAACTGTAGGTTTAAATCGGATCTCCGGTTGATTCTGCGTTTTACTGAAACCTTAAATAAAACTAGAGAAGCACGGTTTGACAAGGCAGCTCAACTCTACAGAACACCGGTTAAAGCGTGCGCCGTTCACACTGGCTTTTATGATATAGAGCATTTCTGCTGCAGTGCTGTTAGCCAATCAGAATATTGAATAAATATATGAATAATATGAAAGATTTATGAGCAAGAGCCAAATTCTGTCTTTCTTCAGAAACTAGTAATTCAGTGATCTAAAGCACCAAAATGTGAAACATTCAGCATTATTTATTGTTTGAATAATCAATGTATCAGGACACAGCTGGCCAACAAAAACAAACCTAACAGTCACCTGATGTTTCAATACTACAATACTCAAATGCTATCTTCTGAATGGAAACAGCACTTTATCTGAGGAGCTCCTGCTGCTGTTCCTCACCGTATGAGTTTTTTATCTGAATAAAATAGATAAACAACACCAAACAGCAATTATTCACTCAGCAAAGAGAGAAATTGAATTGTGCAATCAGTCCCCAGCTTGGAGAGCCCAGAATTGGTCCTGGGTACAGAATAATTTATTTAGCACAACTCCCTAAAACTCCCATAATGCACACTGAACTGAATGAATTTGTTACCTGACTAAAGAAAGAAAAACTGACTGATTTTAATACTGTAATGCCTCTAGGGTTAATAATTACATAACATATTGTAAATTGATATTAACCTTGCATCTAACTTTTGCAATAGAGCTTGAATACTTTGAATACTTAAACACAGAGTTTTTAGGTCCATTTATAGTGATTATGGAGCTATTTAAAATATTTAATTTTGTAAAGGAATCCATGTAAAAGTTGTTGATCTATCTCTTTTCTATCTATCTCGTATCTCTTTTTAAGTTCTATTTAAGTTCTCTAATAACCCTCGTTTTTAATCACAGTTTTTATGCATCTTGGCATGTCCTCCTCCACCAGTCTTACACACTGCTTTTCGATAACTTTATGCCACTCCTGGTGCAAGCAGTTCAGCTTGGTTTGATGGTTTGTGATCATCCATCTTCCTCTTGATTATATTTCAGAGGTTTTCAATTTGGTAAAATCAAAGAAACTCAGAATTTTTATATGGCCTCTTATTTTTTTCCAGAGCTGTAAAGTTCTTGTATGTAACTATTAGTTTCCCTAGTTCTGTTTTTGGCTCTCTGATTGTTTTATTGACTACGCTCATCCTACATTCTCCAGCCTCCTGCCTTCTACAACAGCTTTATCCACATCTATGACACCAGACGATGAAGTTGGTGTTTTGTGACGTTTGTTTATTATTCTTTCGGTGGGAGGGATGGTCAGCTAACATCTAGCAGAAAACAGCCCTTTGGTCAGATAAAGAATTGAACAGAGCGGTGTATGATCTCTGTGCTCTGTTTGAAGTACTGAAACCACTCTCTCTCTCTCTCTTCCCTGCTTTTATCTGTCAGAACCATTTGTTCTCCTTTCACCTCACTTTCACTGTGACAGATCCTCACTTGCTCTCTATTTTTTATCTTCATTCCCTTCTCTTGCTCTCTCTCTTATGCATTGATAGTCTGTTCTGCTTCAAAACAGCATATAAACCAACTGCCACCTTTTCCAGGGCTTAACCTGGACCTGCTCGCCAGCTTCCCTCTCCGGCCACTGAGGTCAATTCGCCACACTTCACCCTAATCAGTGTTTGAGGCCACGGCCATTAGCATAATGAATATGATATGAGTATGAAAATAAGAACCTGACCTGTGACATATGAGCATGAAGTCATGCAAATGACCAGTGATCCATGAATAAAGGGAAGGAATGTTTTCGTGCCTGTATGAGTGTGTGTGTGAGAGCATGTGTGTGAGTGTGTGTAAGCAGCAGAAGCTCATAGCCCAATAATTAGCAAAATGCTTTTTAGCATCGTGCACGCCTTAAACCTTAAACCATGTGCAGTTAGTATAAGTATCTTTTTTTTTATGTTATTTCAAATTTTTCCCATTGTCTCCCCAGTTTACACGGCCAATTACCCAACCCACTCATTAGGTTTCCCCCTATCACTAGTAATACCCCCAACACACCAGGAGGGTGAAGACTAGCACATGCTTCCTCCGATACATGTGAAGCCAGCCACCACTTCTTTTCGAGCTGCTGCTGATGCAGCATTGCCGAGCAGCATCACAGCGCGCTTGGAGGAAAGCGCAGCGGCTCAGTTCCGACACATCAGCTCACAGACGCCCTGCACTGCAGACATCACCCTAGGAGTGATGTGGGGAGAGAGCGCCATCTACCCACCCGGAGGAAGCAGGGACAATTGTGCTCCCTCTGAGCGCCATCTCAGCTTGATGGCAAGGCTGCATGAGCGGGGGTTCAAACCGGTGACCTCCCGCTCATAGCAGCGCTTTAAACCGCTGGACCACTAGGCGCACCCATAAGTATCTTTATAAGATCTGCATGTGATTTCTTTTATTTTTTTTTATAATTTTATTTCTAAATTATTTGTGATGACTTCCCGGTTTCTCCCTAATTTACAAGGCCAATTACCAAACCCACTCATTAGGACGCCCCCCATCACTAGTGATGCCCCAACACACCAGGAGGGTGAAGACTAGCACATGCCTCCTCTGATACATATAAAGTCAGCCGCCACTACCTCTTTTCCAACTGCTGCTGAAAGCGCCATCTACCCCTACAGAGAGAGCAAGGCCAACTGTGCTCTCTCAGGGCTCCGGCAGCTGATGGCAAGCTACATGAACAGGATTCGAACCGGCGATCTCCTGATCATAGTGGCAGCAAATGTTTGATTTCAATTAATTCTTTTTTTGCTATTTTATATACTTATATGTTGTTCTACAAACATACATACGTAGGTATAAATACTCTACGCCACACAAAAATGCTAGATATAGTTCTGCCCATAAATATTTGGACAGTGACACAATCTTTAATGATTTGAGCTCTGTATACCACCATACTGGATTTGAAATTAAACAAAATAGATGCATTTGAAGTGCAGGATTTTAGGTTCAATTCAAGTTGCTGAACAAAAATATTTCAGGAAGCTTTTAGGAATTACAACCATTTATCTACAAAGACTCAAATTTGGGAAATAAATGATCTCAAAAGCTTTTAAATGGGCTGAATGGGCTATTTTATTGTTAATGCATCTTCCGTTAAGCAGGTAAAAGATCAGGAGCTGATTCCAGGTGTGGTATTTTTATTTGAAAGCTGTTTCTGTGAACCCACAACAAGCGTTCAAAGATGCTCTCAATGGAAGTGAAAGATGAACAGATCACAACTAGCCTGAATAAAAGAGGAAATGCATCAAAAAGAGACTTAAACAAGAGAAATGTAAGGAGTCGCCAAATCAACAGTTTGGTACATTCTGGAGAAACAAGAGTGAAGTGGTGAGCTCGAGAACTCAAAAAGTTCTGCAAATCTATGGACTTTCCCATGACTGTCTTTAAAAAAAAGACTTTATGAGAGGGTTCACCACAAGGTGCAAATCATTAATAGAAAGGCCAGATTAGACTTTACCAAAAACACTTCTAAAGAAGCTGGACTAGTTCTAGAACAGCTTTTTTTGGACTGATGAAACTAAGAAGGAAATGAAGGAAAGTAGAAAGTATGGAGAAGGTTGGTAAGGGCTTGAAACAAAGCTCACCACATCCTCTGTAAAACATGGTGGTGGTAGTATGGGTGTGCATGGCTTCCAGCAGCACTGGATCACTAGTGTTTTTAAATATGTGACAAAAGACTGCAGCAAAAGGATTTGTCCAATTACTTTTGAGCCCCTGAAATGAGGAGAAATGAAAAAATGTATGCAATTTCTTTTTTTTGCACCATAAAGGTCTTTCTTTAAGCAAGATCTTTTTTTTTTTTTTTTGGCCCGCCACCACCCCCCCTCTTCGGAAAACTAAAAATACTTTATTATTTATTACTTTTTAAACCCCTCCGATACCCCACCACCCAACTCTTCCAACTTCACCCCCCCCAAAAAAAACAAAACAAAAAAAAAAACAAACAAAAAAATGTATGCAATTTCTAAACAATTAATATTATATTTCCAGTGTTGTGAAAAGCAGAGCCCAATTTATGATGATTGTGTCACTGTCCAAATATTACCATGCCTAATTGTGCAGTAGAACAGATTATAGATTCTCCAGAAAAAGCATTAGGAAAAAAAATCATAGGCCAAAAGAAAATTGGACACTTACACTACACAGATATTCATGCAAGCCTACTGGAACACATGAATACGCCAGAGAGGCAGAAAAACAGACAGCGAGACAAATGGCCTGGAAGAAAAGGAGAGGAAAAAAAAAACAAAGTGGACAGAAAATAGAAGAGCAGCACTTTGAGGCATTCCGTCAAACAAAAGACAAGCGCTCCACACAGAACAGGGAGGCAGAGGAGTACAAGTCATGCCACAAAGAGTTTAGCCTGGGTATAAGCCCGAGGGCAGACTGCTGATGCTCCACTGCTGCCCCAAACGTATAAAACCTTTCAGCAGATTTCTGATTGGCCGAGAGAGCGAGCGGCCAGTTCGGGGCGATTCCAAAAATAGCCGCCTCGGAAAACCGCCACTGCCTGCACAGCTACCCAAGACGCTGCTGCTCTTTCTGAGGATATTTGTGAAAGGGAAAGTCTTTAATGAAGTGAGTGAGCTGCCCTCTTGCCCTCCCTCTACTGAGAGCAGTGATATACAGTAGGAACATGTCCCAGAGGAAAGCTCTGGGTCTTCTGGGTTTGGGTAGCTGACGGGTCAGAGTGCACTCACGTGAACTCTTCTTTTTTTTTATTTTTATTTTTTTATGTTACAACATAAACAGTGTTCACAACAAAAAACAGTGTTCACGAACGATTTGGTATACAAATCCATTTATGGTCATCAAAACCTTTCCTGCTATGAAAAGCAAATTGTACTTTAGAAGAATAAATGTTTTATTTTACAACTATTTCTAATAAAAAACTAAAAAACAAACTAATAAAAAACAAACTATGTCTTCATAAAATATGTTATTTTTTAAGGCATTTGGTTCCAAAAGTGCTTTAAGCAACTAAAGGTTTTAAGCATTTTTATTTTCTCCCAAAAGCAAAAGAGACAGGTGTACCCAAACTTTTCAGTTGACTGTAAAAGATGCTGAGCTGAGGCCAGACCAGAAGGACTCCTATCAGAAAATGAATGCAGAAGCCAAACCTAACCAAGGTTAAATAAGTATTTTAATAAAGTTGGCTGAGGACAAAGCCTTAAAAAAGTTTGAGCAACAACACATTTAATTTTTTTATTTTTTTCAAGATACCAGAAAAAGGTCGGTGTTGGATCACTGCTGGACGGAGGTAAGATATTAATAATTCATGTAATTCCCCTGTTTGGTGGAAGTTTAATATAAACAAAACCAACAATGGACCTCAGCTGGTTTATTATGTTTAACATGTCTTTTATTACCAAGTAACAGCAGATGTTCAGTGATGTAGCTTATCTATATGACGTGAATGGAAAAATACATGGAAAATTCAGAAGATTCCACTCATGCTTTACACCATGTACTGCAGTTACTCTTTAAACTAATTCTGCATTTTACATCTGCTAACATGTGGTATATTGATAAATGTTACAGAACCAGTGAAGTGAAGAACATTTAGAGAACATTACATCACATTATGACTATACTGTATTTTAAGTAAAAGGTACAAAATTATCATATTTGATGGTTTCCTAAAAATGTAAAAAGTTATCTAAGCACTACCATAGAAAAAACACTTTAAAGGAGATGAATGTTTTTTTTTTTATTAAGGTTCTCTAAATGATGCAATAAAAATACTTTTTATTGAACCACTGTATTTTTTTATTCCAATATTTTATCGATATTCAAAAACATAAAAAACCTAAAAAATATATAAACTTAAATAATCTTTTACTTAAATTTTAAGTGTGTTTTTTATTCTATGACCATTGTTTCCTAAAATGTAATTTAAACATTTACAATTTATATCTCCTAGCTTATAGCACAGCAATATATTGCGATATATATATATATATATATATATATATATATATATATATTTAATAGGGATAGCCAATTTGACCTTAAAATAATGTCACAGTATTATTTTATATATAGAAATAATGATACTCTTGGCGATATGACAAAACCTAATTTCAAGAATATACTACTTTATTTACGATAATAATATATAACAGTTTTACACATTTAGTAGCTACAACAAATAAGTAATAAAGTAATAAAGTAATGCAGCAACAAAAATCTACCATAAAATATTTATTGCATGCATATAAACTTCAAGCAAACAATAATAAAATGAAATACAGTAAATGGCAAAACAAACAGGGAATATCTGTTTTATGACTGTATGACTGCAATATTATATATGGTACATACATATGGTGAAATGATCTAATTTCATGGCAATACATATTATTTTTCCTCTAATAAGATTTTTTTTCTTACCAAGCACTGTATAAGTAATAATAATAATAATAATAATAATAATAATAATAATAATAATAATTATATTTTATTTATATAGCGCCTTTCCTGAAAACTCAAAGCGCTTAACAACACAGCCATAGACAAAAGGCATAGTGAATAAAAACAAGCATGCATACAAGCACTTACACGTAACAGTGCAAGTATTTATATATACATATAAAAAAAATAATAAAAAAAAGTGTAAGAGTATTTTGCTTATTTTAGGAATAATTCAATTTTAAATAATTAACTTAGCATAAGGTGAAAATCTTCTTAAAATTTCCCCTCATGCTAAGTAATTTGAGCTCATAACAAGCATAAAAGTTACCTGCCAAGTTATTCTGATTCTTAAGTCAAAATTTGGGCTAACAAATGAGTGATTTAAGTCTTATTTTACTAATTATTTTACTAATTATGTTTTGCAATAGATTGCTTAAAAAAAGAAGACTAAGAAAATAGATTGCTTACCCCATCGGCAGATTTTTTTTTTTGCTTAATATAGGCATATACATCTCAATTTACACACATTTTTTCTAGTTTTCTATTATTTTTTTTTTTTTTTGCAGTGAATCTGAATACTGAATCATAACCCTGATATAGAGGTACGTATTATATTGCTTTGTAAGTTTTGCCAATACACAGTCCTTGTTTTAAGAATGATTTACTATAGAAATATTTAGCTTTTTTGCTTTCTTTGGCAGCACACAGAAAAAACTGGACTCGTTGGACTTGTGTTTTTGTATGTGCGTCTCGAGTAGTGTTATAACCTCTGCCAGAAAAACTTTGTAACAGATCCGTTAATAAAGCGGAGCTTGGTAAAGTAAAGCCCGTGGATGTGAGCAGAATGAGCCGTGTGAGCTGAATGTCTACAGTGAGGAGTGACAGGCAGAATAAAGGAAGAATTATCAACTAATAATACCCAATATTATTGGTCTGTGACAGCCATTCTTTCTAGCAACACTCCAATACGGACCGATTCTCCTATTAGAGGCTACACTTCGGGTTCTGAGCTCGGCAAATATTGCAATAAACCGGCCGCCCACCGTGTTTCTATATCTGAAGCCTCACCACATGCAGATGAAGATTAGTCACTGTAGCCCAAAGCTCTCTTCACACCGGCAGTGTAAGAATGCACAAAGGAGCTCGTGACTCACGGACAGATTGTGTAAGGTTTGTTTAGGCTGAAATTCTACCTTAATAAGGGCAAAGTCAGGTGATTCCTGGCCAACATCAGATAATGCAGGGATCATATCATACTGATAACAGTGGAATTTAAAAATAAGGGAAAGTCGTCTCACCAGCTCTACAACTAACAGTCCACACACCCCTACAATTTAGACAAGGGTAAAATCACCTTCAGCAGCCTCTTAATTTAATATTATAATATCAGCATTAACATGCACTTATAAAATAATCTGATTAAAAATGTATTTCTGCAGTTTTCTGATTATTTAAGTAGTCAGCACCCCCCGAATTTCAGTTTAATCCTTCCAGATCCTGCATCCATTACACTGGATATCAGGTAATCACTACTTTTTTTAATGTTTTAATGAGAACAGACCATACACCAGCCAATGAAAATGTTTAAAAGCAAATGAAATACAAAAAAAAACACAATACAAAAAAAAAAACAGCAAGTAATAAGAGCTCATCTTTATTATCATGAGATTTTTTCTGTTAAGGGATGTTTTGTGATATAAAAAGGTCAATCTCAATTATAAAAAAAAAAAAAACATTTTTATGAGTTTTATGAGTGCCAATATCAGCTGGTAATGCACTGTAACCGAAGCTCTCCATGTCTTACTCCGCCACATACAGGTAACCTAGCAACGATGCAGCGCTTACAAACCAAACGGTGCAGCTACAAACAGAGCAGCAATGGAACTACTTTAACTCACAGAGTTTTATAACAAACAGATTGTATTTTTTCATCCTCTTTAACTCTAAATCTTGCAATAAACAGTGATAGTGGAACTGTGGTATAGCATGAATAGCATAAACCTCAAGTGTATTATTGCTTAAATATAGGAGCAGTAAATTTAACGTGTGCAGATGACATTTGATATTACAGCTTATGTTTAACATACTGCCACCTGCTTATAAAATGTTCCAAAAGCTTTGCCATAGATTTTGCCATTATCTATCAAACTTTTATCGCTTGTAAATCTAAATGTATGGCATCTATTTGTAAAAAAAAATATTTATACAAAGGGAAAAAGCATGGGAGAATCCCGTAAAAAAAAAAAAAAAAAAAGGCCAGGTATGACCAGAATAATAACGCCAGCATTATTTCCACCTTGTAATAAACCAGAGGAAATCCAGATCTCACCATCAAAACCTACAAAGTGTCTCTGACTTCACATTTTAAACCTGAATTTCTTTTGGGTTCTGATGGTTGAGGCAAGCAACGCGCCGCAGAAAAGCATATTAAACGTGATAAACGGAGTCCCATTTAGCAGAGAGCTATTTCATGCCTTCTTGGTTCAACAGATATCAAATCAGCTCAGTGTGTAATCTGAAATGATACAGCGATCAAAGCAGCAGCAGCAACAGCAACAGCGACGGTGGAAAAAAGAGAAACACAGTAAATATGATCTTACTTGGATCTGATTTGGAGAACGTGTCCCTGTCGAGCAGGTTTCTGAAAAAGAAAGAAAAGAGAACACCGATATTTTAAACTGAACAAGAACGATATTTGAATTTTTTTTTTTACTTTTGATATTTGATTTTAACTGCATTACAGTAGCTCCCTCATGACTTCATCTATTTCAGCTCAATGGATTCTGATCTTCATAAAAAATGCATTAAAAACTAAAGAGAACATGAGAAACAAGAAACAAGTAATTGAATGTGGTTCACCTGAGTCCCAAAGCATTTAAAATGTCTATTAAAAATGATAGTTCAATCATTTTCTATTATTATAGTGGTATTCTGGGTAGACTCAGGTTTTGTTTTTTAGATTGAATCAATTAAGTATAAAAACTTGCAAAATAGAAGACATCAAGAGGGAGTGTACATCTTGTATGTATCATCTTGATTAGGGCTGCAGTCATTAGTCGATATAATAGACAATGTCGATTATTTCAATCAACGCTAGGTGGTTACTATGGTGTTGCTACGTGTAAGAAAAAATTATAAACATCAGTCATTGTTATGGTAACCCAAATGGTTCCTATATAGTTGCTATAAGTAAAAATAAATTATATATATATTTGTGTTTAAACATCAGCCATTGCTAGGGTATACCAAGTGGTTGCTACGGTGTTGCTAGGTGTAAACAAAATGTAAAAATGTTTATATGTAAATATCAGACATTGCTATAGTTTCTCGAGAGTTTGCTATGGAGTTGTTGTGGAGTTGCTGGGTGTAAAAAATATATATATATAAATGTTTATGTTAGCATCAGTAATCACTCCAAAGGGTGATGTTGATCAGCACAAGGCGTCGCTGCGCTTTCCTCCGAGCATCAGCAGCAGTTAAAAAAGAGGCGGTGGTCTGACTTCACATGTATCGGAGGAGGCATGTGCTAGTCTTTACCCTCCTGGTGTTGGGGCATCACTACTAATGGGGGAGTCCCAATGAGTGGGTTGGGTAATTGGCCGTTTAAATTGGGGAGAAAATAGAAAAAAAAAAAACAAAAAAAACAATAATAATAATGTTTTATTGATTTGCATCCTTATTTGACATTTCAAAGACCAATAGTGATAGTGATGAAAAATCTATTGCACAGCACGTGTGTGTGTGTGTGTGTATGTGCGTGTGTGTCTGTGTGTGTGTGTGTGTGTGTGTGGACAGCTGTAAGGGTCATCTGATTGATGAAGACGAGCACTGAGAGAGAGTTGGAGTGTAATCATCATTAAAAATCGTCTACTGGTCTTCACGATCTAATTACCAGAGAGGGCAGCCATGAAACACGACATGACAGACTGAGGGGCATGCGTGCGCATACACACACACACACACACATACATTAGCAGTGTTATTTACACCATACTATCACTGATAGGGTGAATCCCATTTCTCCCCTTGGCCCTACCCCTTACCCCTACCCCTTCTTTTCGAGTGTAATCCTTCCCCTTGGAACGGAGTTACAAGGGGAAGGGGTAAAATCCTACCCCTAGGAATTGGGACAACCCTTCAAGCACCCGGTGAAAGGTGAATCTTATTGAAAAAAGCCTCCATAATATACTAGAAATTGTATATCACACTGGTTCCCAACACTGGTCCTGGAGCAGGTAATGTGTTCCAAAAAACAATATAATGTGCAAGAATATGGGTCCTCAGTGACAGAGGAATCACTGGTATATCACAATGACGTTTGTCAATGAACAATAAATACATAAATAAATAGCACTGATTTATGACCAGGCTACTAGCGGTGGTGTGTAGGTAGACCCTGCTGGGCTGATGTGATGATAGCAGTGGAGCGCTAAAGTTCAGTAGCCTAGCTGCTGGTTAACTAGTTAACTTTAGGGCATTGTATGTGTACAGAAAGGGGGCAGGAGGTGCAGAAATTAATTAATATTGTCCATTCCTTAATTCCTCTGTGATGGGGAGCTGAAATTAGCTCTGATTATTTTTTATTTTATTTATTTTTTCCGTTCCGCCTGCCGTCTGTTGCACCATTTAAGGTGGAACGGGAAAGTTAGCTAGCTAGCTAGCTACCGAAACGAACTACTAGCGAACTTTTTATGCTTGTTACAAAGAATTCAGCCATAAAACATCAAAACTACACAATAAACTAAGGTAATACAGTGCTAATCGTAATTTTTAACATGGAAAATACTTTCTTTGGTCGCTTGTTCCGCCATCTTGCCAGTCATTCTCATACCCCTCGGTACGAAGTGTGGGTCTGGAAAATCTCCGTTTGAAGGGCTAACTAGCCCTACCCCTTACCCCTACCACTTCATCCTAACAGGAATCGGGACACCCCTACCCCTTGACGTGCACGCGCAAAACAGAGGGGTAGGGGTAAGGGGTAGGGCCAAGGGGAGAAATGGGATTCACCCATAGTCTTTCCCCTTTACATACCACACACTTACTTCATAACACACTCAACTCTGCCTGCAATCTCCACACACACACACACACACACACACAAACACACACACACAGACATACACTTGTGTTGAGAAGGTGAAAACTGCAAATCAGGCACACAGTGTCAAACTCCCATGAAAAGACATGACATGAAGTGGTGTGGAATGATCTGATAGAGAACACACCTCACAGCAAACTCCGCCCCCTGATTCTGTGTGATGAGAGTATATCCTCTTGAGACCCAGTGTCCTCATATGTGGACATTACATATATGTTTCTCTGATTCTGAATTTTTTTAAATGCTGACCATTTGGCGTCATTTAGAGACACCGCTCGTACCATCCAGTGGTCACATGACAACATCACGCACGTTGAAAACAAGATAGCGGGAATCCCAATCAACAGTTTCTACAGCCAGTCCAAACAGAAACACGGGCCATGTAAAAAAATCTCATCCAGTTTTTGCATTTGAAGCTAAAATTTTGTTTTTGGACTAATTGGGTCCTTCTGATCCCTAAATCTAACTTTTAACTACTGTCCCCATGTAAGCAAAAATGACTTCCTGTACACAGATTCAGTTTTGTACTTGTTAGATCCTACTAAGGAGGATATAAACTGCATTTCAAAAGTTTGAGGACACCTTGTCTTCGTGTATATAACTATTAAAATGGAACTCTGTGGGCCCTATTTTAGCGAGATCTATAGGTGAGCTGTCAACCATGCAGCTTGATTTATTGCATGTTATTCTGAAGTCTTGCACAGATTAAAATGCAAAAGGCATGCATTAATTCACTGGGTGTAACGTGAAATAAATTAATCAGTGTGTCACTTGAGATTCTCTTTAAGAGCCAGGTGCACTCTGACTTTGGCGGTTTGGTATTTTAAAGGGGCAGCGCTGCTCTTCACAGAATATTGTTTTTGTTTTTTTTGAACGATTGACAAATTGTCCCTTTTTTTTTTACTCGATTAACAACCCTACTAATTTCTGGTGCTGATGAGAGAATAGAACTCTCTTTATCTGAGAGTGATTTTTTTTTTTTTTGCAAATAAACCAATTCTAACTCGTTAAAAATGAAAAAAGAGGTATAATAAATCCCCCTTAAGAACATGGCACCAACCAAAAAGCATAGTGGTCTAACTTACAACCTAACATAACTCTTGTTAATAAGAATCAAATTTCTTAAATTCAAGAACACTGTAGCAACTGTTAAGCATGGTGGCAGTAGCTTAATGCGGCAGTGGTCAGGCTAAGTTAAAGTCAACATAAGCAACACATAATCAGTCATGTAAGGAGTACTTTTGTCAATCTGCTACTAGATACAAAAATAAAAATCGGAATAAATCTCTAGAATAAATGAATGCCATGTTAGTTGTTTTTTGTGAAAAAGTGCTCTGATGATCAAGTATAACACTGCTTTAGTCTGGTGGAGGAGTGGGGGAGGGGAGAAATTATAGGTTTTTAGCTCTTGCTCATAAATATTCATACATGCAAACATATCGCCTCTGATTGGCTACCAGCACTGCGATGCAGCGAGACGGACAACAGTTAGACACGTTTTAAAATAAAGATAATAAAAGTTTTTTGCAACGTCATTTGATACTTTACAACATGTGTAATACCCTGTTAAGTGCAGTTTAGCCACTGACATAGTCTTAGAGTCTCTGTAAAATGCCAAATCCACCGGAGATCCTATTTAAATCCTATAGTTACACACACAAAGGTGGGAAGTCCAGGTCCAGAAAGTAAAAATCCACCCTAGGGTTTTGTTGGCTAAATGTATTTTTATACATTTAACTAGTGTAAACAGAACTGTTCTAAACATACACCCACACAACCTCTCAATTGTACTTTGCCGGTGGTGTCCCATATAGAAATTCTAACCATTTCTTTCCTAGCTCTGAATTACAGGGCAAAGCATATAACACTGATGTGTTATTTGCACAAACAACACAGGAACAAACTGCCATTCAATTTAATATTTTCCAGTGTTCGTGCATGACACAATGACATTGTTTTGGACATCCAACAGATTCTCATGAGATCCTTACTGAAAGGAACAGACACCCGTCTGCTATATACAGTACAACCTTCAGATGAGCACTCCGACACTGTGTCTGTTTACTGGAAACACAGAGGATCACCTGTATTAAACATTCTAAAAAAATAAATAAATAAAAAATACGCTCTCAGTCTTTATACAGGCAGTCCTGTGTATTAAAACACGAGGCGTTCACGCTTACAGACATGCCGATGTTTGTGGTAAAAGAGCTGCGGGAGCAGAGAGGATGACTAATGGAACAGAGAGAGCGAGAGATCTCCATCGTGAGTCAGCTCCAGCCAGTGAGCAGCGCCATTACCAGAATCAACATTTACTCCACTCGCCAATACGCTGCCGGTTCACTCAGCACACTGAAGGTAAATGTCTGACAGCGCCAATTATTATCAGCCCATTTTCAGAGCTGATGTTACAGCTGATATTTCAGAAACAGAAGAGTATTTTCCCGTTTGATCGACCCAACAACGATTAATCATCACTGTTACAGCAGGCCTCAGATTGCAGTGTGTCATACAGGCCTTCTGTTTTACCTTCAAAAAGAGCGGGAGGAGAACTTATAAAATAATAACTGTAATAAAACTGAGAACAATGCCATTACATCTGATACCAGTCTGATTTTGGCATGTGATTAGGATGGCTTGGGTTTGGAAGCTTGGGTATTTTGTTGCTGTCGAAAAAACATGCATCTCCAAAACTGAAAATTTACAAGGAAGAGATAAAACCTTAGTGTTCAATGGAAGTCCATGTAAAAAGACTTAATTTCAGGTCATTTGGAAAAAAAATCTGATTCATCCATTTATCAAGACATTTTGACACAGTGTAAAATAAATTTTGTTTATTTAAATTATGTATTTATTTGAAAATCGACCAAAATAGAGATACTTGTTCATTGGACAGTAACCATTCATCCATTTTCTGTGAATCTGGTGAAAGAATTTGGTGTCAGGAATCATAAATGCTTCTATAATGACGTCACAATAAGTAAACACACATAAAACCACTATGGCACCTCCCCTCACCCGTCAACCCCCACCAGAGCCCCACCCACTAGATTAGTCATTTCAGCCTGCTTGGTTGAGAACCTCAGACAGTACACAGCAGGATTAGGCAGCTGACTTTGTCTGAAGGAGGAATCTGTAGCAAGTCAGGGTGGGCCTGTAGTAATTCAGCAAGGAGGGGAAATGTTCAAATAATGTGTTTTGTGCTTCTATCACAGTTAAGCATGAACTAGCTTGTTAGTGTTTTGACATTTAGCAGAAGCTAACACTAACGTGGTTAGTGGTAAACAGCTAGCATAAACACTGAGTGGCCAGCAACAGCTTATTTGCATAAAAGTGACTTTAATTAAGCCCTTAAATGTCTCATTTTGGAAGGAACTAAAACTAAAATCTCAGGTGAGAGTGATTTTGTGCAAAAGAATTAATTACCGTATTTTTCGGACTATAAGGCGCACCGTATTATAAGGCGCACGATGAGTGAACGGTCTATTTTTAGTGTTAGTCCATACACAAGGCGCACTGGATTATAAGGCGCACTAAATGAAACTTTATTTATATCAGTAACAATAACTCTGAGCAATAAATCCTTCACAATATCTGTGAAAAATAACAACATCTCTGAGCAATAAATCAACAAGCACAGCAAGTACGTATTACTCCGCGACGCTCCTGACAACGGTAGCCGCAACGCTCCGACAGACCATAATATTATGTTGAAGCACAGCAAGTACGTATTACTCCGCGACGCTCCTGACAACGGTAGCCGCAACGCTCCGACAGACCATAATATTATGTTGAAGCACAGCAAGTACCGCATTACTCCGCGAGGCTCCTGACAACGGTAGCCGCAACGCTCCGACAGACCATAATATTATGTTGAAGCACAGCAAGTACCGCATTACTCCGCGAGGCTTCTGACTATAATAGCGTGTTGTGCCGAATTCGGTGAATAAAACGGTTTTAAAACAGAGATAAAGATTGGATAAGTTTCATTTCTGGATGAAGTGATTTCCAGCGCTGTTTGGATATAACTGTGGATTACAGGAGACTGGATTGATGGATTCTCTTTAGTCTGGACGCGTTTTGAAGGTAGGACCTGTGGCTGAGCGCGGGTGTGTGTTCGGGGGGTGGCGGCAGTGACCGGAGGTTACCCCAGGACAAAAGGAGAGCCTTTTATTACTGGAAACATGCGCTCTGACGCAGCTCTAATTCATGAAACATACATCCTACAGTAAAAGCACAGTTCTGGAATCCGGAGAGCCAGACGGTTCGAATGGTGTATGACATGACCGCATTCGATGAAATATGGACGAACGATAAACGCAAATATGAGAGTTATGAATTATTAAAATCATAACCAAGGCATATTTCGCCCTAAATGTTTATTTTCTGAAAGGATATTCCGCTAAATAGGCTAAATAGCTCAAAAGCAGAGATTCTAAGCTTTAAAATGGTATATTGGATGTCTATATTGAACCTGTAACTGTTCATAACTATTCAGAAACACAGCCAGTTATGAAATATTAAATATTTCTGGCCCGCCGGTGGGCCAGCGCGTGTTAAGAGGTTAACTTTACTTAGAAGTGGGCGCTAAAAAGAAACAGTTTGTGCTATTACCCCAGAACGGGTGGAAAGGAAAGTTTACCGTCACCTTGTTCTGGCCACGGAGCTACAGTGGAAACTAGCTACCCTGAGCCACAGCCGAGAGGCAGTACGGCAGTCAAAGGTAACCGCGCGCTAGCCCAAGAGGGGGATCTTTTTCTGGCGTGGGTGAGGAATTCTGCACAACAGAGCGCCGTGTACCACATAAAATCGAGGTCAGTAAACACAAGCAAAATCCATACACAAGGCGCACTGCATTATAAGGCGCAATGACGATTTTTGGGAAAAAATAAGTATTTTAAGTGCGCCTTATAGCCCGAAAAATACGGTAACTTGTTTTGTATAACCCATAGACCTATTGTTACTGTTGTAAAAGAGGTATGATATGTCCCCCCACTTAAGAACACTGCACAAGCTGTTAAGCATGGTGGCAGTAGCCTAATACTTACATTTAACATTTTTCCCCTCAGCTGTTAGATACAAAAATAAAAAAAAAGCTTAGCTTCATAATCAAACAGCATATGAACTATATTTCAGCTATATTTTAAATGGGCTGTCCCTATTGGTTGTCTTTATATGCGTCTATACACAAGAAACTCAAGAAAACTGGGTAACCTAAATCTCACAAGACCTCTTAAAGCACCCTTATCTAATGCCTTAAAGCCTCCATCTATAACTACTAATCCAATGTGCCAAATAAGATAATTATTTAATGAACATTTTTTTTATTCATTTAACTTGTAATTCATATTCTTATCTATTATGCTTATTATAGTATATTAAGGCATGGTAGATAAGCAAATTAGCACATTTTTTTCTTGCCCAGTAATTAAATAATTAGTATGATATGATACGATATGATGTTATAGCTGTTACTAAACCATAAGACATGATATGATTTACTGTATAAAAGGTCTGCAGATTAACATCACTGTGAAAAGCAGGAATGTCATTTTTAATTAGCTTTCTTGATTGTTTTGTCATTTATAAATTATGATAAGATAATTAGCTCATTTATCAGCTCAATGACTTTAGCTACAAGCTATTAACTATTTCACTGTAATATCAGCTTATGTGCTAAGTTAGAGAAGAGCAGTAAGGCTTAGAGCTTCAGTTGGGAGAGAACTCTTGTTGATTATTGCTGCCGTTACTGGGCTAAAGATCTGTAGAACTGCTGTTGAGAAGCTGATCTGGGTCTGTGGGACATTTAACGCGTCCTCTGGGCGAACTGAATGAAGCTGAATCCCTTCAAACTACAGCTGAGCTCATACAGAGCCACGGACCATTAGCACAAGATGCTTCCACATCCCCTGATATCCCAGACAAATCCCTGAGACTGCTGAAGGCTTCTAGTGTGGGTATGTGAGAATGTATGTGTGTGTGTTCCTTCATAGCATAGCGTTGAATGATTCTGTGAGGTCAATAAAATATATTTTGTATTTTTCACACTATAAGGCGCATCGGATTATAGGGCGCATTGTGCAACACCAGTAAGGAACAGTGGTGTCGCCATGTTTTCCTTCTATTTTAGCAGGTCTCACTGCTGCTGATGGTGAGGGGGGTACTAGGTTAAGCTAAACTAAGTAAACAAAACTGTAGTTTCCTAAACAAAAAAACATTTTCAAACGAGCACTGGATATTAATCTACACAGATTTCTCTCCTGAAAACTCTTTATTCGGGTGAGTAAAGCGCTTCAGTTTATTTACGAAGCGCTTAAATTTCCAGATTTCTAAAAAGGCTGGGTGCATTAGCATTAGCGGCTAACCGATAGCCACATTTAGCACTAGAAAATGACAACTTACAGCCAAAGTGATATAAGTTTGCTTACGCATAGGCTACTGTCCGATATGCTTGCCTGTGAGAGAGCTAGTTCTTAGCGGGGTTAGTGGCTAATGCTGCTCCAGCAGTGCTAGCCGGGGTTAGCAGCAGGCTACAGGCCGATTATACTTACCTCTGAACGGCAAAAAAGCTAGCGCTTAGCATGGTTAGTGGCTAATGCTAATACTGCTCCAGCTTTGGATCTGGAGGTCCCCCATTTGCAGTTCTAACAGCAGGTGTGGAGCGGTCTGTCGCAATTACTATATATTACTTTATTACTATATAATTACTATATAAAACTATTTTATTCTGGAAGATATTTTGTCCCAGAAATTATTTTAATAAATGATATTATTGTTCTTAAAAAATGCCACTGACATGATTAACAGAAACATTTCATTATTATGAAAATTTACATGAATGACTATTAATAAAAATATATCAATCATGTCTCCCCTTTCTTCCAGTTATTGTATTTACTATAAGTTATTTTACTTAATAAAGATCAAGAATATATCAATAAATAATTTGGTTTCAGTTCATTTGGTTGTTTAATGTAAAAAAAGAAAACAAATGAGAAGAAAATCACTAATGCATTCACTGACTCACTGCACAAACAGCAGGACAAGAATATGAAAGATCGTTGAAATCACGCAAAATGGCTTATAAATTAAAAGCACACACTGAACCAAGCACAGTGTTTACATCAGTGAGTGAATGAGGCAGAATAAGCGCTTAGCTCAGGCTACTGTAAACATCACTTATCCGCTTTAGTCACGCTCAGTGATTGGCCTCCTGCATTGTGTTTTAATCACTGAGGAATGGAGTGGTCAGAGAGGATCAGGTGGTTTGCTGGAGATTAGTGCCCGGCTGATCTATCAGTTAATCAATAACATTGACTGATATTGACGACCAGCAGAAATACAGGCTGAACAAGTGACACTACAAACCATAAAAAAAACATGTAACAAAATATATATATATATATATATATGTATACTGATTACAAAGCTCACTTTTAAAACTACTATAAAAAAAAGCTTTTTTCTTAAGAGAATTAATCAAAAATGAATCTGTGTAGCTCCGCCCCCTGTGCTACAGTGTGTAGGGTTGAGGGTTTAAGTTTTTATCTAAGATTAAAAAGCGTGATCACAAACTCACCAACAAATCTACGTTAAATTAGGTTTTAAAATAATTAAATAAATAAATAAATAAATGTATGATGCTCTATTAATTAATACTATTAAGAACATATTATCAGTTACCAGAAATGTACTTTACGTCTGTCAGAGAGAGAGAGAGGACAGTGAGTCTGAGAAAAAGAGAGATGGAAGGTGAGAGAGAAAGAGACAGAGAGGTGATCTAAGGATGCTTTTACACCTGCCTCGTTTGGACCGGACTTTCAGACTTTTCAGGACGTTTTCACACCTGTAGTTCGTTTCTCTGGTCCGAATCAGTTAATGAGTTTGTTTACTTGGACCAACGCACCAAAATTGCATGCATGGACACAGTGATTGTTCACAGCTGTGGTAATTAGCGTTATCAGTATCATATATCATATATCAGTTTAAACTGTGCTTGCTTTATCAGCAGTTTAGCTCAAATAAACGGCTTATATTTCATAGCTAGATCCGATCGAGACCGGATCACGTTCTCACCACAAGCGAACCGCTCCAGAGTTCGCTTGGTACCAGACCGAGACCACCTCCTCTAGCTGGTCTCGGTCAGGTTCTTTTGATCTGCACCCGAGTGCGATTACTGTTTTCACACCTGCTCAATCGAACCGCACTAAAGTTACAAACTGACCAGAGTTCATTTTAACTGGACCAAATAGTGCTGGTGTGAAAACGCCCTCAGTTTGGTCCGAACCAAAGTAGCAGGTGTGAAAGGGGCCGCGAACCACGGTCCGGACCAAAGGACCAGATTTTGGTCCGACCAAGAGAGGTGGTCTTGGTGCAGTGTGAAAGCGCTTTTCTGTATGGTTCCAACTTTGGGACCAATTACAGGAAGCTGAGCAGGTGTTCCTCAACAACAGCAGCAGAAGAAGTAACTGTAAAAGCAGGAAATATGAGCCATGGAAGCACATGGGGCGAGAAGGAGACGAAATGTTTAATTGAAATTTGGTGCGATGAACATGTGAAAAGTGCCTGAAGTTGCTTCTGCTGGTATAAAAAACACAATAGCAGCAGCACTACTATGGAGACAAAATGAATCTGTTCATTCATTTTATCCTTATTCTGGAAAGGCTTTCCGCCGAATGAACCACCTGCTGAATTGTCAACACGCCAATGTCAGACGCATGTCCTTCTAAAACCAATCAGCGTCAAGTTAAGGAAAACGCATCGATATGTAAGTGATGATGAAAGGACGTAGGAGTATCATACAACGGTCTTTGGTGCGCTCCCTAAACTGAAGTGAAAACAAAAATAAGCGGACCAAATATATACAATGTAGCAAACACATGAACAGATGTGAAAGCACCCTCAGACGCATTTAAAACAGATACAAATCCCATCACTCCAACCACTTCAGGAGGTGATCTCAGAAAAAGTCTGACTAACCAGAGAAGCGTTTGGCTATCACGTGTAAATACATGTGGTTAAATCTAATAAGGATGCAATACAGATATAAATCACATGAAATGACCAGGTGCAAACAGGATCAGTCACAGATGTTCTCTCTTCTCCAGTATCTGCTTATATTGCCAATTGTTTTTTTTTAGACTCTTCTGCTCACTATTCACTTCTCTTCTCTTCTCTCTAACTCAAACTCTTCCAGAGCTTCAGCTAAACCTCGTCTACACTTTCTGTTCTCACTCAGCTCTTCTTCATCAGTTAAGAGCTTATTTCTAAAAGAGAAAGAAAGAGAGAGAGAGAGAGAGAGAGAGAGAGAGAGAAAGAAAGAGAGAGAGAGTCAGGATCTCTGGTATGAGAAGAATCAGGGTGTTTAATTAAATCCCACTCAGACAGCAGACCATGAGCTCCTGATGGGCAAGAAAGCTGAGGAGAGAAATGTGACTAATAGAACTAACCAGGAGAATTCTGCTGAGACCTGCCTACACTCAAACAGCTACACTCAGAGCACTGTGTGTGTGTGTGTGTGTGTGTGTGTGTGTGTGTGTGTGTGTGTGTGTGTGTGTGTGTTTGAGGAACAGATGATGGTTGGTATCTTTTTTTCAACATGTTTTTACAAAAATACACCACGACAACAACTCAGCCAATTACAGAAGATTATGCACTCCAAAATAAAAAGGACTCATAGTGCAGATTCATACTGGATTAAAATAGCTTCACAATGATTACTGTCAGACTATAAACACTGCACACCACAGATACATACTGGATTAGAATCAATTTAGAACAATTACAGTCACACTGTATAAACTTCACAGTGCAGATTCATACTGGATTAAAATCGACATACAACAAATCCAGTCATACTGTGTATAAACAAAACAATGCAGATATATTCTGGATTAAAATTCCTTAAAATGATTATTGTCATATTGTAGGAGCTACACATTTCAGATTCATACTGGATTAGAATTGCTTTACAACAGTAACAGTCATACTGTATAAACTACACATTTCAGATTCATACTGGATTAAAATCGCTTTACAACAATTACAGTCATACTGTATATATTACACAGTGCAGACACATACTGGAATAAAATTGCTTAAGAATGATTATAGTCACCTTATAAAATCTACACATTCATATTCATACTGGATTAAAATCCCTTTACAATTATTACTGTCATATTGTAAGAGCTACATATTTCAGAATCATACTGCACTAAAACAATTGTACAATAATTACAATCATACTGTATAAACTAAACTAAGCAGATTCATACTGGATTAAAATAGCTTCACAATGATTACTATCAGACTGTAAACACTATACACCACAGATACATACTGGATTAGAATTGCTTTACAACAATTACAGTAATAATGTATAAACTACACAGTGCAGATTCTACAAAGATACATACTGGATAAAAATTACTTAACAATGACTATAGTCATACTGTAAAAGTTACACATTTTAGATTCATACTGGATTAACATCGCTTTACAACAATTCCAGTCATACTGTATAAACTACAAAGTGTAGATTCACTCTGGATTATAATTGTTCAACAATTACAGTCATATTGTATAAACTACATTTGTATAAACTACAGTTTCACACTGGATTAAAATAGCTCTAGAATAAATATTGTCAGACTGTAAACACTACACACCACTAATACATACTGGATTAAAATCATTTTACAATGATTACAGTCATACTGTATAAACTACACAGTCCAGATTCATACTGGATTAACATCGCCTTACAACAATTCCAGTCATACTGTATAAACTACAAAGTGCAGATTCACTCTGGACTATAATTGTTCAACAATTACAGTCATATTGTATAAACTACAGTTTCACACTGGATTAACATCTCTTCACAGTGATTATTGTCAGACTGTAAACACTACACACCACTAATACATACTGGATTAACATAATTTTACAACGATTACAGTCGTACTGTATAAACTACACACTTCAGATTCATACTGGATTAACATCACTTCACAATGATTAATGTAAATGTAATTACTGTAAATGTTACACACTTCAGATTCAAATGTACTTTATGATGATTACAGTTAATTATCACTGTTAATATTTATATAGCATGCCCATTATAATATACGTTATAATCCACTACTGTGTGTTGGTTTTCATTTACAGTATTAGAGCTGCTAATTTTGTGGTAATGACGCCCGTCGTCAGTTGACAACACACAGCGTTTTAATAATGTGACACTAATTTTAATTATTTGTCGTTATAAACAAAAAAAACTACTACTAAAAAGTAGTAAACTGGCTTATGGAAAAAAAAAAGTTCTTTTTGCTGTGATTTACAGTAAAGGCCAGTTATATTTACAGTATATTCCAGTTGTTATATTTACTACCATGCCATAAAGAGAGAGAGACAGAGAGACATAGTGAAACAGTGAGTGAGTAGGAAACAGCGAGTGCCCGTGTGTGTGTGTGTGTATGTGGTGTGTGTGGGTGTAAGAGCCTCCAGGCTGGTGTGTCTCTCTCTTCGTGCCACAGCAGTGGACGCTCCCGCCTGGTGACCGTTACCCTGACAACCAGCAGCCAATGGAGACCCCCGCCTCCCTGACTGACAGTTGCTCTTTCTTTTCTCAGAGCGATAAGAAACGCAGTGGAGGATGAAGAGGGTGATCCAGCTTCCTGACACTGTGTGAGTGTGTGTGTGTGTGTGTGTGTGAGGGGGGGACGAAGGAATGCTGTGATGGAAGAATGGAAACACAGAAGAATGAAGAGATGAAGGAGAGGTTGGAAGGATTTAAAGATAAAAGTGACAGACAGATTAAAGGATGGATGGATAAGAAGACAGACAGAGGAGTGGATAAGATGTCAAAAAGAAAAAAATAAATAAAAGAGAGATGAAAGAATAAGATGAAAGAAAATGGAAGAGAAAAAAGGTGGATGATAGAGTAAACGAGTAAAAGAGAAAAAGAAGAATGGAGATATGATGTGTTAAGATGGAAAGATAAAGAAATAAAAGAATGTAAGGATAGAGTGATGAAGGAAAGGAAGGATAGATGGAGAAAGTGATGGAGAAAAAAAGAAGAGAGAAGAGAGACTTCTTCCAGAAAACAACAGCAGAACATACTGTTCAGATGAGGAGAAGAAAAAAGACAAACAGTACAGAACAGAAGAGACAAGAGAGGTGATGAGAAGAGAGGAAAAAAAGAGATGAGAGCAGAAAAGAGAAGATCAAGAAAGAAAAGAGATGAGATTAGAAAAGAAAAGTGAGGATGAAAGAAGAGAAGATAAGAGAAAAAAGTAGAAAGAGTAGAGAACAGAGAAAAAAAGAAAATCTCTAATGAAAAAAGGAGAGCGAGGAAAAGAAGACAATTAAAAGAGAAAGAAGGGAAGAATGAAGAAGAGAGGAGATAAAAAGAGAACAGATAAGTCATAAGATGAGAATAAAAGAGCAAACAAGAGGAAAGAAGAGAAGAGCAAGGGTAAGAGAAAAGTAGAGATGAGAATCAATGAGAAAAGAAGAGAGGAGAAGGGGACAGGAAAAAGTAGAAAAGAAATTTAAGAAGAGGAGAGAAGAGGAGATTAAGAAAAGAGCAAGGGCAAAAGGGAGAAGAGAACAAGGGACGACCACCAATGAGAAGAGAAGTGAAGAAAAGAGATTTAATGAGAAGAGAGAAGAAATGAAGAGATTTAACAAGAAGAAAAGAGAAGAGAAGAGAAGAGAAATTAAGAGAAGAGATTTAACAAGAAGAGAAGAAAAGAGAAGTGGAAAGCAAGGAAGAGAAGAGATTTAACAAGAAGAGAAGAGAAGAGGAAAGAAAGGAAGAGAAGAGATTTAACAAGAAGAGAAGAGAAGACCAAGAAGGAGAACAGAAGAGATTTAACAATGATAGAAGGAAAATAAAAAAGTGAGAGAGATGAGATCTATGAGGTCGAGCAGATGCTCTGGAAGAGCGAAGACATGATAACACAAACAGATAGAGGATAAGAGACAGGAGATCTGTGTGTGTCTCCTGTCTGTGTTCAGCCAGTAACAGGGCTGGGCTGCCCTGAGTGAGATCCCAAACCCTCTCTCTCTTTCTATCTCTTTCTCTTTCTCTCTCTCTCTCTTTTCCTGCAGCCTGACCTGAATAATGCCTCCACTGAGAATACGGCATCTCACTGAACTAGATTCAGGCCACTTCACACTCGCAGCCCCGGCCAGTGCTACACTACTGTGTTTTTGATCTTTGGGAAGGCATGTGACTATCACAATCTGTAGCAATATTAACCACAACACCCCACCATCCCACCCAACCTTCTGTGATGTGTTCCTGCTACACATGTGACACTGTGGATGGAGGTATGTTAAATTTCTGCACAACTTCAGAAATGGAACGCCCCATCCACATGCACCAACTATCAGGCCTCGCTCCCATAATAACTCCCATAATTCATGTCACCTTGCCATGAGCACACTGACCAGTGTTTAACCAACCTCACTCACAAGATAACACCTCACAACAGGGCTGGATGATACAGCCAACATACATTCTTACATTACAATAAATTCTTAATTTCAGTCAATACAATATCACTGTAATATCGATAAGAACATTAATAAAGCCACTGTTGGGTGAAATGGCAAAACTATTATATCACTTTATTTAAAGACGTTACAACACAACGCAACGTATTTATCACAATATTTTGACATACAGACAAAATTAATTATCAGCAGGAGCAGATTCAAATTTTTATTCAATATTTCTGCACATTATCCAATTAAACAAGATGGTTGGTTTTCTCTATATGTTTATTAAAGCATATAGGCGATACGATAGGAAAATGTTTCACAATACAATAAAATATCATCTTATTGCCATCTTTATCTCACAAAGTATAGAGGTGTGGGCGTCCCCAAGCCGTGCTCTGAGGTAAAACATTAGGATGTATCTACCTACTGCTATCCCATGACATTTGCCATGTGACTTCGGTCTATTTTCATAAATAAGGTGCACTGGATTATAAAGCGCATTAAGCGACACTAGTAAGGATGCCTACATCAAAGTGAGCAAGGGTGTCGCCATATTTCCCTTCTAATGGGGAAGCTGGGAAAGCGCCAATGGAAACAAAACTGTAATTCTTAAAAAAAACAAACAAAAAAATACATTTTCTTTCAAAGTCAAACGAGTGCTGGATGTTAATCTACACAGATTTCTCTCCTGAAATCTGTGTATTTGAGAGAGTATAGTACTTCCATTTATTAACAGTAAGCTTAGGTTTCCAAAATTTTGTCTAAGGGTGAGTTTTCAGTGATGTTTCTTTAGCACTAAGGCTTGGTGCAGCAGCATCAGCATTAGCCGCTAACCGCAGCACTAGCAGGACGTAAATGTCGCCCGGTAGCGCTATACTGAGGCACCTTGAGTGTTTCCGGTAAGCCTGGGCGCTATCAGCTAGCGGTTCATCCCATGTGGCTTGTTTTTAACACAGCAAACATGCAGACTAAAGTCCAATATATCCTCCTCTGAATAGCGAAAGAGCTAGCTCTGCGGTTAGCGGCTAATGCGAATACTGTTGCACCCAGCCTTAGAGTGCTGGAGAAACATCACTGTAAACTTACAATCATTTTCCATGATTTCTTCATGTCTTTTCCATGCCTTCAAGGCAAATTTTAATGACTATACAATTTTTTAAAACATCAGTGCAGACATGGACAATAAAACCAAAAATTTGATAAATTATTAACACATTATTTAATAATAAAATGTGTCAGATCCTGAGAGCTCCATTGTGTAGGGCAAAATTACTAAATTTACTCTGAGCTGAAGTTTTTGAACTCAAAATAGATTTTCTCCATCGATAAACTGAAACACAAAGATTTGTCAATCAAATTTCCATGACTTTTCCAAAATTTTCTAGGTATGTTTATTCTTCCAAAACTAATCCAGGCCTGGATATTGTTATTTTTAAATTCCATGACTTTTCCAGGTTTTTCATGACCATACGAGCCCTGATAAACAGTTTCCAGGAGAGAATGTATTATGTAACTACTTTAGCGTAGTGGCTTTACTGCTCCTTTATACCTGGCTGGTGGAATTTGTACATAAGACGCATCGGATTATAAAGCGCACTGATAATGTTTGAGAAAATTAAAGGATTTTAATTTTACCGTATAGTCCGAAAAATACAGTATACGTTCAAATATTTGTGGAAGCCCCTTCTAATAAAAGTATTCAGTTACAATAAGTGGTGCCTGGTGTTCCATCCAGTAGTTTTGGGATGAGTCTGAGGAGCTGAGGTGGGAGGATGAGGTGGGGTGGTGATCATCCAACATCCTGGCCTCACAAACTAGCACACTTGTCACTGATTGCAATCAAATCCCAACAGCAATGCTCCAAAATCTAGAAGAAAGCCTTATCTGGACAGCAGAGACAAAAGTAGGATAGTCTACAGAGCTTTCAGACCTCAAATAAGCAAAGAAAACAAGTTTATATTCACAAAGTTTTAAGATTTCGGAAATCAATATTTGGTGGAAAAACCCTGGTTTTTAATCACAGTTTTTTATGCATCTTGGCATGTCCTCCTCCACCAGTCTTACACACTGCTTTTGAATAATTTTATGCCACTCCTGGTGCAAAAATTTAAGCAGTTCAGCTTGGTTTAAGGGCTTGTGATCATCCATCTGTCTCTTCAATTTGGTAAAATCCAGGAAAAAAATCATCATTAAGTGGTCTCTAATTTTTTTCCAGAGCTGTACTGTAGTTATAGAGATACAGTCAGACACAGCATAGATATATAATAAACGCTATTCTTCAGTAAAGCCAGTGTAATAAACAATACTGTCTGCAATCTGCTGAATATAGACCACACACCATTTAGCTACAGGTCAGCGGAGGCAGACCTACAGGTTACATACTCATACAAACACATATAACACACACACACATACACACACACACACACACACACGCAGAAGAGCATCAACAGCAGGGCAGCTTGAATATTCTCAGTGCCTCTCTCGAAGAGACCTGCCCTAATTTTTCCTGACAAGAGAATGTGAGCAGAGCAGATAGACTGCACACACACACACACTCACACACACACACTCGCTCACAAACACATTTCCACTCACCCCGTGTCATGGACCGATCAAAGCAATGGCATCCATCCAACCACACTAGGACTGTCATTATTGATTACATTGATCAGTGAGTATCTGCTGATCATTTGGAAGTAATTGGAGTTTTATTATTATTAAGACTCCACACACAATAACAAACCAGGCTTAACCTTTAAAAGGGATTAGGCCTGGTTGTAGAATAATTTAACACTAAATTTAAGACTAGGATTAATCCCTGTCCAGGGAGACACAGCATATTACATCATCAGGGGAAAACCACGTACTGGTGGGAAGTATCTGTGTAAAGAAGTAAAGAAGTATCTTTATAGAATGTTAACATAACATATCAACACCTTAATACCCTTTTGTCTGTGTGTATTTATATATAATTTACCTATATATAAAACTGGACTCACTCAGAAAAAGGACCAGCTGTCTCAGAGATTTCCGCTGTCTGTTTCCACTGTAAGTAACAAAGTGAGACAATAGAAAACCACAGACAATGTTCTAGGTAAGACCTGAATTGGCAGGACAAGAAAAACCTCAGATAATCAGAGGAAAAGGATGGTTAGAACAGTCATAGTCAATCCACAGACCAGCTCCAAAGACCTACAACATCATCGTGCTGCAGATGGAGTCACTGTGCATCGTTCAGCTATTTAACGCATTTTGCACTAAAGGATAGGCTGTATGGGAGAGTGATGCAGAAGAAGCCTTTTCTGAGCACACGCCACAAACAGAGTCACTCGAGGTATGCTAAAGCTAAAGCACATTTGGAAAAGCCAGCTTCATTTTAGAATAAGGTGCTGTGGACAGATAAATCTAAAATTTTATAGTTATTTGGAGGGCGGTATGCATGGAGGAAAAGACCAACACTTACAGCTACCCACAGTAAAATTTGGTGGTGGTTCCATCATGCTGTGGGGCTGTGTGATCAGTGCAGGTACTGGATATCTTATTAAAGTTGAGGGTCGCATGGATTTCAGTCAATATCAGAAGATTCTTCAGAACAATGTTCAAGTTGAAGTTGTGCCAGGGCTGGAAAAAATGACAATGACCGAAAAAACTACTAAAGCATTCATGCAGAGGAACAAGTACAACGTTCTGGAATGATCATCTCAGTCCCCAGACCTGAATATTATTGAAAATCTGTGGTGTGATTTAAAGCGGGACCATCAAACCTGAACTGGAGATGTTTTATGAAGAAGAACGGTCCAAAATACCTTCAACCAGAAGCCAGATTCTTATTAAAAACTATAGGAAGCGTTTAAGAGTCGGTTATTTCTGCAAAAGGAGGGGATCTAATAAATATTGATAGAATTTTTCTGTTGGGGTGCCCAAATTTATGCACCTGCCTAATTATGTTTATCCTTCTTTTACTGGAGTAACTGTCACTACTGTTCAGGGAGGACGTCTTACTATATTTTGGAGTATTGCTGTGAGCATTAGTGAGGTAAGGAGACAGACCTATTCTCTTGCTGTATGATTTTGTGAGTGACAATTAAACCTAGCTGTGATTTGATTTGATACAGGTCAATGGTTATTACAGTAGAATCATATCATGGTTGTAGTATTGTGACAATATTGTTTTCTGGGATCTATAATGAATCCTCACCTGTGTTAGGCTTTTTCTCT
Organism: Astyanax mexicanus; assembly: GCF_023375975.1. Classification (NCBI taxonomy): domain Eukaryota; kingdom Metazoa; phylum Chordata; class Actinopteri; order Characiformes; family Acestrorhamphidae; genus Astyanax; species Astyanax mexicanus. Next base: position 19,137,440 of record NC_064409.1, read on the forward strand.
GTAGGTTTTTTAGAAAGCTGTCACCTCGTATGGATTTCCGTGGCCTCACTCTGGGTTTAATTTGAGGCAGTAATAGAGAGATGCCGACTGGTGCGCTGCGGCTCTTAAATAAATTGAACAGTGCTGGAGGTCCCTGAATGTCAGTGGTGTTTGTGTACACCTTAATTAAAACAACAGTTTTACAGATTTTGGATGCTGTGCGAGTGGTGCGCAGTGATGCGCAGTAGTTTTAGCATCTGCAAAATGTGAACAGCAAGAGAGGGCACTGAGTAATCAGTAATCAGAGTGTATGTTAGCCTATAATGTATTATGTCAATGCACACGTTGATTTTTTTAAGGAAAATTAATCTAAAAAGGCTCTAGTCTCTGCCTACAGAGGGCTGAGACTCTCTCTATCTGCCTCTTGCTATGTCTGACTAGTGGTGTTGTATGTCCATCCCCTGATTCTCATCTCTTATTTGTGGATTCCTTATATGTTTGTGTGAAACCAACCAATGAACACTCGGAAAATCACTATGGACACGCCCATCATGTCAGAAACCTGTCAATGTTCATCAGAAAACAGCATGTATAAACAGCAAGTTTACAGCTGCTGCAGTGCTTCAGTGCCTGAGGGGTTTTGGTTCGTGTGATGAAAAAATATGTGTAAGAAAAAAAAAAAGCCTCATTTACATAGTTATTACATATCGTCGCTGTCATATGAAAAACACTTATTTCCATTTTTGTTGATTTTTTCTTGATGAATAGACCAATAGAAACTCTTTAAAGTGACCTGAAATAAACTCATTTTACATTGACTTCCATTGAAAGTTTACAAGGTTGCTGTTTTGGAGATAACCAAATGTGTAATGTGTAAAAAAAAAAGGTTGATGGAAGTCAGTAGACCAGCCTCTATTATAAATATAACACCCCCTATTCCAGTAAACAGTGCTGCTGTCCTCTAAACGCACTGTTTCAATGCAAATTTCTCCCACTGGTTTAGGAAATTTCCATGCTGGTCAGTCCAACATGGTGCTGGAGCATTTTTTGGTCCCGCGAGCCGTGTGATGACTCAAGCAGAGAGAGGTGTGAGCTTATTTATCGGAATATGTACACTCCCCATTAATAACAGTGAATTAGTGTGGGAGCAGTTCCAGTCACAGCAGCAGCCAAAATAATAACCCCAATCATTTCTGACATATTGTTTGTGTGTGCAGTCCTAAAACAGTCTCTCTCACACATACACACACACACACACACACACAAATACAGAAATACTAGCACAAACATATGACCACACACAAATACAGCATCACAGCATGCGGCCCAAATTATTGGCATGCAGGAGTGAGGCTGTCAATAGTAACCCGCATGACGGATCTGACACACCAGCCAAAACTGAGTTCTCCAGTGCCCACATTCAGATCAGATCTGACTTTATGACGTCCAAACCACGCCAGAAAACTCCTACTGATTTTCTCTGACAAAAAAGCACTTTCTTTGAAAAGAAAAAAGCTAAAAAACTCTCTCTGCTTGACTGACTCTCTGCATAGCCAAGATAGCAATGAATGTCTGAGGAGTGACGGTTGTCAGGGTTTTAATCAGTCAGTGGTGCACCTGTGTTTTTCTGTCACCAAGATAGCAACATGCCAGAATGTTACCTGAACACATCTCACTTTTAGACCACCACACATATTGGCGTAGATATATTCACTATTTAAAATATAAAGTAGTTAAATCACTATTTTAACAGCGTAGACGAAAGGCATATAGAATGCTGGCAGGGTGTCAGATAGCAACTGTAAGGGGAAATGCTTACAGGAGTAGTCAGAAACTGGCAAGGTCAGCATCAAAATGGCAGCAATAACAAACAACATACCAGAGTGAGCAGGCAACAGGGTCACACAAAGTGAATCCAAAAGGCAGAAAGCAAGGCAAAAAGAGGTAGTCTACACATAAAGATAAGATCAGCGACGGTAAAAAAAAACTAGTGTAAGATCATGGAAAAAAAAGTATTCAAAAATTACAAAAAAGGAGTGGGTAACACAGAAAAACAATGAAAAGAAACACTTAGTAAAAGAGCTAGCAAGATCCAATACCTGATGAGGCAACAAAGGAAACAGGGTGTATTCATACAAGGCAGTCTAGGTGTGGGCAATCAGAAGCTCAGCTTAGCGTCACTTCAAGCACGGAAGTCCAGAGAGTGAGCATGCTGGGAAATAGAGTCTTTGTTGTGAACAAAGTCCTAACAGCAACAGTGCCAAATCACTTTGTATAAGATACATAAATATTTTATTCACAATAAAAAAAATCTATATTGCAATAATAGCATATTTGATCATAAAAGCATAGCTGCTGTATTTCATTTTAATTGTTTGTTTGCAATTAATATGCATGCTCTAAATATTCAGCATTTTAGGTTTGTGGTAGTTTTTTTTTTTACATGGTTATTATTATTTTATACAAAGGTTATTTATGAAATAGACTAAGATTTATTTATAGATTTCTTTTTTGTTTCTATTGAAAGTATGCAATTATATTCATAGTAAATAAAAATGTTGTTTCCTGTTGTCTCCCTTCTGTGCTCGTGTTTCTCTGTGTCTATTTACCTTCCTATGCTCGTGCCTTGTTTCTATCCCTTGTCTCCGCCCCTTTGCTCATCTGTTTATGTATAGCTCCGCCTCCTTGTTAGGTCTTAGGTGTTTCCTATTTCCTGTCCTTGCCCGTGTGTATAAATAGTCCTCCTGGTTCCTTTGTTATTTGTCGGTTCTTGTACGTTTATCGTATGATAGGGTTGTGTGTTTTTCTATTTATTTTTGTATTTTGTTATTTTCTATAATAAATATCTTTCATTTGCCTCCACTCTCCGTGTTCTGTCCTTGCTGCACCTGACATAAATATATTTTCTTTAAATTACTTTTAATGTGTTGTTATATCAAGAAGGATATCATTATTGCAAACATATCCTGAAATATCGTGATATTACTTTAGAGCCATATTACCCAGCACTACTCCCCACACACCCACAGCAACTTCTCAGCTATTGATAATAGACCACATTAATCCAGGGGGAATTGAACTGGGGGAAGCCATTGAGCCCTGCATTAACCCTGCAGTACAAAAACCCAGAAGAACTGTGACTGCAGGCCATGTGAGGCACACATGAACATACAATACAGCTAAACGGCAGGAAGTGAGAAATAAAAAATACAGCACAGAGCGCATGATGAAGCAGCCCAGCCTGCATTAGCCACAAACAGCAGAAAAAAGCCCAGCTAAAAGGGAAACGCCTGTAGCGTTCAGCACCACTCTTTATTCCAAAGTGGCAGATTGGCAGATCCACAGCCATTCAATATTCATGAGAGGAAGCAATAACTCAAATGGATTTGAAACGAAGCGTCCAATCGCTCCTCGTGGCTGTCAGCAATTTAGAAAGCCAGCGTTTGCGCTGACAGACACGGAGGAAAAAAGCCCATAAAGCCCTGTATGCTTCATTGTGTCAGTCACGGATCCTCGATCCTCCTTTTATGGCCATAAAACCTCTCCGCCTCAGCTCCGGATTTCCACACACAAGGCAGAAAAGCGAGGGACATCAGTCGAAATCAGCCTCAACCCGGGCTTGACCTTAACTGGCATAGTGGCTATTTTTAGTCACAAATTACCTTTATTTTGAAGCTAGTGTCATTGACGTTAATGAGAAAAGCACAAACCATTAATTATCTTTATATTTCAGCAGGTATTATGGATTAGCGCTCTTACATGGACCTTACAGTTTGATTAATGTAGCTCACGGAGTGATTTGTCATGCAGTAACACTATTTCACTATGGCACTGCTCTGCTCATAATGGGATAAGACAGCACTGTACAGTGTCTTCTGAAGGATCTTAACATAGTGTGAAAAATGATGAGTTATGGCATGGAGAAACATACACACACACACATACCAAACAGAAGAGCTAGTCTGTATACAGTGCACAAATCAGAGACCTACCATTACCTCAGGTCTATCTCTGTCAGAAAAGCAAAATTTCAGATGTTTAAGTGTGTACTGATTACTCTAAATTTTTCCACACCTCCAAATTTCAGTCTTGGTGGGGGGGGGGGGGGGGGGGGGGGTTCACAGGTAAAAGTCTAAACAAGTGTTTAAGCCAAGATCAATGGTTTTCATAAATAACGTATATATTTTTCAGACAATAAGGCGCACCAGATTATAAGGTACACTATTGATATATGTATATATTCTGGTCTATTTGCATACATAAAGTGCACCAGATTATAAGGCGCATAATATGCGACACTAATAAAGAGCAGGGGTGGATGTTAGTAAGGAACAAGCACTGGATGTTAATCTACATAGATCTCTCTCCTAAAAACTGTTTATTTGGATGAGTAAAGCTCTTCTATTTTTTTACAGTAAGCTTAGATTTCTAAATTTCCACTAAGGCTGGGCACTGCAGCATTAGCATTAGCATTAGCGGCTAGCTGTAGCCATGGGTATCGCTAGTAAATACCACCCAACAGCGCTACACTGAGGAACCCTGAGTGTTCCAGTAAGCCAGGGAGATATTAGCTAGTGGTTCGTCCCATGTAGCTTGTCCGTAGCTAATGCTAATGCTGCTTCATTAGTTAGCAGCAGACTACAGGCCAATAATACTCACCTCCGAAAGAGCTAGTGATTAGAATGGTTAGCGGCTAAAAAGTGCAAAAAAAAGTACTCAGCAGAATGAATAAAACAGATTCATTTCTGATCCCCTTTATGTCTGTTTATAAATAAGGGTTAATCTACAGTTACAGTAGATACAGGAATCGTCCGGTCCCACACAAACTCTGTAGCGGTTTGTTTGTGGTGAGTATATGATTCGCTCTCGATCCAACCCAGCTCTCAAATGTACTCCTTTTAATTGAGCTAAACTGCTGATAAGGTGCAGTTTCATCTGATATATTAGCCAGATAGCCACAGCTATAAAGAAATGCTGTCGTTTACTATGCGTGACAAACTTTCAGCATTCTTCACACTGCACAGATATATCCGCACTGGAACATAAAATCTTCTCGCTTTAATTACTTTCTTGTTCCCAGGCCAGACAGCTATGACCAATCAACAGTGAAAATTTTGGTGCATTTAGGTTTATGCCTGTGTGAAACCAAACCAAACAGAGGGAGAAAACACTCCAAATAAACAAACTCATCAACTGATTTGGACCAAAAAAATGAACTACAGGTGTGAAAATGAAATGAAATTCAGCCACACCCCTGATCTAATCCAATAACAATCATTTATTGAAGTGGTAACACTTTATGTTAAGGAACACAAATTAGGTGTTTATTAATGTCTTATTATTTGCTTAATAAAGCCTTAAATCATACCTGTCAAGTTTTAGATTTAAAAATAAGGGAAATTTTCTGATGCCCGCTTCGAGTCGTCCCACCAGCCCAACTGAAGTTCAGTATCCCTTACATTTTAAGACAGGTTTACAAGAAATCTAAAATAACCACATGTGAAACACTTACAAAGTACAATTAGATGATCAGAATCTGATAGGGCTACCTTTGTTGACACTGAAATGTTGTGGACATTCCTACATATGTAATTCCTTTACTCCAGCCTAAATAAAACCCTTTTATATATATATTTACATAAAAGCAATATATATAACTGTTTTATTTAATTCATATTGTTTTATTTAATGGATTTAAAATTGAACAAAGGGTGCACAAATTCTGCAAAATGACTGTTGGTGACCTAAAAATAGTATCATGAGCTTTTACAAATAGAGATATAGACATGGACCAGATATATTCAGATATATATTTCCTCTCTCTCCAGCTCAACCATCTTTTCAACTCTTTCAAAACAATAAATTACACAACAATATTTGAGATTTGAACAAATTCTAACAACTGACCCTCCTGCTCCTGCCGCAAAACCAGCAAGCTGATTGGCTGTTTTTCTGAAAGGCGGGACTTTCTTCTTGATCCGTCTCCATGATTGGTTAAGAGATTTCCCATTCACACTGCGCCTGTCTCCTAATAATGTTTTTTAAATAGAAACCAGGAAATTTACGTGAAAATACTAATACGTGAGGGCGGCGGGAATGAGCAGTAAAATACGGTAGTTTACCGGCCAAAACGGGAGACTTGACAGGAATGCCTTAAATAGACATTTGTAAATTATTTATTCACTACTTTTTGTTGCTTAATTAGGGGTCTATTATGTGGAAATGATTAATAATGGCTGTATTAGTTCTTATAGTGCACAATAAACAGTTATGTTAGCACCCTGTTAAGCAGATTAGATTATTTAGCATTAACTATTAGCTAATTCTACATGTTATTAGATTATTATGTAGATCAAATTGGCCACAGTTTGATCTATGTGAGTTTGGTAAGGTTATGGCTGTGCTGGAGTTCATTGAGTTAATAAGGGCTTAATAAGTCACTAATAGACCAAGATGTGCAACATATTATAAAGTGAGGTTCTGTTCATCAGTAATTAGACACTGAAAATAAATGAATAAATATTTGATCAATCACAGACCCCTAATTAAGCACCAATAACAATTACACAGAATAAAGCCTAATAATTAGTGAATAAATCATATACAAATGTCTAATTTGGGCTTTATTAAGCAAATAATAAGACATTAATAAGCGCCTAATTTGTGTTCCTTAAAATAAAGTGTTACCATTTAAGGGTACAAAAAAAAAGTAGGGTGATCTTTAAATCCGTCACATTATATAGTATCAAATTCACAACATGCTGCAGTATAAACTCAATCCTGGTGTTTTGTCCACATCGATCACCCGTAATAGAGACGCCTACACACATACCTACACACGCCCCACTCCCTGCCACCTGCCTCTGTTCCCTGTGAGCTTTTGTCAATGCCGGTGGTGGAGCGTTTGAGGGGAAGACCCAGGGGGGACCGGAGCAGACAGAAAGCAGGAGATCCCTGAGCTCGGGGCCACAGGCATACCCACCGGAATACTGACGAGGCCAGAGATGTGACCCGCATCGGGATGACTTCATCAGCAGACTCTCATCCTCTCAATTTCTCTCTCTGACTTAACTGTGGAGTGTACTAGAGAGCATATTAGAGGATGCGGACGTCTGATTACTGCTCTGCGAGCTCCGTCTTCCACAACACAAGCGCAGCCACAGCGTCTACGAGCTAAAGAGAGGGGTTACACAAGGACTGGGAAGAAGATGGATAGTCAATTATATCGAACAAACAGTGCCGCCTGATACCAATAGACTATATTTTTACATGGATATCGATACTGATGCTGATGCAAAACCATTTACACAGTGAATGTTAATGGTACACATGTACATTTGGACTAAACCTGTCTATATTTAACACCTACATACAGATAGAGGGTTACATGGCAGTGAAATAAATACAATTTCAAATATTTTAGAGCAGGAGTTCAGTGTCACCTGAACATTCAGCTCTTCTGAAGTTCAAGATATACCTATTTGAAATACGAAACGTATGTACTTTTACTTCCACAGAGAATATCTGTTTGTGAATGTTCCTAATAACCTTAATTAGCAGTAAAGTTATCTCTAAAATCACGCAGCTATATTAATGAACCAAAATAATAACTTAAAGTTATTTACTTATCATTTTGTTTTTCTAATTTCCTCCCATTTTTCTCCCAAATTAGGTAGGCCAATTGTCTTACCTATTCAGCTGCTACTCAGCTGTATATCCCCCATCACAAGTAGTGCCACAACACAAGGAGGGTGAAGACTGATCAACATCACCCTTGGAGTGATGAGGGGAAAGAGTGCCATCTACCCACCCAGAGAGAGCAAGGCCAATCGTGCTCTCTCAGGGCTCTGGCAGCTGACGGCAAGCTGCATGACTGGGATTCAAACCAGCGATCGAAATGAGTTTTAAAAGTATCTTCAAGTGCAGCCACAAATACCATCAAAAAACGTTATGATGAAACTCCTTCTCATCAGGACAAAGAGCATCAAAGACCATTGTGATGAAACTGGCTCTCATCAGGACTGCCCAAGGAAAAGGAAGACCAAGAGTTACCTCCACTCCACTCAGGAAAAGAGTAATTATTAGGTTTAGCTCCACAATATGTTTAAATCTTTTACCGCCGCCTAACTCTGGTCAAATCTGAATATTTAAAAGGATATGTTTTTTGTTTTATGCTTATCAAGGGCGAATTAATCACAGTAAACACTTTTCTACGCTTCTAGAAAGCATCATTAAGAATCATTTTAAAATAAAGTATATTTTAGCCTTATCATCTGTCCCTGTTATCACTACACATGCTCCTATTGTTAGACTTCAACTGGGATGTTTGTTTATCTAATAATTCTTCATTTAATCTTTCATTTTAATTAATGATCAGTGATTCGCTGTCAATTACAATAATAATAACGTATATTTTATTATCCTCCTGGCATTTCTTACTGTACAAATTCTGATGGACACATTTTATGAAGACTCTTTAAAGACATTATTGTTATTCTAGTACTGTAGAATATTTGAAATGCTCTGAAAGCTTTAATATTATTAATTATACAGTTTTTTTTAGAGATGACAGACTGGATAAAATGAGCATGCAGTGGAAAATGTGTTTACACAGCCATGTGAACACACACACACACACACACACACACACATACTGACACACACATTAGGGGGAGTCAATAGGGGGGTGATAAACAGATGTGGACGTGGCCGTTTGCCTCCCAAGCAGCCTGTCACATAGCATGACAGTGACGGACGCTGACGGACACACGTCCCTCCTCCTAACTTCCTGTTCACAGTCCTCCATGCTAATTTACCCAATACTGATACACTGATAACACCAGCCCTGCCTCTGAGAGCACTAATCACCTCCACAATTACCTGTTCACCTTTAACTCTGCCAGCTTCTAAACTAGAGCTCTGATCTGTTGTCTGCGGTTCATCATACTGTATAATTCAAAGGTCTGGACACCTCTGACTAAACTGTAATTAAATGTGTGAGAGATGATTATTTCTTAGGATGATGCTATTTATATTATTCTAGGTAGCTTGTGTTGACTTCCAGTTTTATCCAGGGGTGCAATTTCTGCCCAGCACAGTTGAGAAGGTGAGAATGCATAACAGCCAGAGGTGGAAAGTAATGAATTACATTTACTCACATTACTGTGAGTAGATTTTATGAGTAATTTATCATTTTAAAGTAGTTTTTAAAGTAAATTTACTTTGCTACATTGGAAAACTCCCCATTACTGAGTAAAAAATTAAATGCTAAAAAAAATAGTGTAGGAGTTTTGTTCTCCATGGCAGCGCAGCTGAACTTTTCCCAGTAGTGTTTATTACGGTAAGACGCTGTGTGAATCAGCTGTGTAGCCTGTGGCCTGGCTGCCGGGCTGGGGGGGACCGGTGTTCTGTCGAGTTATGCTACCCATCGATATGTGCTTCTTTACAGCACTGCGAATGTGCCGACCAACAGTTTTTTTTTTTATGATTTTATGTTTTTTATGATAATTCCTTAAGTTTTTATTGGAAACATTAAACAATCTGCTTGGATTTTTTTTTAAAAAAACATGTAAACAGCAGTTAAAGCATAGCAATGGCAAGTTATATAAAATATTATAAAAATAATAATGAACTGTAAAACTATAAAAATACGGTTTATAGTCACCTATATGATCAAACTTTTTAACATTAAAGAAAAAAAAATGGATCATAGAAACCTATGCCACCTATGCTCTCTTTTATCTTGCCAGCTCTCCTAAGCTCTAATTCTACATTTCTTTTGTTTAATGTTGTGTAAATAAGCAGATGAAGACTGCATTTGCTGTTCTGGTATCTCTATGTTGGCAGTAGCTCTTGTATCAGCCCTATTAGCAGTATCATGGTTGCCAGGTAAACAGCTCATTTCAGGGACCTACCAGAAAACCTGTTTTGAGAATGAATATGTTTGGCTTTGCAGGGATGGTAGCAAAAAGACACTGATAGGATACCCACTCAGAAACACTACTACTTTCAATTTAAAAGAAAAAAAAATCTTAAGGACTGCTTGATTCTGTAAATATTTCTATAAAACCCACACAAGCAAAACTTGATTAAGAAAATAAATAATAATAATAATAATGATAATAATAATACATTTATACACTGCCTGGCCAAAACAAATGACGCTACCTGAATTTTAACTAGGTAAATGATCTGGGGTTTCAGCTGACTACCTGAATATACTGAATATAGACCAGGTTATTCCATCAATGGATTTTTTTTCTGGTTCTATCGAGAAAGACTCGATTTCCCCAGAATTCACCTGTGCTCAACCCTTCGGACATGCCAGATCACAAGACTAATCGGCGTTCCGGCTCGCCAAGCTTCTAATTATCACACACCTGGACTCCTTTGTATAGAAAGCTGCTCGTTTCTTTCACTCCTTGCCCGGTATTGAATCTAATTTTTTATAGCTCTTCAAGCCTGCATTTCATTTGTTTATTTACCTTTTGTTTTTGACCCTTTTTGTTTATTCGATCACTCTTTTGCCTAGCCCCTCTGTTTATTGTTAGCTTTTTCGGTTCATCCCTCTGCCTTGCCCTTTTATCTCATGCAGACTCATGCGGAGCTTAGTGAATTCCAGCGTGGTGGCCGAGCAGCTCTATCCAAGCCTCACCAAACACAATGCAGAAGAGCAGACATTCTATTTTATAGGCAATATAGTGTACAACTTTGGGAACAAATGAGACAACTTCAGTTTCTGAATCAGTCTCTGATTTTGATATTTATAGGTATATGTTTGAGTAACATGAACAGTATTATTTTATTATATAAATTACAGACAACATTTCTCCAAAATTTCAAATAAAAATATTATCATTTAGAGCTTTTATTTGCAGAAAATGGGAAATGGTTGATATAACAAAAAAGATGCAGAGCTTTCAGACCTTAAATAATGCAAAGAAAACAAGTTCATATTCATATTGAAGTTTTAAGAGAAATCAATGTTTGGTGGAATAACCCTGTTTTTTAATCACTTTTTAATAAGTTTTCAAGCATATTGGCATGCCCTCCTCCACCAGTCTTACACGCTGCTTTTGTATAACTTTATACCACTCATGGTGCAAAAATTCAAGCAGTTCAGCTTGGGTTGATGGCTTGTGATCATCCATCTTCCTCTTGATTATATTCTAGAGGTTTTCAATTTGGTAAAATCTAAGAAACTCATCTTTATTAAGTGGTCTCTTACTTTTTTCCAGAGTTGTATATAATGCAGACAGTAAACACACAGTCATGCTGTCTGCGAGCAGCAGGTTCAAAAGCCTGATTTTCTGCTTCACCTGCACTGAAATCTGCACATTATTAGGTTAGTCATAAGAGCAGGAAAAATGCTCATATCTGCGCTCACCATATCCTATTCATAGAGACATCTGACTTCCACCCACGTCCGAATGGCACTTTACAAGCTTATAAAAAACAACAGTAAAGCAGACAGTGTGAAAGATGAGTGGGTGTTAATTTGAGGGGGACCCTGTCTCTGAGCGAACGAGAGAGAGAGCGAGAGCGCGAGAGAGAGAGAGAGACAGAGAAAAAGAGTGTGAGAGAGAGAGAGAGAGAGAGAGAAAAAGAAGGAAATCAGCAGCAGAGCTGCTTAGGGAAAGGGGCCAGCCTGGCAGCAGTGTGTGGGGCGCTCTTTGGAGTGTGTGCTGCTGACAAGGCTAGCCGTGAGGAATGTAATTATCGTCAGGGGCGCATCGAGGAGTGGCGCACGCTTCAGCTTCCACAGCTCTGAGAGGCTCTTTGTATGTATGTCAGTGAAGTTTAGAGCGGAGGATGAGCTTTACGTTCGCGGCGCTCCGGCATGGATCCGGAGAGCTCTTAAAGGTCAGGTAGATGACTGTACCTGGATCATATCTAAAGGAATGTGCACAGGAGATTCAGCGTACACAAAAGACCACACACACATATACACACAGCACTGACACACACAGCACTGTAAAACACGATGTATGTACTATTACTCCAAAAGCATCCAGATTGAGTACTGCATTTAGCTACATTTAGCTGCACAGACAGGCTTTACAGGCCTTCAACTGTCCGCACGCAGCTTATATAATCAGTAGGCAAGTTAGAAAATATCAGTATATCACAGTATCATCACATTATATTCTGAATAAATCTACCAAATAAAAAAAAAACACAGTAAATTTGTGTTTGACAGTGCTTCATTTTTTTACTAGTCTTTTGTAAGTAAAAGTAAACTGTTCTTACATTCAGATTCAACTCAGAAATGCTTTCAGTTTAGAAACTAAATGATACGGACTGCCACTTTAAAAACTACTTTCATTTTAACAAAGAGACCGAAAGAGAAACCCATCAAACCTGTCCATTAATCAGGTCTGAGAGAAGAATCTCAGTTAAGGAGCTCATTACTTCTAATACAGATTAATTACCAGATGACTATTTAATACTTGGTATAACCAAGCTATAACATGGGGCAAGTCTTCAAATCCTTAAAACTGTAACATAACAGTCCTGAATAATTTTTAAAAGACATCAAAGTCCACAAAGAACCAGCCCATATGTGGCAGTGGGTTTGGCTTTGGGACAGATATTTTTCAAATCAATACCTGGCGGGCCACAAAAAAAAAAAAAAATTAAATGTATTGGGATGAAGTAGCTCTCCAGTCCAGAGGGTTGTTGAACTCAATTGCAGAACAGTTCATTCCAAAGCAGGTAAACCCAAGAAGAAACAAAAAAATAAATAAATAAACACACCGCTTCTCACGAGAGATTGAACCCGTGCCGTCAGGGTCGCGGTCCAATACAATATCGCTGCCCCCGCTAGTGAATTGGGACACGGATGGGAAAAAAAACTCCCTACCTCCCTACCTGGCTAACATATCAGGAGGTAGGGAGCCAAAGAACAGGCAAAAAAATGAGAACGGTGGAAACTAAAGTCACACCGAGCACAACAGCGGGGAGGGATGTAAACAAAAGCTCCCCAGAGCTCCCTATTACCGTTCATTACAGTTCAAACAACCTCACAGGCCATATGTTTCATGCCTATTGCTGACCCCTAATATATGGTAATTAAGTACTGAATAAATGCAGTCTTTGGCACTATCAAGAACAGCAAGAGATGATGTCTAATGATGATGTCTGTCATCCATGCAACCCATGGATAACATCACATTTTTACATCAGCCATCAAACAGTAAATCAGCCAGGCCTGAGTTCACATGGTGTAATGTTATTCTACAGAGAAACATTACAGTAGGTTTGTGTGTGTGACGCATACACATCCAGGTGTATTTCAGTCCGTGTCGTTTGGCAGTCCATCGAGATGTCTGTCATAGTTTCCTTTCCATAACATGAAGATGATGACAAACTGCCACATTTTAGAAATAGCTGTGGCAAGAGTTACAGTAAGTACTGAGGGGGCACTGCAACAAAGAGCCTCGGCAGATTATCCTGTAGCAGCTCTGTCTAGCTACATTCCTGTCCTGGCGCTGGTACTTGTTATCTGGCACATTTACACCAAACTGCAGATCTACCTTGCTTACACAGAAACTGAAAAATACAACTGAATCACACCTTTCCTGTTAAACCTGTTCTTTAAATCTGGTCTCAGAAGAGAACTGCAGATGGTAGGAAGATGCAGTGAAGGAGGCTCAAACTTCTCACACAATTTAATTACCATTACCTTAATTACCAGCTGTTTTGACGTTAAACTGAGTTGGAAGGGAAAAAATAAATATTGTAATTAATGGTATCAGTGTCCTGGCCTAATATATTCATCTAAAAGCAGAATGGTTTGCTGAATGTAATGGCTCTCTACATTTTAACATTTTTTTTTTTTATAAATTAGCAAAATAAACAAAGCAATATTCTATTGCTATTAAGGTTAACGCAGTAAAGCACTATCCTGCTTAAATATACCATATTTTCCGCACAAGAATTGTCAGTGCGCCTTATCATCTGGAGAACCTTATGTATGAATCTAACCAGTTAGGTTGTAAGGAGCAGTAAAGCCACTCCACTGTAGTACAGCATTATACAGGAGTTCCAGTGAAGCTTCTCCATCACAGAGGCTGAAGCAGTATTAGCATTAGCCGCTAACGATAGCCCTAAATAGTTCTTTTGCTATTTAGGAGAGTATATTGAATTGTATCCTGCGTGTTTACCATGTTGAAATAAGTTATGTGGGATGAACCGCTAGTTAATATTGCCTTGACCTTCCGAAACACTCAGGGGGTGAATCCCATTTCTCCCCTTGGCCCTACCCCTTACCCCTACCCCTTCTTTTCGAGTGTAATCCTTCCCCTTGGAACGGAGTTACAAGGGGAAGGGGTAAAATCCTACCCCTAGGAATTGGGACAACCCTTCAAGCACCCGGTGAAAGGTGAATCTTATTGAAAATAGCCTCCATAATATACTAGAAATTGTATATCACACTGGTTCCCAACACTGGTCCTGGAGCAGGTAATGTGTTACAAAAACAATATAATGTGCAAGAATATGGGTCCTCAGTGACAGAGGAATCACTGGTATATCACAATGACGTTTGTCAATGAACAATAAATACATAAATAAATAGCACTGATTTATGACCAGGCTACTAGCGGTGGTGTGTAGGTGACCCTGCTGGGCTGATGTGATGATAGCAGTGGAGCGCTAAAGTTCAGTAGCCTAGCTGCTGGTTAACTAGTTAACTTTAGGGCATTGTATGTGTACAGAAAGGGGGTAGGAGGTGCAGAAATGAATTAATATTGTCCATTCCTTAATTCCTCTGTGATGGGGAGCTGAAATTAGCTCTGATTATTTTTTATTTGATTTATTTTTTCCGTTCCGCCTTAAATGCGGTAGCGCCTGCCGTCTGTTGCACCATTTAAGGTGGAACGGGAAAGTTAGCTAGCTAGCTAGCTACCGAAACGAACTACTAGCGAACTTTTTATGCTTGTTACGAAGAATTCAGCCATAAAACATCAAAACTACACAATAAACTAAGGTAATACAGTGCTAATCGTAATTTTTAACATGGAAAATACTTTCTTTGGTCGCTTGTTCCGCCATCTTGCCAGTCATTCTCATACCCCTCGGTACGAAGTGTGGGTCTGGAAAATCTCCGTTTGAAGGGCTAACTAGCCCTACCCCTTACCCCTACCACTTCATCCTAACAGGAATCGGGACACCCCTACCCCTTGACGTGCACGCGCAAAACAGAGGGGTAGGGGTAAGGGGTAGGGCCAAGGGGAGAAATGGGGTTCACCCAGGGTTCCTCAGTGTAATGCAGTCCATAACTGTCGAGCGCTTAGTGGCTAATGCTAATGCTCCAGCCATAGTGCTTGAGAAATTTGGGAATCTAATCTTACTATAAATAATCAGAAGCACTTTACTCACCGGAATAAACAGCTCTCAGAAGAGAAATCTGTGTAGATTAACATCCAGAGCTCATTTGACTTTGAAAGAAAGTGTTTTTTTTTGTTTACTTAACTTAGTTAACATTCTCCCCCCGCCCCACCACCAACCAGCGGCATGTATATGAATGTAAACAAAATATAAATGTGTACCCAATGTGATTATATTGCATTAATTATTTTATATTACACATTATATATCTTTAAAATCAATTATAAAAAAGTTTTGATTGTTCTTGAAAAATCAAAGAAAAAAGAGTGATACATTAGTCTGCATTAAAACTACTCTTCCACTGCTATTGTACTGTGCAATTACACATTCTCACCACAGAGGTCTCCAAATCCGCAAATCCCCAAATCTTACAGACCATCACTTTAAGAACAGCAGCACTGCAGCAACCCATCCTTTTAATGTCCAAATGAGCAGTTGCCAGTCCGATCCACCTGCAAAAACAGTCGACCTCTATTTTATTTGTGCCAAATTGCCACGCTGACACTGTATTTATTATATCTGACAGTGCTAAAGCACTGCTTGCTGGGCTGTGGTGCCCTACAGTGGCAATCAAAGCTTATTGAAAGCGTCCCCCCCAACCTGCAGCCCTGCGGTCGAGCTGCACTTTAGAAACAGTCTCTCAGCTGCTTCCCAATGAGGCAAATGTACATTGATTGAGTATTGTCAGTCTCTGGTTGGCAGCGTTTCTGCTCTCTCTGCAGCCAGGGCCGCTTTTGTCTTCCTCATGGAGACATTGAGCATGGGCCCAGCGGGCGGCTTGTCACTGCTCAATACACTCAGACGCACTTGTCATTTTCCTCAACACCAGCCATTATGTTATCTTTATGGGCCTAAAGGTCAATACAGAGGCTTTCTCTTGTCATGACGGATCACGGTGCCAAAAATATCACTCCAGGAACAGTTCAGAGCAGCTCTGCTGCACCGCACGTCTGCACTGTAGCGTATCACTGAGGCTTAACTGGCTACTTCCCTTTGAGGTGTTGGGATTTAGCCTGAAATCAGGAAAATCTAGCCTGATCCACTTCACTTTTATTTATAGTGGTGTGAACAAATTATTTATTTTATATATATATTTTTGCATTTTTGTCATACTTACATTCTTCAGATTATCAGACTTATCATACTTATTAAACAAATACTAGCTGAGTAAACATAAAAAGCACATTTTAAAAGATGATGAAAGGGAAAAACTATCCAAACCTAGCCCCTCATAAATTAACTGATTAATCACACTTTTTGGAAAGCTTACTTCGTTGTCACTATCGTCAATCAGGCCTGATTACTACCAGACATGTAGAATCAAGAAATCACTTAAATAGAACCTGTCAGACAGCATGAAGCAGATAAAAGATCTCAAAAAGCAACACATTATGCCCCATTGTCTGAAGAAATCCAAAAACATATGAGTCTGGAAAAAAGGTTACAAAGAGGCTTTTGGACTCCAGTGGACGACAGTGAGAGCTATTATTCACAAATGAAGAAACATGGAACACTGGTGAACCTTCTCCAAAAGGGCATGAACAACTCATCCAGGAGGTCACAAAAGAACCCAGAAGAACATTTAAAGGACTGCAGGTCTCACTTCTCTCAGTTAAGGTCAGTGTTAATGATTGAATAATAATAGAGAGACTGGTCAAAAATGGTATCAATGGGAGAGTTCCAAGATAAAAGCGCTGCTGAACAAAAATAATACCACAGCCCATCTCACATATTGCCAAAAAAACATATTGATTATTCCCAGAACTTTGGGTAAATATTAAAATATTAAAAGATAAAAGTGGAACATTTTGGAAGTTGTGTGTCCCGCTACATCTGGCATGAAATTAACACATAATTTCAGAAAAAGAACATCATACTAAATGTAAAACATGGTGGTGGAAGTGTGATTATCTGGAGCTGTTTTGCAGCTTCAGGGTTTGGATGACGTGCTGTAATAGATAGAACCAGAAATTTACCAGAAATCCTTAAGGAGAATATTGAGCAATCTGTTTGTGACCTCAGGCGTACTTAGGTTCAACAGCAGGATACTGATATTTTTCCTGGCCTGCCACTTCTGGGCACTTCTGTCCCTGTGGTCTTCCATTTCCTTACTATGTTCCTCACAGTCATAACTGACAGGTTAAATCTCTGAGACAACTTTTTGTATCCTTCCCCTGAACAACTATTTTGAACAATCTTTTTATATCAGTTTAGTTTTTAGATCATTTGAGAGTTGTTTTGATGAGCGCATGATGCCACTCTTCAGAGGAGATTCAAATAGGAGAACAACTTGCAATTGGCCACCTTAAATACCTTTTCTCATGATTGGATACACCTGGCTATGAAGTTCAAAGCTCAATGAGGTTACCAAACCAATTTGCTTCAAAATGTGCTTCAGTAAGTCAGTAAAAAGTAGTTAGGAGTATTTAAATCAATAAAATGATAAGGGTGCTTTTGCATACTTTTGCACCGGTCAAATTTTGGTTTAATGCATATTGCACATTTTCTGTTAGTACAATAAACCTCATTTCAATCCTGAAATATTACTGTGTCCATCAGTTATTAGATATATCAAACTGAAATGGCTGTTGCAAACACTTAAATATTTAGAACCAAAAATGATTAAGATTAATAGGGGTGCCCAAACTTTTTCATATGACTGTATATTGAATTGTCACCCGTGTATCATGATATGGATCCTATCTTCAGGTTATTTCCCCAGCTAAAACTGAAATACAGTGACTACAGTAACTTGTCCAGCTGGAAAGAGCAGCGCTGTCATGATCATCATCGCTGTCCTCCTACCGGCTGCATGTATTTCAGTTTGACCTCTGACCCCTGGTATGACTCGTCCTGCTCGGTGGAGCTAAGCGGTGCAGTAATGTCTCATCCAGCACCGTATAAAAGCTCCCATCATGCCCAGGGAGCTGCAGCCTAGAGGAGGTTCAACGCCACAGTGAGTCACATAGCAACCGGAATTTGCCGCTTCGCCAGGCCCCTGGTAACCCGGCGAGCGGAGCGGAGCCGCGGCCAATCAGACGCCATGCTCCGGCAGGTCACTATCTTATGCTTCACAAAAAAGCAATGTTTATTCTACAGAAGAAAAAAAAAAACACACACAGATTATGTATCGCATTGCGAGCGCTGCACTGATTATGGGGGGAGGAGCTTATAATTTGTAAGTACAGAAATACAAACACACACACACACACACAATGCAATCCATGCATACTTTCTATTTCTTCTGCTTCTCAAATTATCTCCCACTTGTCTCTGTGTGGGTGCTCTCTCTCTCTCTCTCTCTCTCTCTCTCACACACACACACACACACACACACACACAGACATATTCACAGACAGCAGACTGGCACTCACGAGACGTGCCTAGCCATTAATTCCACTGCTGGCACCTGAACCCTGTCGTTAGACTGACCTTGGCCATATTCTTCATTACGCTCCTCATTCCACCGCACACACAGACACTGCTGTACCTCATCACTCTCATGCAAAAGCCTTGCATCTCCGAAATGACTTGGAATAAAGTAGCTTTACCTTGACTTCCACTGTTAATTGAGAAACATCTATTGGGATCTCTTCTATACTTACAAAAACAATACATTGGCATGCCAATTTTAATGGGACAGGAGATATAGTGCAGGAGTATTTTGTCCCATCACTTTTGCCATATTTCCACCAAAGCTTAAGAACGCTGTTCTGAGTTTGGGTGTGTGTGTGTACAGACAGTTCTAACCTGATGCTGAAAGTCACGCTTGTTACCACCTACTGCACTGTCCACTGTGATTGGTAACATTGCGTCCTATGGTATACTGTATATTTACAGAGGTAATACTATATATATATATATATATATATATATATATATATATATATATATATATGTATATATACAGTGAGTCCAAGAAGTATTTGATCCCTTGCTGATTTTCTTCGTTGGCCCACTAATAAAGACATGATCATTCTATACTTTTAATGGTAGATGTATTCTTACATGGAGAGGCAGAATATTAAAAAGAAAATCCAGAAAATAAATCTAAGGAGTATATATTAATTGATTTGTATTTCATGGAGTGAAATAAGTATTTGATCCCTTAGTATTCATTAGCAGTTCTGGCTTTTACAGACCAGTTAGACACTCCCAATCAACTTGTTACCTGACCTGAAGCCACCTGTTCTCACTAATCACTTGTGTGAAAAACACCTGTCCACAGAATCAGACAGATCACACAGATTTCAAGTCTCCAACATGGGTAAAACCAAAGAGCTGTCACAGGACCTCAGAGTCAGAATTGTTGACCTTCACAAAGCTGGAATGGGCTACAAAAAGATTAGTAAGGTGTTGGATGTGAAAGTAACAACTATTGGTGCAATTATCAGAAAGTTTAAAGAGAATAACATGACAATCAACAGACCTCGGCCCGGTGCTCCAAAGACGATTTCGCCTCGTGGGGTGGCAATGATGCTGAGAACGGTACCCCTGCTGAAGAGAGCACATGTGGAGGCGCGCCTCAAGTATGCCAATGATCATTTGAAAGATGAACCAAGTTATTGGGAGAAGGTTTTGTGGTCAGACAAGACCAAAATTGAACCTTTTGGCCTCAACTCCACCCGCCATGTGTGGAGGAAGAAAAATGCTGCCTATGACCCCAAGAACACTGTGCCCACCGTCAACCATGGAGGTGGAAGCATAATGTTTTGGGGGTGTTTCTCTGCCAAGGGTACAGGGCTACTTCACCGCATCACTGGGAAGATGGATGGAGCCATGTACCGCACAATCCTGAGGGACAACCTCCTCCCCTCTGCCAGGGATCTGAAAATGGGCCGTGGTTGGGTCTTCCAACATGATAACGACCCTAAACATACAGCAAAGGCAACAAAGGATTGGCTCAAGAAAAATCACATTAAGGTCATGGAGTGGCCCAGCCAGTCGCCAGACCTCAATCCGATCGAAAATCTATGGAGGGAGCTGAAGGTCAGAGTTGCCAAGCGACAGCCCACCAACCTTCATGATTTAGAGAGGATCTGCAAAGAAGAGTGGGCCAAAATTCCCCCTGGTGTGTGTGCTAAACTTGTGGTTAACTACAACAAACGACTCACCGCTGTGCTTGCAAACAAAGGCTTTGCCACTAAGTATTGAGTGTGTTTGGCAAGAGGGATCAAATACTTATTTTCCTCATTGAAATACAAATTAATTAAAATATATTCTTTAAAATAATATTCTGGATTTTTGTCTTGATATTCTGTCTCTCCATGTTAGAATATATCTACCATTAAAAGTGCAGAAGGATAGTGTCTTTATTAGTGGGCAAACAAAGAAAATCAGCAAGGGATCAAATACTTCTTGGACTCACTGTATATATATATATATATATACATATATATATACATATATATAAACTACAAAAGTGTTTTAGCCAGAATAAGGAAGATATTGTGTGTAGTGAATCTGCTTGAGGTGGAGGAACAGATGTATTACTGTTGCTGGTCGGCTCCACTCTCCAGAACAATTTGGAGCAAGCTGAAGTCTGAAGTTTATCAAACCTTTGAACGCCGAACCACTGAATTAGACCTGCCTCCCCCAACTATCTGCTCATTCTTCATCTAAAATGTCCTGCGATGAAAACGAGCGGGTTAGAGTCGGTTTCGTTTCATCGCGGGCGGGTTTTAGGTGCGGTGCGGAGCAGAGATCCACTCGGTTAGGGTCGGTTTCGCTTCATCGCGGGAGGTTTTAGGTGCGGAGCGCAGCTGAGATCCGCTCGGTTAGGGTCGGTTTCATTTCATCGCGGGTGGGTTTCAGGTGCGGAGCGGAGCGGAGATCCGATCGGTTAGAGTCGGTTTCGCTTCATCGCGGGAGATTTTAGGTGCGGAGCGGAGAGGAGGCGACCCAGGTCTAGTCTAGCCTAGCCTAGCCTAGCCTATCTGGCTACGTGCCTGTATGATTGCGTCATCACGCACTGACGTAGCCCGGCTATGTTCAGGGCTGCAGTGAACTGACGCTGCTAAAAAACGCCTGTCTGTAAATAATACATATCGATATATCACAAAAATGATATCACCGTTATTGAAACATTTCTTATCGCGATAAATACCGATATCGAAATATTGTCCAGGCCTATATATATATATATATATATATATATATATATATATATAGAGAGAGAGGTTTAAGAGTTCAGAAATCAATATCTGGTGGAATAACCCTGGTAAAATCCCAGATTTCATGCATCTTGGCATGTTCTCCTCCACCAGTCTTACACACTGCTTTTGGATAACTTTATGCTACTCACTCCTGGTGCAAAAATTCAAGCAGTTCATCTTGGTTTGATGGCTTGTGATCATCCATCTTCCTCTTGATTATATTCCAGAGGTTTTCAATTTGGTAAAATCAAAGAAACTTATAATTTTTAGGTGGTCTCTTATTTTTTTTCCCAGAGCTGTTTATAGTGTATAAAGATTGGACTAATATAAATGGTCCAAAAAATACTTTTATAAATTCCTTTTATATTCCAATGACCTCTATTAAAAGTTAACAAGGTTTTTTCCTTCTCCTGTAAAATTTACATTTTGGAGATACAAGGTGTTTGAGCTGCAGGGACAAAACTGACCAGCCAGATGCAGCTAGCTAAGTGAAAAAAAGCTTATGAAAGCATTATTTGAGGATGTTTATTGAGTGGGAACTCTCTAAATGCCACAGGGTCATGAGGGATTCCAAAAAGGGTGTTCCATGGCTGTATTTAGCATTTATTGCAGGACGAACAAATATTGGTGAGGTCAAGTCATCAAATTGTGTGAGAGGGTGCTGTTCACTGACTGTGTTTACACACTGTGCACAGAAAACTGGTGGTACTCAAACTGAAGGTAAATAAGCATTCGTCTTGCAGTTCTTATTAATGATGGGGAAATAACTGCATGTCTATTAACCTCTTTAATTACAAGCAATTTAATTGTAAAATCCTTAAATATACATTTGAAAGTTTCATAAAAATGTTTCTTTTTTACTGAGCCAAAAATGGTTTTGACACCAGCCTGATTTTCATTTTCAACTGAATGTTACAATTCACTGTCTTTCTAATATCAAATTGATGTCTAGTGCCTGCTGGGATCTAACCTGTCTAATTTGTGCTGGTGCCATAAAAGTGCATGTGATCCAATCTAAAAATCAACCAATCAATCTGATCAAATTATTGAAGGCTGGTTTTTAACCTTGTTAGATAAAAAATCAACGGCACCATCAAGAATAATCAAGCAGCCTTATTTTACACTCATTAGAAGAGATTTATGACTCCAAATGAAGCTTATTTTCCCCAATCTGACACAGCACACATTTTCACGCCTACACACACAAACACACACACACACGGGCGTGCAGAACACAGCACAACACCTGCATGCTCAGGGGCGCTGCATTCACTTCCAGCATTAAAAAGCGTTTAACAGATCCACCCTCAGCCAAAGTGTCTCAGTCACGCTCCCACTGATGTGGAGATATTTCCAGCCCTGCTCGTGGGCACCACACAGAAGATGGCAAATCCCCAGGAGACACACTGGACCCAGCTGGAGCTCAGGAAACCTTACTGAACATGGAACTCAATTACACAGCCAATGAAGCCCCAGAGACCCAAACACCTGAGAGAGAGAGATGATTAGATGTGTCTGTGGACGAGCGTGGCTGGAACCAGCAACCAGAAGCTGATGTTTAATATGGATGACACACAGGGGGTTTATGGCCTGGAGCTCATTGAAGAGGGTGTGTAGTGTGGGGTGTGTGTGTGTGTGTGTGGGGGGGGGGGGGGATGGGTGATGGGTGGGTGGGGGGTGGGAGGTGCAGTGAGCTTGGAGGCTTAATAATTATTAAAATTATTAAAAAAAACAGCATGATAGTAACGGTATACAAGCTCGGTGTACAAACAATGATGTCACTCAAGAAGCAAAAACAGTTTCAGTTTAAAGCATTATTATGTATTAGTTTCCCTCAAAATTGCGGCTTTAAAATCAGCTGCTAACAGCGCTGGTGAAGGGGGCTTGACAACACTACACAAGAACTGTGTATTGCTATGTAGCCTAAAAAATATTCCTCTAACATCCTGTAATACTACTGTCCACATACTTTTTTTCTACAGATGCAATATTGGTAAAAACACATAATTCAATAATAATTTATTCTGAACAAAACTCATCTTTGTTGGTGTGTCTACTGAGATGATTTTAAATTGTAGTTGTGCAGTTTAAATTGTAGTTTTGCATTTAAAAGCAATGCAAAATACATTTACATTATTTTATTAATGTAATAATGAAAAAAAAAGTGACTAAATTTACAGAAAGATGCAAAAACATGTTTTGTATTTGCCCTTCAAGACAATTTTTCACAACTTTTCACTTTTCGGGGCGATTCTTTATCCCACAGCTTGTCCAAAAATGCATGTGTAAAGTGTGTCCTATAGCAGTGGGTCAAACTTACAAATTAAAGGGGGCCCAGAAGCAAGCATTATTGCATAATACTGATTTTGGAAAAAAAGGTTGTCTTCCCTGTGTTAATATTAATTCAAGTTTTTAAAAACCCTTTTCTGGTTATTTTGCTAGTTCCCATATCGCTACTAGAGGTGGAACTAATTATTGATATCACAATCTATTGGATCTTTTTTCTTTGCTGTATGTTAGCGATACATGGCAACAACTATCAATACATCAAGTGACAAGCAACAAACGGAGTTCAGATTTTCTCAACTTTATGCAAATGGTTATGACACAGTGAGGCAACATTCTACACTGATTGACCGAACAAATTCTGTGGATCAATCACAGATACAGGGGTTTGAGGTCCACAGCTTCTGCTCTGTGAACTTTTCATTCTTACCATATTTTGTCATATCTTCAGCAATGTGATCGGTTCTTAACACCACAGAGAAGATTATAACCTGCTCTTTCAGTTTTATATGATGCATTTTTGCACAAATTCAGGGGCAGTTTGAAGAAAAATAAAGCTTGGAAGAAAATAGTGGATAGCTTAATAGGTAACATATTTTTTTGCACTATAAGGCGCACCGGATAATAAGGCACACTATCAGTGAAAGTCTATTTTCTGGTCTATTTTTATACGTAACACGCACTGTATTATAAGGCGCATTTTAAGAGACACTAGTAAGGAACAGTGGTGTTGCTATGTTTTCCTTCTAATTCAGCAGGTCACCGCTGGGAGCTGGTAGTGGGAGTAGTTAACTTAGTTGAGTAAAGCTAAGCTAAGCATAATAATAAAAAAACTGTAATTCTTAAAAAACATTTTCTTTGAAAGTCAAACGGGCATTGGACGTTAATGTACAAAAAATTCTCTCCTGAAAACTGTTTACTTGGGTGAGTAAAGTGCTTACATTTATTTACAGTAAGCTTAGGTTTCCAGATTTCCACTAAGGCTGGGTGCACAGCATTAGAGGCTAACCGCTAGCTCTACCCACAGTTAGAAATAGTAAATGTTGCCCAACGGAGCTACACTGAGAAACCCTGGGTGTTCTGGGAAGCCAGGGAGTAATTAGCTAGCGGTTTGTCCTACTTAGCTTGTTTTAACACGGTAAAAATTCAAGCTATTGTCTGATAAACTCGCCTCTGAACGGCAAAGGAGCTAGTGCTTAGCGCGGTTAGCGGCTAATGCTAATACTGCTCCAGCCTCGATGCAAGAGAACTAAACTGAAACTCCTGTATAACGCTGTACTTCAGCAGAGTGGATTTACTGCTCCTTATAACCTGACTGGTAAAATTCATACGTAAGGTGCACAAGATTATAAGGCGCACTGACGCTTTTTGCAAGTATGTATTGCTGCAGACTGGAGCACCTCCAAAGAGGAGGGGCTTACCTCCAAATGGGAGGTCCACAGCTCCAAAGGGGAGGGGCTTACTTCCAAGTGGGAAGTCCACCAACAGAATACAGCTCGAGACTGGTGCAAGACCTCTCTCACCACGGCTCCGGCGAATGTCATAATAAAAGTCTTCCGTGATTATTATTATTACTATTATTCTATTACATCAAATTTAATGTTATATATTATTCATTATATTATATATATATTATCATTATATTATATTATATTATAAAAGTCTACATCGTAAGGCAGGGAGACCTCACTCAACACAGCTCTATTTCTCTGCCGAATGCCACAAAAAAAGTCCTCCGTGATTAAAAAGCTCACGGATGTTAACAAATATATTGGTTAACAATTAATGATTATTTATATTTCTTAAATGTCAATATAATAAAATACGTGTAGTGTGTATGTATTTATAATATTATTGGCTATGAATAAACAACTGCCTTTATTAATTAGATCTTTACTATTTTATAATTTGAAAAATTCACAGCATGGCAAATGTTTAAACATTTTAAATAAATAAAATATGGTTGCAATGTGCACAACATGCTGTTAGACTCTTAGAAAATGCATTTTAAAAGAAATAAACATTTAATAAACGAAATAGATTAATTAATTAACCTTTGGGGTGATTTACAAGCACAAAACGTCATGAAAAACACCATACCGCGTAACACCAAGCACCATCCAACATGGAGGTAGGCTCCGCCTGTTTAGAGGTATGTTCCTCCCCCTTCTCGATTTTTGGGAAAATGAAAGAATTTTAAGTGAGTCTTATAGTGCAAAAAATACGGTAGCTTGCTAGCATGCTAACTGACCACTCCGATACACGCCCACTCGCGAGAGCAAAAACAGCCTCGAACACACACCCACAAGAAACAAATGTGGGGTAATACAAGCTAATTGTCAATGAAGTTACTGCTTCATTACTCCACATGGTGGCACTAGTCACATGGATAGGGTAAAGCTGCAGTGAAGAATATTGTATGTACATTTCTGTGAAACTGACACCAATAAATCCATAATTCCTGGTATTTACTTATTTAGAAGTTTTTAATTTTCTTCAGTAACACAGATGCAGTGAAGTATCATAGAGAAATGTCTTGTGATAAATTGAATATTACAGATTCCCACCCCTAATCACTACATCCTTGCACTCACTACTTCCTAAGTCTGCTCTTAGTGAACACCACAGACTGACAGACTGTAAGACCAGAGAGTTCACTACCCTGACCGTTACTAACAGTCTACAGTCCATTTACTGTTTACTGCTGCTGGGTTTAACAGTGAGGGTGCGGACCTCAGTGGGGCAGAGGGAGCACACAGTGACTTCACACACACACACACACACACACACACACACTGTAAATCCTGTAAACACTCACACTTCCTCTCTCCTGAGCTAAACTCCAGGATACACACACACTTTTCTCCCTTTCTCCCCTTCCTGAATGAGAAACACACACACACTGCTGAATATTTAAACCCTTAACGTGAGGAGGCGCGAAGGCAGAAACAATTAAATAAATCTTTAACACTTTTTCATTTTCACCTCAAAACGCAGTGCTGAATAATTTAAGAGGAATTTGGGAAGATAAGCACTTCCTGCTGGTCTACAGTTGTAAAATAAAAGTTCACAGAGAGGAAAAAGGCCTTATCTCAAGCTTCAGACCTGAGATAAATATACAATGGAAAATATGTTGACAAGTTCCCACAAGTTCAGAATGTTTATACATCTTACATCAAACTTCTTATTAGTTTGAGGCTCATTTTGAGAAAAGGAAAGTGCCACTGCAAGGACAGATTAATGTCTTAGAGAAACTAAAACTAAATATCCTAAACAATTAAGCCTAATGCTGGTTTAGACAGCATTGTAAATTGAGATTCTCCATTGAAAGAGATACATTCACTTTACATATACAGGAGTTGGACAATAAAACTGAAACACCTGTCATTTTAGTGTGGGAGGTTTCATGGCTAAATTGGAGCAGTCTGGTGGCCAATATTCATTAATTGCACATTGCACCAGATTGTGAAGATTCAATTAGCAGGGTAAGAGCACAGTTTTGCTCAAAAAAATTGCAATGCACACAACATTATGGGTGACATACCAGTTCAAAAGAGGACAAATTGTTGGTGCACGTCTTGCTGGCGCATCTGTGACCAAGACAGCAAGTCTTTGTGATGTATCAAGAGCCACGGTATCCAGGGTAATGTCAGCATACCACCAAGAAGGATGAACCACATCCAACAGGATTAACTGTGGACGCAAGAGGTAGCTGTCTGAAAGGGATGTTCGGGTGCTAACCCGGATTGTATCCAAAAAACTTAAAACCACGGCTGCTCAAATCACGGCAGAAAATTACTTGACTTGACTTGACTTGAATTTAATGTGCACCTCAACTCTCCTGTTTTCACCAGAACTGTCCGTCAGGACAATACTTTTTGTGGTCTAAAACCAGGTGTTTCAGTTTCATTGTCCAACCCCTGTATATTGCCAAAAGTATATACTCACACATACAAATCATTGAACTCAGGTTCAAACTCCAAACTTCATGTGGCTTCACACCTCAAGGACAGTAGAGAGTTTATGGAATGGGTTTTCCATGGAAGAGCAGCTCCATGCAATGCAGACGAGGGGTACTTTTTGCAATATATTGTATTTTAAATTGGGAAAACCAAGCCATACAGAAAACTAACCTATAGAGATCTACAGTTTAACAGGCCCAGCAATAGGAAAACATTGTCCAACAGGAACAGAACATTCAGAGATCAATATCTTATTTAGCACAACAAGAAGAGAACTCAGAAATCAACTACTCCTGACATCTAACATCAGAGAGTACAAAAATCAATATCACAGCAATCGTACCAGAAGAGAACATTTAGATATCAACAACTCACGATGTCCATCTATAAGAGGACATGTATAGATCTACATCATAAAAGCCCACTAGGTAAAGAACCTTTAGAGATCAATATCTAAGATCTAAAATAATCTAAAATAAAAAACAGGATGTTCCAGGAGCTTTACACCTTAAACGTCCAACAAGTACAGAACATTTAGAGTTCAATCTCTGACAGATCCAACTAGGTGAGATGGTGAGTTTTGTGTACAAGTGAAATCAGGACATGGTCCGGTCAAAAAAAAAAAAAAAAAAAAAAACACATACTAACTCTGTAAACAGATTCTTAGGCTGAAGTTCATAGAAAGTGCTGGCTGTCTGTGGCTGAACTCCTTCATAACTCCATTAATGCACACAAGAATGAAACTGAAACTTCACATGAAGCGCTGCACTTTTACACAAGGGTCAGCTATACAGCGCTAACTGTTTGGATAATTTAAAACACTGTGTGAACAGCCAACTATAAACCTCAGATTTGGTGAGAAAAACAGATTTGTACCACTTCTAGCAACTTTTAGCTACCTTTAAGGTCCAATAAACTGTGATTATATAGAGATCTAAATACATGTTAAAAGATCCAAAAAGTAGAGAGATAAACATCTTAAAGGTCCAACAACAGAAGGATGTATAAAATTAGGCTACTGTGTTTTGCCATACTAGTAAATAGTATAAGTATATATTAATTACATAGAAAGTTATGACAGTTATGCAATGCACTGCATGCACACTCATTGTCAAACAGCTTTTTCAGTGTAAAGACAAAAAAGTGGTAAAATAGTTACCACTTCTCCTTCAAGACTTAAGGCAGGCCTGCCACAATAACTATTTTTATATGACAATATACTGGCCCATAAATGATCACAATAAACAATATTACAGCCATTTCAAGATACATTTTTGCCAATAATATAATGATAATATAATAACTTAATAACAGAGTTATACTCTTTTAAACAACAAAAAACCTATGATATTAAGACACTGACATAAACATTAATAAAAAAAAAAAACATCTCTTTGTGACAAGGCGACACTAAAACTCAAGATGTATGTTCA
Organism: Astyanax mexicanus; assembly: GCF_023375975.1. Classification (NCBI taxonomy): domain Eukaryota; kingdom Metazoa; phylum Chordata; class Actinopteri; order Characiformes; family Acestrorhamphidae; genus Astyanax; species Astyanax mexicanus. The sequence continues at coordinate 19,166,645 of NC_064409.1, forward strand.
TACTGCAACTTAATGTGTTAAAAAAAGTTATAGAAGTTTGGGTTTGTGTGATGTTTACATCAAGTCTAATTCTGTACGTTTCCTGCTGGTTGCAAAGCACAAAACCAATTGTTGCTCAACTCATGGAAACTCTGAGTTTTCCCCTTATCTGATTACCCAAGTTCACGTACATCTCTGGAAATTGAGACCACAAAAGTTATGAGTTTCCTTGATTTTATCTTGATATTCCTTGATATACCTCTGGAATATAATCAAGAGGAAGATGGATGATCACAAGCCATCAAACCAAGCTGAACTGCTTGAATTTTTTGCACCAGGAGTGGCATGATAAAGTTATCCAAAAGCAGTGTGTAAAACTGGTGGAGGAGATCATGTCAAGATGGATGAATTGAAAACTGTGATTAAAACCAGGGTTATTCCAACAAATATTGAATTCTGAACTTTTAAAACTTTATGAGTATAAACTTGTTTTCTCTGCATTATTTGAGGTCTGAAAGCTCTGCATCTTTTTGTTATTTCAGCCATTTCTCAATTTCTGCAAATAAATGCTTTGAATTATTTTTTTTAAATTTGGAATTTAAACATATACCTATAAATAGCAAAATCAGAGAAACTAATTCGGAAAATGAAGTGGTCTCATTGTATACACATTAATCAGATTACTGGCAAATTCCAATGCCAATGATGATAGTAACAATTTCACAGGATAAATCTTTACTTTATTGCCAAATGAGTTCTCTCACCTATTCAAATCATTCAACTCAGGTTCCAGTTACTTCACTGGGTGGTGTACAATTGTACACTTGTGTGTAAAACCAAGCACCTAGGCATGCAAATCCAGTCCATGCAAATTTCCTCACTACTAAATATTCCACAGTCAAATGTCAATGATATTATAACAGAGTGGAAACTAAAGCAACTCGCACTGATAGCACTAAATAAAAGAGCGGAGGAGCATAGAGCGCAGATATCACCAACTTCGTACAGCATCAATCGCTACAGACCTCTAAACTTCATGTGGTCTTTGGATTAACTCAGGAACAGCAGAGAGTAGAGAGAGCTTCATGTAATGCGTTTCCATGGCCGAGCAGATCCATCCAAGCCTTATATCAGCAAACGCAATATAGTGTATATCAAATGTCAAAAAACAAAACAATTTCAAAGCTTTGGCTGTTTCTCTCCACCTGGTGATAAAGTCAGGTGTCTACAGACCACAGCACTCAAGATGAAGATGAAACGTACTGTAGGAGGTGAACGCTAAACGCCGGTTACGACACTGCTATTACAGCTCATATAAGTGTCTTCTTTACACGTTCAGTGTACGCATTGACCAGCCACGCGTGGGAGCTAATGGAAAGCAGCCTGCTGTACACACAGGAGCTGCAGGATCGATTCAGGGCCAGGACCGTCTTTGCGATCAATCAAAAATCCAAAGGACACCATTAACTTGGTGGGACACCGTAGCCTCCAAAGCTGCGGCTTTAGAAAAAGTTTTAATTCCCACACAAAAGGGGAAGCTAAAAGAGGTGGCTAGTATGGATTAGTTCCATCCCGAGCTTAGACAGTACTGCTACATTGATTTCTACACGCTGCTCAATACATAAAGAGGCATTCCCTATCATGCCCACTTTACTGTACATGCAGCACACAAATAAATAATTTAATAAAAGCTACCAGGCATTAGGGTTGGGCAATATAGCTCAAAAATGACAATATCATAATATGTCAAGCCATTGTCTTCCAATTCATGCAAGGTGGAGCTCTAGGTAGAAGTATCTAATAGGGCTGGGGCGACGCGTCGACATAATCGACGTCATCGATTACAAAAATACATCGATTTGCATAACGTGCGTCGGCGCGTCGTAAACATGGCGGCGCCTGTGGAGAGCATTAGAGGTTAGATCGGGCCCAAAAATTCCAACTGGCTGTTTTCGGGCTGTTTTAATGAGCGAAATATGATCAGAATTATGTTAATTAACACTGTAACATAGAAGCATAGAACTATTATTTAATTAAAATAATTTTTAAGAACAGCTAAACACAGTTCTGCAGGTCAAACGCGGAGGAGTTCACGTGCGAGAGAGAGAGAGAGAGAGAGAGAGAGAGAGAGAGAGACAGAGAGAGAGAGAGATTTGCGTGTTCTGGTGAGAGCTACTCACAGGTGAAGGTTCTCTTTGATCTCCTCGTGCTCATATTCTAGTCCCATTCATAATTCTGCAGCTCCCTCAGTGTTTTCTGCCGTATTTTGCGGCTAGCGCGAGCGCTTACAACTGACACCGCGGACCGCGAGGTGCCGCCGCGTTTGTGCCGAATCCGACTCTCTGCTGAATCTGACTCCCGCTTCGCGGACAGAATCGGCACAACACCCCCGCTGTAGAACTGCGGTAGTGAAAACAGCGCTTATAAATAAATTAGTTTAGTTTCACTTTCAGTTTTCGTTATTTTCGTTATTTTTTTTTTTAAATAAAAATATAATTAAAAAACAGACGCCTACATCTCGGACTATTTTCTGGAGCCCGGGTCGGATTTACGGGCGGGCCTCGGGTCATGTCGGGTTCGGGCAGAGAATCTAAGCTCTAGAGAGCTTGGACTCCGGAGAGCAATCTCCAGCTACAAAAAAACGCCAGCGGGCATCTAAAGTTTGGGAGCATTTCACGCAAAAGGGCAACAATGTGGTCCTCTGCCATATGTGCAAAAGGAGCACTTGAAGCGCAAACATCCAGGAGCACTATGTCAACAGGGTCACACAGTAAGTTACCGTTTACATCAGGGTCTCCGCGGGTGTCCTTAAAAAGACTTAAGGCTGTCTACCAAAGGTTTTAAACCTGCCACAGGCAGAAATTATACATTTTTGGTTTATATTTATATATATAGTTTCCAGAAACAGTAGCATTATTCATAAGTTCAGGTGTTTAGCTAAGCTAGCTGCCTTAAGTTATTTTAGCTAGCGCCGTCGGCGCTGCGGTGTCACACCGTTTTCACAGTTTTCATGTATCTTGGCATGTTCTCCTCCACCAGTCTTACACACTGCTTTTGGATAACTTTATGCCACTCATGGTGCAAAAATTCAAGCAGTTTAGCTTGGTTTGAAGGCTTGTGATCATCCATCTTTCTCTTGATTATGTTCCAGAAGTAATTTTTAAATGGTCTCATTTTTTTCCAGAGCTGTATATAACAGGTGTAGAAACAATGATGTGGTCATTATGGCTATGTGCACATTACAAGTCACCGATTTGACCGTTCACACTCATGTTGCACGTTCATGTCCACGTACATTTCCGATTTAGGATCACATATGAAAGTGACTCAAATCTTATTAGAAAAAATCTGATTTGGCACGTACACACAGCCAATAAAAAAAATCAGATCTGAGCCACATTGAGACAAAAATCTGATTTGAGTCACTTCAGCCTGAGAATGTAATGCTTGATCGGTGTATGCACATGGTGAAGTGATGTCAGTGTGTGTTATTATTTTTCTATTCTGTAGCAGTACTGCTTTAATATCACAAACCATGATCCTATTGGTCACAGATATTATGACCATCCGCTTCTCAGTCTGGGGATAAGGTTTCCTGTAAGACGCTGTGGCCAAGGTTATTTTAGGCCCTAACTGTGTTCCTGTGCAACCGGATTTTGGAGGAGTTCAATTTTCAGCTTGAGCAGCTCCTTGGCCATGTACTTATCAAAAGTGCAATTACTGCAGGGGTGTTGTGTGCAGGCATCAGCGGAGAACAGAGAAGTGGCCAGGAGGAATCTAGTGTTGCTATGTGGCTTTGCTAATGCTATAGGGGTTTTCCATCATTTCAGGTAATGCTGAATATGTTTCCATATTATGTATGATATATTACTATCACTGCTATAATTGGCAAAATTAAACAGGCAAATTAGGTAAAACAGGGCCCTATAGGTGAGCCGCCAACCATGCAGCTTGATTTAGGGCGTTAGTGTGTCTTTGGCATCTTAAGAATGGAAAAAGTACACTTTGTGTGTCTCGAAACATGCAAAAGGCATGTACTAATTCTCTTAATTAATCATGGTTGTGTTTTGGGTGCAATCAGGGTGTCACTTTCCATTTTCTGTAAAGGCCCAGTGCGCTCAGACTTTGGCGGATTGGTATTTTACTAGCGCAGAGCTTCTGTGCTTGTCAGCAGAGGAAACTGATCTGTGTGTTCACTCTGAGAAGGTGTGTAAGCAGGTAATTTACAGGAACAGCAAAGTCATCTTATTTAGTATTCTGTTTATTGTTAATGAAAAATTTGTGTTTATGCTGCTGCATGTACTTGTGTGGGCATAACAAGTGGGTGTGTATGCACATTGCACGCATGCGTCGCATCAGCGTTTAAAAAATAGCAATAAAAACAATTACGGCTGCAATGATTCATCAACACAATCGACAATATCGATTAGAAACGTTTGTTAACTCCAAATTTAATTGTCAACTAATTGCTGTCTTTATCTGAAAGACTAATTAGCACTTTTATTTGTATTAAGGAATTTATTTTTATTGCATTTACACAAATATCTGGATGTAAATGCATTTGATTAGGCTGTCAAGCTAATAATTATGTTTCTTAAGTTTTTTTTTTTAATTTGCTATGAGAGCTTATGTCATATCAGAGCTGAATCAGCACCGAGCTGAGGAAACCTGAGGAAAACATCAAAAAAACAGTAATCAGCCCTTTAATCAGGCATTTAAATGGCTTTTTTAAAGGTAAATAGAAGCGTTTGTCTGGGATTCAAATCGTGAATTCAGCTGTAACTGGAAATATTTGCGCAGAACTCTGGACTGAGGTGCACAGTTTTCGACATGTGCGTTTACAAGCACGTACCCAACCATGTGGATGGAGGCCATGCAGTTACCTCATGTTTACTCCTGTAACCACCACCCCCCTCCCCCTTCTTGGGCAGTAGCAGCCTGTCACTCACACAGACACAGAGACAGCGCTGTGTATCTACCTCTTATCTCAAGAATCAAAACACTGCAACAGGACGTTTTTGATTTAATTTCCTTAAGTGTCATTGCATGTCTTGCGATGTGACTATTGTGCATGCGCACATCGCGATGGCGATGCTTAAACGATATATATCGTGCGGCCCTAGTATTAAGAGTCTATGCTGGGGTCAGAATATTCAACAGTGCTGCCCTCAGTCCTATCTGACACTACTGCCTGCCCTCTGAAGGCGTCTGATGCCAACGGAGCGGAATCTCATGCATCCAGAAATATAATACCATGTGTACATGAAAACAAGGCCGGGCAGAGACTACTTTCTCTCTCTCTCTCTCTCTCTCTCTCTCTCTCTCCCCCTTTCATGCAGATTCAGATAGTGATAACCATGGTGACGACGTGCCCATCGCTTACAGTAAAGGAACGCACCTGGTAGTAACCATGGCATCACCACTGTCCCTGCATGTGTGTGTGTGTGTGTGTGTGGTTTTGCAGAATCACCAAGTTCAGCAAGCTTTCCCAAGGGGACGCAAAGCAGAACGATTTACCATCTACATTTCCCAGCACTGTGCCCCACACACACACTCTTACACACACACACACACACACACTGCTCCGTGCCCACTCTGATGTCGCTGTGTTATTGAAGTCACTGCACTCTGTCTTGTGTTTTGCACGTGAACAAAAAAATAATTGAGCTGTCCATCCAAGCTCACAAGCTCTTTCATAGTAACTGTTGCTAGATTGCACACTTTTTACCATAGTCTGAAATAGCAGAAACCTAATTCGCCCAGACTGTATATACAAAAATGCGTGTCTGTGTGTGAAACATGGATTACTAATCTGACAACATAAACAATAATGGTATTGTTTCATAAGCTATTATACTTCATAATACAGTAAATAGTATGTTAGGGTATTACAATGCACAGCTTTAGTTTACTGTTTATATGATTATAATGTATGCTGACTAAACTCTACAAACTGATCTGACTTCAACCAATTCGAGTTCAAATAATTTTATATAGATTTATATAAATTCTGCAAATTCTGCATTTTGCACCTAGCACCCCAATTTTATTAAAGAATGATTATATATACAGGGGTTGGACAATGAACCAGAAACACCTGTCATTTTAGTGTGGGAGGTTTCATTGCTAAATTGGAGCAGCCTGGTGGCCAATCTTCATTAATTGCACATTGCACCAGTAAGAGCAGAGTGTGAAGGTATAATTAGCAGGGTAAGAGCACAATTTTTTTGTGATCAAGAGCCACGGTATCCAGGGTAAGGTCAGCATACCACCAAGAAGGATGAACCACATCCAACAGGATTAACTGTGGATGCAAGAGGAAGCTGTCTGAAAGGGATGTTCGAGTGCTAACCCGGATTGTATCCAAAAAACAAAAAAACACGGCTGCCCAAATCACGACAGAATTCAGTATGTTCAAACGTGTTTTGTTTCTCTTTATGATTTTTTTACATTGTAAATTTAACACTGAAGATAAAACAAAAACTGTTTCATACTTTGGATTCTTCTAAGTATCCACGTTTATCTTTGAGGACAGATCTGTACACTCTTGGTATTTTAATCTCAGTGTCTTCATGAAGTCATCTGGAATAGTTTTCAATAGTGTTCAGCGTCTTGAAGGAGATAAATTAAATATAAAAAGAAATAAAGAAAAACATGTATGTCCAAAGTTTTGACAGGTACAACAACAGTACAATAACAATAGTGACATATTCAAAAACAGGTTATTAAAATGTTTTAAAATGTTTTAATCAGGACTTATTATGCTCCCTGTCTACATGCAGTTGGTCAGTACTGAGTGACGATATCCACACGCTAAGAAAACAACACTGAGGTGTAATTTATCACAATAGCTATAAAATACCACCACACTACTCACTCCCTCCACACACACACACACACGCACACACACACACCACAGCAGCGTGCAACTACAGCTAGAGCCGCATCAGACATGACATCTCCAGATTCCAACACATTACAGTATCACATTCAGATAGAGATACAAACAGCCTTTCTTCTTCCAGCTGGACGCGCAATAGTGTAGGGGGAGTGACCGGCAGAGCATCTGACTCAAAGTCATGCCTTTCATGAGGAGAGCTACTGAAAGGATCACTGAATCACCACAGCAATCCTGTATCACACCACACACACTCTCTCGTCACCAATACTGAGAATTACTAATTAACAGCTGATCATAACTGAAGCACATCTCTGTAAAAAAAAAAAAAAAAAGACCAGGGTTTGTGTTGGTTTGAGTTTGATGATTTAGCTGCTGTTAGTTGACCAGCATGACTAGCCTGATATGGTACAGTCAGACAGAATGACACATATTGTTGACCAGCATCAGTAACCTGGTCCACTATCCTAAACGAGATTATTGATTAATCAAACCAGTTACCAATTTTATCAATAATTTTTCTAGCTTGACCCAATCAATCAACCGGTATGACCATGCTGATCAACCACCAGCGTGATCTGCATGGTGTACATGACCAGCGCGACCAAACCAGACAATCAGTATGACCAGTAGTGCTGGGCAATATGAGAAAAGTCAAATATATCACGATATGGATTTTTTCATGTATCACTATAACAATATATATCATGATATAGCACATTTAAGTATGTTTTCAGTTATTCTTGGAAAAATATGACAAAACATTAACATTGATTACTTTTTTCCAACTTTATTTCAAAGTGACATTAAACCCAACTTTCACAAATGAGAATTACTATCTTATAGTGCAGCAATATATATGTATCAAATGAAAACAGATGAGGTAGTTGCAGTAGCTATTTTTTTTTTCAAAAGAACAATGCGTCTCCATTGTTCAGCTCTCATGAGTTAAGTAATGTAAAGAATGTCGCAAACCGGCGCGTCCACGCAATAACGTAAAGCAGCATCATGTCGCAAAACCACACTGTAAAATACAAAACTAAAAAATGTTTTGCTTAATGTGATTTTTAAGTCAGCTGAATAAGAAATATTTAATTTGCATTCTAAAAAATAGCAAACTAATCTAATAAGTTTCTTGTTAAAAGTTGGTCCAAATAAATAATCTGTGTTGGCAAAAGTTACTTATTGTAGTTAACCTTGAGGCCATGCCAACTACTCTGCACATGCTCAGTTTGACTCTTTATTTGATCGGGGTCTATGGAGCAATGTTAATCACACTATTTGCATATTGGGCGTGTCCTTCCACCTCTTACTCACCATCAGTGTGTAAGCATTCTCCACAAGCTGCCTTCTCTTGGAATTTGCATATTTGTTATATAATAGTAACTGCCTGGCCTCAGTGTTGAAGCTCGTAAGAGCAGGTTACTATATTCTGTGTTGCCAAGTCAGTCTGGTTACATTTGCATTAATTGCAATAGTTTTACATAACTGACAATAAGGTGGATATGTGATAGTCATAAATTCCAATTGCCCAGCTGCTATGTTAAATTAACAAAAGTATAGCGTTGCACCCACTAAATGATTTTGATTCATGTAAAACATTTTATTTTATTTTATTTTTAACTTATTTTAACTTATTTTTTTAGTTGGTCCTAAAGGATGGTCAGAAAAACTTACAATACACATTTTGTAGAAGTTGGTGAGATTTAATATTTAAAGTTTTAATACATATGATCTGGGCTAAAGATTTCTGGTTGGCACAACTGCATGTTTTTTTTTTTTTCAAAACACAACTGCATGTTTTTTTTTGAGTTGGTCTCAAAACTCAAAGATGTAGTGCAGTAAGTTGCCTTAATATTTTGAGTTTTCTTAACTTTTTTATTTTTACAGTGCACATTATGAAGATTTTTTGTGAAGATTACTTTATTATCACTTATATAAACAGAGTTTTTGCAAAGTGACCACGCCAAAACATTTCATCGTAGCCTACTTTATATATTTGCATGAATAACTGATGAAATTACTATAGAAACGATAGGGACGATAGAAGCTAAGTAGCATGATAGACACTTTTCTATCGTCCCCACGATATTTATCAGCATATCGCACAGCACTAATGACCAATATGGTCAAGGTCGGTCATACATTGTTGTTTTCAAAAAAAAAAAAAAAAAAAAAACTTATTACAAAGTACATAGTCTGTTTTGGCTTGAACAAGTGCAGTAAACTCCAGTTCAGTTTCTGAGGTAAGTAATGTATGTAAAAGAAAGATATAGAAAGGGCAAATGGCAGTGTGTGGCCAACAGCCATACAATGTTCAGGTCTAAGCTATAAGCCAGTCTATCAACCCTAAATCAAAACATATGATATGCTAACAGATCTACTAACAGAACTACATCGCCCACCAACAAACAGCTTAGACCATTAAAAAAAAACAGTAATCAGTGACCAAATCTACTGCTGATTCTGGATCTGCAGGTCGTGACACAAACTTTAAACATAGAACTCTGAGACATGGACAGGCTTACAGTAATACTACACTCCCACTGACCACAGTATTTTTAGCACTACTGTAGTGAACAAGAGCCCCCACAAGAGCACCCAAAATAGATATATGACGTCTAATAAAATCCTACAAATCAACACCAACTAATTATTAAAGACACCCAAAGAGCTCTGAAACTCTGACCATCTAGCATTTTTTTATTAGTCGTAACATGAAAAATGGAACGCGAGACACTGGTCATACTGCCTGTCAATTTTCCAACCAAAACAAATAAAAACACACCAAACAGAGGACTGGATGGAGTCTAAACTTCAGAAAAACTTCTCACTTCAGAAATAAATTGAAAAGAATCAGCACCAGCTAATTATTTCAGACGCCTAAAGAGCTCTGACACTACGAAAAACGTTTTTAATACTCGTGAGCTTGGTTGTCAAGCTTGGTGGTCATACTATAATAGAAGAATCACACTAACTGTCTCTTTTAAACTAGTAAACCAGTGTTACATAGTAATTACCCTGGAATTATAAATATATATATATATATATATATATATATATATATATATATATATATATATATATATATATATATCATGAATCATAAAATTACATTTTGACACAGAAGATGTAATTAGGTAATAATATGTCACAGAAAAACATCAATGCCTGCTGACTGTGAGACACTGACCATACTGTCAGCCAAAACACAAATAAATAAACCGAATCAGGGTCTGGCTGAAATCTAAACTTCACACAAATGATTAAATCCCACAAATCAGCATCTATCGATATTAACAGACACCCAACAATCTCAAAAACTCCTACTAAACTCCTACTAATGATCACACTAACTGTCTCTACTAAACTCCTTAACCAGTATTACATAGGAATAATAATATATTAAAAAAACAAAGTATTGTATCATAAAATTATATTCTAATATAGATTACTTAATTTGACAATATTATGTCACAGAAAAACAACAATGCAAGCTGACTGTGAGACCCTGACGATACTGTCTGTTTTCCAGCCAAACACAAATAAACAAAACAAAAATCAAATCAGGGTCTGGGTGTAACCTAAAGTTCAGACAAGTTACCAAATCCCACAAACAGCACCAATTCATTTTTACAGACACCCAAAGATCTCTAAAAGTATGAAAAAGTATTTTATTAGTCATCAGCTTGGTCGTCACATTGGTCGTACTCTGAGACAGTGACCACACTAACTGTCTCTACTAAACTAGTCAATTAGGATAACATAGAAATTACCCTGGAATTATAAAATATTGTAGTATAAAATTACATTCTCAAATAGAACATGTAATTAGATAATGTCACAGAAGAACAATAATGACAGCTGACTATGAGACATTGACCATATTTATCAAATCCCACAAATTGCACCAATTCATTTCTACAGGCACCAAAGGGCTCTAAAACTCCCACTGACCTACTAGCATTTTCCTGGCCGTCAAGCTGATCATACTGTGAGACATTTTCCACACTAACTGTCTCTACTAAACTAGTCAACCCGTATTACATAAAACCCAGGTATCATAAAATGATATACTGATGCAAAACATGTAATTAGGTAATATTATGTCATAGAAAAACACCATTACAAACTGACAGTGAGTCACTGACCATAGTACCTGTCAATTTTCTTGCAGAATAAATAAATAAATAAATAAATAAAATAAACAATCCAAATCATGGTCTGGATGAAGTCTAAACTTCACGTGTTCTCAAATCCCACAAATCAGCACCAACCAATTTTTTACAGACACCCAAAAATCTCTGAAACTATTAAAAGCATTAAAGCCTTTTTATCAGCTTAGTCGTCAAACTGGTCATACTGTGAGACGGTCACCACACTAACTGTCTTTACTAAACTCATCAACCAGTATTACATAGGAATTACAAAATATTGTATTATAAAATGACATTCTGATATAGAACATGTGACTAGGCAATATTATGTCACAGAAAAACATCAATGCCTGCTGACTATGAGACACTGACCATACTGTCAGTTTTCCAGCCAAACACAAATAAACTAAACTAATTAGGGTCTGGGTGAAGTCTAAACTTTACACCAGTTACCAAATCTCATAAATCAGCACCAGCTAATAATAACAGACACCCAAAAGATCTCTGAAGCTCCTACTGACCTACTAGCATTTTTACTGTCTGTCAAGACCATTTCCATACTAACATCTCTACTAAACTAGACAACCAGTATTACATAGAAATTATCAGGAATTATAAAATATTGTATCATAAAATGACATTCTGATATAGAACATGTGATTAGGCAATATTATATCACAGAAAAACAACACTGCAAGCTGACTGTGAGTCACTGACCAAACTCTCAGTTTTCCAGCGAAAACTAACTAAATAAATAAAATAAACAAAACAAATCAGGGTCTCATAACTTTGCACAAGTTATAAAATCCCACAAATCAGCACCAACTAGTTATTACTGACACCCAAAGATCTCTGAAACTATAATTTTTTTTTACTACTAAACTAGTAATTCAATATTACATAGGAGTAGGGTATTATGAAATATTGTGTCATAAAATGACATTCTGGCATAGAACATGCAATTAGGCAATATTATGTCATAGAAAAACAACATTACAAACTGACAACGAGTCACTGACCATAGTACCTATCAATTTCCCAGCCTGAACACAAATTAACTGCACAAAAATCCACAATTACCACAAATCAGCACCAACTATTTAACAAAGCTCTGAATAGCTGACTTTTTAGAAGTCAAGCTCCCATACTGTAAGACAGTGACCACTCTAAATGTAATTAGGCAATAATGCCATAGAAAATAAACATTAAATAATGATTGTGAGATAGCTACTAATAATAAAACAAATCAAACCGAGGTCTGGAATGAAGTCTAAACTTTACACAAGTTCTCAGCTCAGAAATAAATCCCATAAATCATCAGCACTGCTGATCACAGGTACTCGTACAGAGCTGTGAAACTCCGGCTGGTGTTCCCCAGCTGCTGCTGCTGGAACTTTCAGGAGCAGAAGCTCGGCTGTAACTCCGGGGCTGTTCTCAGCTCCAGCCCGGAGTTTGCGGTGCTGTGAGCGGAGCCGGAGCCCGGAAGAGTCCCGCGCTTACCTGCAGGAGACCGTGATCTCAACTTTGGTGGCGGGGATGGCGGCGCTCAGCGGGTCGAAGTCTCCGATCGCCGCCATATTCAGGAAGCTGCTGCTGTTCATCGCGGCTGAGGGCATGAGATAAACACACCCCGCGCGCTGGAGTCCGAGCCCTTCCAGGAACCGCAGCGCGAGCAGCTCCCGCGCCCCGGCCAGAGCATGTGCGTGCGTGCGCGTGAGTGAGTGAGGGAGCGTGTGAGTGAGCTAGTATGCGCGCGCGCGCGCGTGTGTGTGTGTGTGTGTGTATTATGGATGTTATGGATAGAGATGATCTGCTCGGAGGAGGGGTGATGTCACTCCACACGGGCAGCGCGAGCGTCTTCCACAGGGGAGACGCTCCTCCAGCGCGACCGAGTGTGAGCACGAGACACAGACATACCATCACAACTACCACCATAACAACATTCACCGCTACCACAACAACCACCACCAACACTACAACCATAAAAAAACACCAACACAACATTCACTATCACCACCATAAAAATATTCACCACCACCGCAACAACCACCACCACCACGACTACCCCGACAACCACCACTACCATGACAACCATCACCACCACAACAACCATTACCACCACAACCACTACCACCATAACAACATTTACCACCACCGCAACAACCACCACTACCAAAACAACCATCACCACCACAACAACCACCACTACCACAACAACCACCACCACCATATCAACAGTCACCACTATTACAACAACCACCATAACAACTACAACCACCACCATAACACCCACAACTACCGCAACAACCACCACCGTAATAACCATCACCGCAACAACCATCACCACCATAACAACATTCACCACCACCACAACAACCACAACCACCACCACTATCACAACCACCACAACAACTACCACCACCACCACAACTACCACCACCACCACTGCAACAACCACCACCACCTCAACATTTACCAACAAAACATTCACCACCCTAACCCTAAACCCTTAACCAGCTAAAACCAACAAATGTGTCATTATTTTTTACAACATCCTTAAGCTTTAAAATGTAATGTTTAATATTGTCATAACTAGGGTCAATTATTAATTAGCAGAGACATTACTTATTAATTTAACTATAGTTTATTACTGTCTTTAGTACTGTTGTGACCCTTATTGTAAAGTGTAACCCAGTAAATCAGTTACTAGCTAGCTGTAAAAACATATATTGCATAAATATACTAACTTTTCTGTTCCTAAATGCGTCCTAGTTAAACTCGATTAAAATAAGTCAGCTAGGTAGCTTTCTGCTCATTTTTAATTACCCAACGTCTGCTAAGGTCACCCCATTTTAGCTATAACTGAGCTAACTCTGAGACTAATCCAACACCTGCTAGTTTTAGCCCATATTATTTATAAATTAGCTAAGTATCTGACCTACCCAACGCCCAATAATTATAGCCCATATTAGCTATAAAATAGCTAACCATCTAACTTGCCCAACGCCCGCTATTTTTACCACTTTTAATAATAACACAGCTAATTAGCTGACTTACCCAATGTCTGCTAATTTTACCCAACTTTAGCTGTAACACAGCTATCTAGCCAACCTACCTAAGGCATGCTAATTTTAGCCCATTTTAGGTATAATACAGCTAATTATCCGACTTACCCAACGCATGTTAATTTTACCCAATTAAAAAAAAAAGAGCTAATTATACGACTTGCCCAATGTCTGCTAATTTTAGCCCACTTTAGCTATAACACAGCTAACTCCCTGTCTTATCCAACCCAAGCTTTGGGTTAATAATTAGGCAATTTGAATTTCCCAAGCATAATAATAATAATAATAATAATAGTAAGTAACTGTATTATTAACTATATTATTACTGTATTATTAACTATTTAGTTATCTTATTACCATAAAAATATAGTTTGTCAAACAAACAGCATAATTACAAATATTACAGAATTTATTGTAATTAAAGGACATTATCTATAGTTTTTAGGAGAAATTGGTCGTTTCTCAGTATATGTTCTTGCGTAATGTAACAATGTTCTTGCTGACACCATCTACCACTGTCCAAGTTGCATGTCGGTACTCAAGAATGCATGGTTAAATATCCCTGATGTGTTCTTGCTCCTAAGCAAAAACAATGATGTGTTACTTGGTGACTGACTGCGGAAAACGAATGGAAATAGCCAGAATTCATTATTAGTTATTAAGTTCTTGGATTCTAAATAAACAGAGCTCATGGTTCTGCATTCATAATATGAGACAAAAGGGATATTAGGTCCTCCGTTATACAGTTCTTGCAATGTAATTTATCAATAGTGTTCTTTGCAAGATCATAAGTATATTCTTCATGTTCATTGTATTAAGAAATATACATTAATGGATGAGAATTTATGCAAATTTTACGTCAAAAAAACTTGTATAAGGGGAGCGGATTGATGACAGCAGTGAGGTAGGTTTTCAGAGGTGGGATCGTGAGGTAAAATTTGGACAGATAAATTTGGACAGATCTCTGTTTAGACAAATATAGAAAGAATATATTGCAACCTCTCCATGTTTTCATGTTTCTGCACATTAACGCAGCGTCAAAGAAAAACAAACAGGTATGAAACCAAGTGGCACACAAAACAGCTTTATTTGGTGTGGACAATTTATCCAGGAAAATTGTCAGGCAGTGCAATATATAGGGCTGACCATCTGAATCCTTTCAAAGGTCTCATTCCATCGTTTTTTTTTTTCATTTATTTTAAAATTTTACTGTTCACACATGATAACACGTAGTGCACAAGTTCTATCTGTCTTTCTAAGAGGGCATGGCTGTTAGACAGGCAGAAAAGTGAATGCCCATTGGTCAACGTTGTTATTGTTGGAGGCGGCCTTGGTTCTTGGTTCTACCGAGCTTTAGGGAGTGGGCAGATGATTGTTGTTTTAGTGAAGGACCTTGGTGAACTTACAACAGTCCAGGCAGAATCAGGCAGGATCCTTGTTTTTCCAAGCAAGTTCAAGAGGTGATGCCCAGGGATTGGAGGAAGGCTGAGTGAGTGAATAGCAGCAGGTGCCCTATGCCCTTGCTTGTAGCCTCTTTACAAACCGCTAGAAAGATGGAGATTTGTATCTGGCTGGTAAAAGCTTTGTGGGCTTATCAATCATATAGAAATGTAGTTTCTGCGGATTGTAGAACTTGATGAGGTTGAACTTATCTGACTGAGTGGCCCTGGGAAGGATTTGGGCAAATTAAAGAGCCCCAAGGTATGAATAAATCACCAAGACGCAAGTAAGTATCATGTCTTGACACTCACACAATTATACCACAATAATTATATTATATAATCTGTGATTTAAATAATGACATGAAATGCAAGAATTCCAGTATTTTAAAGAATCTTTTCATCTGGAGTATGATTTTTCTTTCAGGGACCTATTAGATAATAGTCAGAAGCATATTCCACCGAATGGGTGCCATTTCTGTGCCCAGGAAATTACATGTACACTGTAAAACCCAATAAGTTTACTAAACTCAAAAGTTTTGTTGTAACCGATTTCCTAATAAATTTCACGTTCATATAATATAATTTTTAAGTGGAGTGAACTAAGAACTAAGAGTGAATTAAGATTTTATATATATATATATGACTTATATATTTTATTTACTCCTGTATACTACACTGGTTTTAGTAAGAATTACATAATTAATATAATTACTGCCAACTAGGGGTGTGCCATATCGTATCGTATGTGATAATATCGCCAACATTTTGGAATACCGTGAACAATATTATATCCTGAAATATCGTGCCACATCACCCACCACTAATTATTGCATCAGAGCACTACTTTTTTTGTAGTTTTTAGCAAAAGAAAAATTCACACATTATATATCTACTAGAGACAGATTATATCTGTTCAGTATCATTTATTTTACTTTAATCCTGAATATATGGAGATATTTGGAGTGCATTATTAGTGTCATGACATTCTGAATCATTGACCTGTTACAAATCTGTTGTAAAATTATGCAATAATAAAATTCTAAATAATTTTTCTAATTCAGTGTTTTGTCATATCTCCAAAAGTATCGTTATCGTGAAAATACCATGAAATATTGTGATATTATTTTAGAGCCATATCGCCCACCCCTACTGCCAACTTAACCAGAACACACAATATATGAGTATGAGTATACTTTTTAAAAAATAATTTATATCAATTTCTTTGCATAATAATTCTAATGTGATGGCCAGGTAAATTAAAAGTGTAGATTTTTATTTAGTCTTTTTTTTTTTTACTTAATTCAACTACTTTCTGAGTACTCGTAGAAAAGTAGATGAAGAAAAAAAGACACTAAAGAATTAAAAGGTCTGAGAGGACAGCGAGAACACAGAGTTACTGCAGCTCACAAAATGATGCTTGTTCTACAGCCAAAACACAGAGGTTGAGCAGTTAATCAGAATATATGAGCTACAAATTTACCTAAGGTAGCCTGGGGGGGAATCACTAAACACTGATGGTGAGTGTTAGTCAGAAACTGGGGAAACACCCAGTATGCAAATAGATAGATTGTGACAGAAGCCAGTGGAAAAGAAGCTGCCAATGGCAACAGACTAAACTCAGTTATTATAAGTTGGTTCAACTCAAAGATCTCAGTTTAAATGTATATAAGTGCCCACAAATGTTCGGCTCAACTCAAAATAGTTGAGTATTGTTTAGAAATATATATATATATATATATATATATATATATATATATATATATATATATATATATATATATATATTTGTAAAACAGACTTAATTTATTTAAGTTAAAACAACTTCTGGGTTTACAGTGTATGAATGTGCACACAAAATTATCTTTAAAGTATATTTCAGTGTTAAGCATGGTGTATTCTACATTGACCTATTTGCAAAAGTAAGATGTGTAGTTAAAAACATTAATAAAAACTACTAATAAAAACACTAAAAGAATAGCATTTGCTACCTACACTCTAAAAAACAGAGGTACGATATGAGTACTTTTTTGTACTCAAAGGTACACTCTTCATAATTTTACCCTTAAAGGTACAATATTGATCTTTACAGGGTCAGATTTGTTCCCTCTGAAGTACAAAGTAATTTCTAACAGCAGGAAGTACAGCTTTGTACCGTTTAACCAGCCAAAGGGTACATTCAGTATTCTGTATCACTGTACTAATAAACAATATATATTTAAATTGCACATCTTTTATTTGAAAGCCAGACAATTTTGGATCATCAAGTTTTTGAGCCATATTTAGTTGATGATAATGTTTATAATCTTTATAATCTTTACTGGCACAAAAAACATGGGTACAAAAAAGGTACTTTTTTTGTACCTCAATATAAGGTTCAGCCCCAGCGACAAGCTTTATACTCTTTTAAATACAAATCTGTACTTACTTTTCTTAGTGTGTGTCCTCACTCTCTAACTATAAACTTTACCATGAAATATAATTAATAAAATACTAAAGAGACATTTTTTTTTCGCATTGTTGTGTGACTTCAAATTCTATCTATGCTTTAAAAATATTTTTTTCATAATAAGTCTATAATATTTTAGTTAAAATACACATTTTAGTTGTGTCCCTGGATTTCACTCATTCCTGTTACCATAACACATTACCCCATCTGAAACATCTATTTAAAAATGCAGTCAACCATTTCTTAAGAAACAAAAACACTTTCTTGAGAAAAAAATCAAAGGAATTAGTGAACTTGCTTTTAAACGTGGCTTTTAAATGTCACCTGATTTCTGGTAACAGGACTGAGGAAAAAGTTTTAATTAAAAGAAGCTGAGGGCATTCACTACATACTAGTGGTGTCCACAAACATTTGTCCACATAGGTACGTACACAACCGCTCACACTGAGGGACGGCTGTTGGGAGAGAGTGAAGTACCAGCAATCTGGCTGTTAATGAGAGAGCCTGACTAACAAATCAGAGCTTTTGTTCTCCCTGGTGAGACATCCTGATTGATTTAAAAGCTATGCCTGATTAAGCAATCCACTCTGCACCTGAGAGATACAGACAGACACAGACAGAGAAAGAGAGAGAAGAAAGAAAGGTGGGTGGGTGAGTGGGGAGCTCTTCACTATACTCTCAGAATTGCAGGTCTCCTGCTGAGCTGAAAAGGTTTCATATTTCCTAATCAGATCCGAACACAAGTGCTGTTAAAAACAAGGTCGTGTTATTTTAAGGGGCTGGTCTGAGCACGGATGAAATATTCTCTGAAATCAGATCTAAACCCCGCTGATTTACAGGAGACTGCCTGCAGCCTGGCTTACAGGAGTATGGAGCTCAGAAGTTGGCACATACATTTGAGCTGCAATTTGGTTTAATTGAATTGTTTATAATTTATGGTTATATGTACAGCTCTGGAAAAAAAATAATTGACCACTTTGATTTTACCAAATTGAAAACCTCTGGAATATAATAAAGAGGAAGATGGATGATCACAAGCCATCAAATCAAGCTAAACAGCTTGAATCTTTGCACCAGGAGTGACATAAAGTTATCCAAAAGCAGTGTGTAAGACTGGTGAAGGAGAACATGCCAAGATACATGAAAACTGTGATTAAAAACCAGGGTTACTCCATGAAATATGGATTTCTAAACTCCTAAAACTTTATAAGTATTAACTTTAAGAGTCTGAAAGCTCTGCATCTTTTTTGTAATTTCAGCCATTTCTCATTTTCTGCAAATAAATGCTCTAAATGACAAAATTTTTATTGTTGTACATAGTTCATAGAATAAAACACCAATGTTCATTTTACTCAAACCTATACCTATTAATAGCACAATCCGAGAAACTGATTCAGAAACTGAAATGGTAATTTTTTTCTGAATTCTTATTTTTCTTCTTATTGTTTTTGTGTATACACCTTCTCATTCAATTCATCCTTTCCTGAGGTGGTCCTGATGAGAGCCATCATGATGAGTTTCATCATGACACGTGTAATAGTCTTAAGGATACTTTCAAACTTCTTAAAATGTTTTGGATTGTTTTTTTCCGCACATTAACATTCAGAGAGAAGGGAATTCAAGTAATTAATTCTTGATAAGTTAGATCGGATTTGTGGGGGTATTCCAGTTAAAATATCCTACTTGGAATTTAAAAAAATTAAGCTCAAATGGAATCCAACATTGTTCCACACTCCTACACACAGTAATAAGTAACGAGTTATATGATCAGGTTTAAAATTCTCACGCAAAATAAACGCTTTTTCTTTTTGATTATTTTTTACATTGTAAATGTAATATTGAAGACTATATTAAAGCTATACAGGAACATGTGGAATTATTTTGTAAACAAAACATGTTAAACAAACCAGAATATGTACCAAAGAAGTAACAGATTTTTCTTTGAGGACAGATCTGCACACTCTTGGTATTTTAATCTCAGTGTCTTCATGAGGTAGAGTCACCTGGAATAGTTTTCTTAGCGTCTTAATGAAGGAGTTTCTGGAGGTGCTGAACAATAGTTACAGTTGCTGCTTTTCCTTCACGCTGTGAAGCTCCAGCTCATCCCAAATCACCCAAATCTCTGAAACACATCGGCTGAGGAGATGTGATCTTTTGACTGATACTGTATACTTACCCACAGGGTCAGTATATTATAGATTTTCCTCCCTGTCTTTTTCTATGTACTCATGCAATTGTAATGATGCACCCATAAGACTAACCCAGTTTTTTTAAAGACTACATCACCTGTATCCAGACTTTTCTGTTTTTGATGGTGAAATATATCTTTTCACAGTTGATGGTGGGATATCTAGGAGGAAAGAAATATTTCCAGCTGGCCACTTGTCGCAGAATTAACACCCTGTTACAGTACCACACTGGGGAGTTCAGTGAGCTCTTCAGCTCCAACCATTCTTTCACTAATCTTAATAAAGGCAGACTTGCTGTCTAAAGTGATTTAGACATGTACTTTCAATTCTTCTGTCCATTTAGTGTACTTGGACGTCAAAATATGTACATTTTTATGATTATAACACTCATAAAGATTGTGTTTAAAGTTTCTTCGAGAACTGTCTCAGCATTCACCCTCCGTTTCTTGGTTTAACGGCTCCTCAGATCGCAGGAACTGGACTTTCAGCTCACGGCTCTGTAATAACCTTATACAGCATACCTTCAGACCTGTAGGTTGTATGTACTGTAGGAACACCATGCTTCATACAGGGACTCACATTTCCACACCACCCCCTACTGGTAAAGTGCAGAAGTGCATTTGTTGCATTATTACAGGACTGCAAAGACCACCCCTGTCTGTAGTTGATTCTGATTAATAACAACAAAAACATTTAATTGCATGTTTCTATGTGTAAAAAAAAGTCATGTTCATAACCAGTAAATGCAAAACCAGTGTGCTGATATGCAAAACATATCAAAAGTCATGGGAGAGTAGTATAATATTCAGATT
Organism: Astyanax mexicanus; assembly: GCF_023375975.1. Classification (NCBI taxonomy): domain Eukaryota; kingdom Metazoa; phylum Chordata; class Actinopteri; order Characiformes; family Acestrorhamphidae; genus Astyanax; species Astyanax mexicanus. Next base: position 19,187,633 of record NC_064409.1, read on the forward strand.
TAAAATACCGGTAATTAAGTGTTTGTGCAGGGGACAGCTTGGAAACACCCACACCTGTGTACATTGTAACATTGGCCAGCATGCTCAAAGACAGGTGATCTAAATGATAGGTGGGATGTTGCATTTCTAAAGTTGTGCATCAATTTAATGGAGTGTTCTTTAGCTTCCATGGCTGTGTTCTTAACTTCCAAAGTAACACAAGTTCCTCTCCCATGCCTTTGCCATGTCTGTCAGGGTTCATACACCCAGGGTTTTAACCCATAAATTTCCATGATTTTTTTCATGACTTTTCCATGCTTTCATGGCAAATTTTCATGACCATACAATTTTTAACATATCAGTGCAGACATGGACAATAAAACCAAAAATCACCTAAAACTATAAACAAAACTTAATTATCGTAGACCTACTTATACTATAATCTAATAAAAATGTTGACACACAATCTTTAATAATAAAATGTGTGTCAGATCCTGAGGACTTCATTGTGTAGGGATAGAGATTTTCTCCATCGATAAATGGAAACACAAAGATTTGTAGATCAAATTTCAATGACTTTTCTAAAACGTTCTAAAACTTATCCAGCCCTGAAAATTGCTATTTTTTAAATTCCATGACTTTTCCAGGTTTTTCATGACCGTACAAGCTCTGGTCTGTTTACATTCATTAAGCCACAAGTAAAACTCAGAAACAAAAAGATCAATTCAGAGATGAAATGTATTGACCTGGAATGACATACAGCATTAAAGAGGCAATGTTAAGACAGTGTTCCAGTTTCCAGTGAATTATCCCATTTACACCCTCAAAAGTAAAGGCGCTTCAAATGGTTCTTTATACACCCAATACCTTTAAAGAAACACTTTTGGTTTCTTAAAGAGTATAGTTTGAATGTTTATAACAGATGGTTGGGTATGATTTCTTAAATGCCTAAAGAAGCCCAATTGTAAACCCAATGCAAAGATTATTAACAAATTTGTCACACACCTGCACCATGCCCAAAACCATATTATTACAACAAAAAATAATAAAACAATTAAAAGGTACAAGTTGTACACGTTTTGCTCCCAAGAAACTCACCCTTGTGGGGGATGGATGAGTTGATCAACAAAATGAACTTAATTTGGTAATAAATAATGTAATCAGAATAAACAAAATGCCTGTTATGTTGCAGACAAGTGTCTGGACAAGGTGTGATGGCAGTAGTGGCCTTTGATCTCATACAACATGGTTCAAACTTATCATTATGGGAGCAAAATAGGAAAATAGGTTATTTTAGGACTTTTATCCAACAAAGAACCATTTGTAACACCTCAATTTTCAGAGTGTAAAGCCAAAACCCGTCCAAGAGATATTTGGTCAGCTTTCCAGAAAGGAATTAAGGCTACCCTAGACTACTTCATTTAAAATTCTGTGTAGTCTAAGACAAGGCTTAATTCCTGTTTGGGTAAACTACCCTATAGTGTCTGAACGTGTTTAAAGATCAGCACTTCAGAACTCAGACACAGTCATATTTACACACAACACAAATACTGATTTTGAACAGACAACAGAACAGGTGAACATGTATTTGTACCAGTAGATAGCAAAATCATTGACATACTGAGGAAAAGCTTTTCTGAGCTTTTTTTTGCACTTTGGTCACCAACCACTGGAGAGTACTGACATTAATCAAACGTGTATAATTTAAGAGCATATTGGTCCCGTCCTGTCCAAATGAATAGGTTGTGCTGTCGCGAGTTTCACAGCGTTTCAAAACCGAAAGCCCAGCTTTGGTTTTTAAGCCCCTTTCGGCTATAAGCACATGACCTACGCATCTGCCACTGTGGTCATCAGCAGCTTCAGCTGACTGCACTCCAGGATGCGTTCTCAAGCAGGGTACATATAGACGTACGCTGATCATCATCACGGACGACAGCCAGAGCAGAAAATCAAACACTCCTGAGCAAAGAAACCACAAAAAAACAAAATATTGGTGAGGACAGAGGACTTTGGAGATCTTTTAGCTTCTCTACCACACGCACACATAGTCCAACACCAGTCCTGTGCTGCGCTTCAGTAGAGCCCATCGTCCAGAGAACCCTTAACCTGCCAGATCCGCACGGTTCTGTCTCTGCAACAAAGAGCAACAGAAACAGTATTTAGAGTTTTTGCATACCTTATGTTTTAAGAGAGGGAATGTTGCTGGGTAATATACTGTGTGATGCTCTTTGGTCTGTGTAACAGTATGTGAGTGTGTATATGTATTGATCATGCCAGTGACTTAACAGAAAAAGAATCTGGATGGGTGCAGGATATGAATTGTAAAAAATGTGAATAGTATGAGGTGGCCAGTTCACAGCATTGTGATAAGTGTGGTGATTCAAGAGCAGTGTGAATATGTGTGGGTTGGCAAATCTTTAGTGATGCTTGAAGTTTGTGAAGCCTTTAGAATTTTCATTATCAGATTTTCACTCTAGTCCTAAAAGTAGATAGAGAACCTAGCTTTCATAAATTAGACAAAATATTAGGAAAATGATCCATTATTACATATTTGTCGATAGCAAATGATGTTAACCCTTGCTTTCAGTATCAGGTGTGTGTTCCCTTTGCAGCAATAACTGCAACTAAACGTTTCTGGCAACTGTTGATCAGTCCTGCACAAATGCTTGGCTCATTCTGTACAGAATAGCTTTAACTCTGAGATATTGGTGGGTTTCCTCACGTTTTCTGCGAACAATGATCTGGAATTTCCTCCATTTATACACAAGCTCGACAAACTGTGGAGTTCAAACTCTTTAAAATATGTTTAGGGATGTTTTTGTAACCTTTTCCAGCCTGATCAGCATTAACATCTATTTTACTGTCCTCAGGAATCTCCTTTCTTTTTTTTAAAGGCCTGGAAAAATGCTGTTGATAAGTTTGCAAAACTACTCTGAATCTCTGGACCAAGCTCTGTTTACTTTATATTATTATTATTGTTAATGCATCTGTTTACCTTCAATTATTCTACAACTCTTATTCTTTGCAGGTGTAAATGTAACTTTTGCTCATTTTCTACTGTGTTGATCTGGCTATTTGAAGGTGGGGTGGGGTGCAATAGGGAGGGGTATTGGAGGTTGGGGTTATGGGTTGAAACTGTAGGGACAGGGTTTACAAGGTGGTCTTCTCTTCTCTTTCTACCGTATCCTTATATCCTACTTAAAATGACAAACATTTGATAAAAAATCTTCTTTCTTTATGCCATGATACACTTTCACAGACGGGTTTTAATGAGAGGATTTTAAAATATCCCCGTTTTTTTAAATAAAACGCTCACACCTGATCTGTCATTTCACTGATGAAAAAAAACAAAACAACATGAATCTAATTTCACCTTAATACTAAGTGCTAATTATAGAGAACTTCCAAGCACCACTGTAGATATGTTTAGGTGAGCACTTAAACAATCTTAAAGAACCACTGTAGTCTGGTATCGAGGTGTGCAGCATATTTAAGACTCACTCTGAGGCTGTAAAGAGATGAGTGCTGTTAGTGGAGATGCTGTTGACACCACTGTCGTGTCCTCTTAGCTCCCCTAGAGGTCTGAGTGTGTCTGAATTCCATAACTTCAGCAGTCCTCCTCTGCACGCAGTCAGTAGCACCCTGGATCCTGGAACCACCGTCAAAGCACTCATCCAGTCCGAATGGGCTCTGTCTACCTGCTGCTTGGTGCAGAAGACACACGTATTAGATCTTAAAGTTCAAACTACATAATTATGAGACATTATTATTAATTTTTTTTTTCTCTTCAGTGAATTAGGTGCCCAAACAATATTTTTTTGCTATTTGTTTTTTATTCAATTTTGGAATAACAAGGATTTAAAGACATACAAACAAAAAAAAGTGTGTTTACAGTACACTGTGCACCTATTACATATTATTAGGAAGACCATTTATCTAAGAATAAACCAGCAAGCACTTATTCAATGGCTAAGCATAAGGAAAGTACCCCAGGGTAGCTGAGTTTAACAAAACCGTAGTAGAAGGAAGCATTAAACAGTCAGAAAATTGGCTCCCTTGACTGTCTTCATTATCGTAAAAGCAAGCTTTATAGCTTTGCCAAGGGCTTGTATATCCCCAAATGCAATAAAACATCATCCAACTACTGCTATATATGATCTCTCTCTCTCATACCTGCTGAAGCTGCTTTCTAGATAAGTCCCATTTCTTGATGCAATGGTCTCTGCCAGCACTGTACAGCGAGTCTCCGTGTATACTCAAGGCTTCCATGCCATCCCGATGAGCAGGCTCAAAGTTATGAGTTGAAGAAATGCTCCCCTGAGCCCCCTCCACCACATCAAACATCTGAAACAAAGAAACAAAGCATGTAAAAAACGCACACACACACACACACACACAGTTTTCAGGGAAGCTCCCCGTCTACACTCTCCCACTAGCATGCAGTAATTGGACAGAACTGATAATGACAGGGTGCACAAGTACATACTTGGGGACTGCTGTGTATAATAACATTTGTCGAACCTTGAGAGCTTGATTAATATTTTAAAGCTATTGTTTAGGTTCAGCAAACCACAAATTAGCACCAGTAGCCTGCGTAGCTGTGAGTGAGCATTGGTTGAAAGGTAGTAATTAAGTACAACCCACACACGAAGCCCAAAGAAGACACAATCTCAGCCCAATGAGTGTTTTAGTCTGTTTGTGTACCTTTATGTTGTGGTCCTTGGACCCTGTGATGACCACATCCTGACTGCTGCCCAGCTGATCCACTGCAAGACACATTACTGGCCCAAGGTGACCTGTTAGTTTCCCTGTAGAAACAAACCTGAAAGAGGAGAAAACAGATCAGACTGTGACGCTGTTTTTAATGAAGTTGATTTAAAAATCAAAAGTATGTGAGTATAAGAGTAGGAGTGACCTTTCCTCATCCTGGTAATCTACCTTTAAATTTAAGATCTAACCTTACCTCTCACACACTTTCCACGGGTAATAAAGGTATTCAGGATCACCTGAATATTAAGAGTCAGGTTTGTTATGTCTCTTAGGGTGGTAGACCTCTAAAACCAAGACTAGCCACACACCCATTAGTTATATAAAATAACATTTTAGATTTTTGAAGAACCATCACTTAATGTAAGGGTTCTTCACACTAACAATGGAATAAAAGAATAAAACTGAAAAGTATTGCTGAGTTAAAGTCAATAAACCTACACTATACATGCACCTACAGTAGGCATTTCATATAAAATGTTCTTAATTGTAGGTTTAAAACATGTGGACCTTATAAAGTGATAACTTAAAACACTTTTTTTGTCTTTGTCTTTTTATTGTTCAGGTTTTTATAAATAATTTAGATTGGATGGGAGATTTTGTTTGGAGCATTCTAGGAATTCACAACAATTAATTACATATTTCTTAATGTTTGCTAGAGCGATTTGTTGCTATGCTCTGGGCTTTCTTTCGTGCTTTCTTTAAGCTGTCAATACATAAAATAAATTCAATGTGAATGCAATTTAGTACCTAACTTAATATGTAATAACATTTAAAGTAGCTGTGTCACAAAAAAAAATCCAATAAATAGAATTCTGTTGATAATGAGTATTTAAATGTGACTAAAATAATTATTATGAGACTTGTATTATTGGTCCCAATCTATTAAAAACTAATAACTAATACGTAAGTATACATAAGTATTATAACACAACAATATTCGGTGATTAAATCATGGATGAGATCAAGGTAACATTTTTTAAATGCTGGTACTTAACTGTATTTTTGGAAAAGGGACAAAATTAATGGAGCAGTGTGATTTACCAGACCAGACCAGTCTGAGTTATTGAGTTCAACTAAGAGTTTAAATAGAGGAAGTAAACACTAGTGTAGCTCCATATTCCACACTCAACAGCTTGAAGAGAGTTTTTAAATTACTTTTAGTAGGACAGAAAGACAAATACAAGCCAGCTTCTGCCACTCTTAATGCTCAGTCCTTTTTTCCGTACCTTCTCAGATCCCACATTCTAACGGAGTTGCCAGCTGCAGCATACATGAACGTTCCTGAAGGATTCAGCGCGATCTGGTTGATCTGATTCTCTCCAGGAGGGATGGCAACGGCTCGGTTGCCCATAGCAGCACAGCTATCACCCTGAGACACCTGCCCAGAAGATCTGACACAAAAAGAAAAATACAGCTACAATTAAGCTTTTTTTTTTTTTTTGTTACAGAAACAGAGCGTTATTTTAAAATGCAGTAAAACAAGATCACTACAACAAACCCTATTATTATTATTATTATTATTCTATTATTATTCATTTATTTCCTCCTACATCCCAAATAAACTATAAAATAAGGGATGCACAGTCCTGAGTGTAACTCACGTCAGTGTTCGGATGCACTTGGCTGAATCACGGATGTCCCACACTTTGATGTAGGAGGTGGAGACAGTGAAGACCAGGCTGGAGCAGTACTTGACAGAAACCACACTGCTGGGGTGTTCTCCCAGAGACATGATTTCCTGCCCTGTTACCAGGTTCCATACCTTACATGTGCGGTCTGGCACCCAACACAGAAATAGATATATGCGCTTAGTAGGAGTGGGCTTAAAGACATGTTCATGATACACAATATCATATTTCATATATCATATAATATCATATACTGACAAATTGTATGACATTCTAAAAAAGAAGCCTTTTTTAAATTGCGTAGCACAATGATTTTTTTTATTTGCCGTACTCTTGGTAATGAAATGTGCAGTTGGTCTGTGCTTTTTCAGCCCTGATCTTATCCATAACATGTACAGAAAAGTATATCATATGCATATTGTAAAAAAACCCAATGAATCATAATGTAATAGCACATAGTTAGTCATATTGCCCAGCATACTGTATTCAAAAACAGACAGAGACTTCTAGTTGATTGAGTTATATGTAGATGGAGTTTTTAAATGGAAAATTGCTATTTGCGACATTGAGTGACTTTGACCCCATATAAACTAATCTTGGGTTAATCCATATTTATAATAAGTGACACTTGTCATCACAAAATAGCTGCACCCAGAAGGAATTAACTGACAGGAATAAAGCTTGGTGGGTAGTCGTGCCTGACTGTCATGGAGGTTTGTTCTCGTGCATTACATGTCCAGAAAACCTAGTCTAATGGTGTTTGGTGCAATTTTGTACAATGCCAGATCATGTTTTGTCTTCATTTCAGGCCCTCTGACAGCTCAACGTTAGTCCAGCAACCAGTGGGTCTACCTTTTCTGAACACACACGAAACGCTACCGCAGCAAAATCTACAGGAACTATGTGGGAATATTGGAGCTGCATGGGACTGATTATCACAGGACTCCATTAGGAACCTCTACAACTCTGAGATGCTGAGATGACTGGCATTTTGCAGTGTCACACATGCCTTACACACATCTTTGGTATGCATAGCTTAATAAATGTGACCAAGAGTTTCTTTATTATTTATTTATTGCTTCCGGTAATCTTTGTCATCCTTCTTAACAGCAATACAATCTGATTTTTCTCTCTGGGTGCAACTATTTTTTCAAATAATTTTTTTGATGTCCCACATTAGGGCAATATTTTTTATATTTAATTTGACTGAAATCACACTGCAATGTACTCTAAGCATTGTCCATGGTGTTGCCTATAATTAAGACTGGCCACATCTGCATGCATTTTCTTTCAAATTATTATTGTGCACAAAAAAGTGCTGCAATGTTAATAAAGATTTATATTCACAGATTTTGGACGTCTCAGTGCTCATGCATTGATTTTAATCAGAGATAAATTACTGGAACCAAATAAATCCAATGCATGACTTTATTCCCAGTATAACTGGTTCATTCTTTAACCAAAACTCTCCTGATAATGGAGGTTGCAGAGTTGTCTTACCCTTTGAACCGGTAAATAGTAAATCATCAGTAGAGTCCACACACATCAAGGCTTTAGTGTGTCCCTCAGCTGTGTACACACACTGCAGCCTGGGTGCTCGACTGCCTTTTGAGGATGCCACTGGGTTGATCACTCCCCTGCACAGAAAACAAACCAAAAAAATATGTTATTTAGACATAAATGTGACAAATTAATCTATTATAAAATGCTGAGGCATTTACAAGTAGGGTGCTTTGATGATGCATGCTTATAAAAAGTTAGACTGCAGGTTAAAAATGCATTAAACTCTACTCAATTACAAAATAAAGTGTATCATCAATTAATAATGGTGAGTGCTCAGGGCCACAGCTTTACACATGAAAGAGTAATGGGTCGGAAACAAAACGTGTTATAATAACACAGTATAATGAAATGGTATCAGCCGAATGTATTAAAAATGACACTGTGTACATGCACATCCATAATGGCTGCAGGCAGCATGCGGCTAAAAGAACAAACAGGCTTTGCTCTCCGATTAATGTAGAGACAAGCGGAGGATCAGAGGATCAAAGACAGGCATGTTAGAGGGGGAGGAGAATGGGGAGGCTCTAAGAAACAGCTACCTTTGAGCTTCTAACACAAAAGAGTCATCAGACCTGGAAGAAAACAGCAGGAATGAAACACACACTGCAGGCTGTAATCTCAAAAAAAGATTAAGAAGCTGAAGGCATAGTGAAAAAATATCAGCACTGTATGTTAGTCTTATTCGTTCGCACTCATTTACGTTTATTCAGAAAAAACATCGGTACCACTTTAAAATAAGACTACCTTTATAAAGTGTTTATAAATGTTTTACAATTAGCTTATTTAATTAATTTATTAATTAGGTTGTAAATGCCTTAAAAATATATATACATACATAGAAAGGGCAACAATGACCTGTTGTTTTCCAAATAGTGAACCCACAGCCATATACATTGTTGCCCTTTCTACGTATGCAGACCTAATTAGTAAACATTAATAAACTAATTGTAAACCATTTATAAACCCAATATAAATGTAGTCTTATTTTAAAGTGGTACCAAAACAGCTAGCTGAAGCATTTTTGACAGGTAGGATTTAGGACTTATATAGTACCAGTTAAAAGTTTGGATAATGTATTTTTTGTTCATTATTCAAAAAATATCTGCATTGTAAATTAATACTAAAATAATCCGCATAGTATAGATTATATTTTATTATAAATTCTTTAAACTAGCACATCTTGCTTACATGACAGCTTTGCACATCTTGGCTGGATTTTGTCAGTCAGCTTTATGAGGTAGAATCACCTGGAATGGCTTTTAGTTAACAGCTTTGCTGTTAAGGTTAAATAGAATTTCTTGTCTGTTAATCTATTTGAAAGCATCAGTTGTAAAGTTGTAAAGAGGTTGAGAGGTTGTGAAGAGGTTGAGCTGGTATACAATAAATAGTCTACTAATAATGTTCTTATCCATATAATAAGAACTATTGAACTAAGTAAACAAAAAACTACTTTATGTAAAGAGTAAAAGAATTCAAAATGTGCTGACTGAAAAGAGTCAAGCGTAGCAAATTGGTGTGGCTGTAGCTGAACTCGTACTGTTTGCTGTCCGGGCTGGTGGGCTTGTCTATGGGGGTCTGACTTCTTTCCTGTATTCTCCTGCGGGTCAGTGGAGATCGCTCCGCTGCTGACGTCCTTTCAGTTGCTGTTGGAGATCTAACACCAGACCTGCATGAGACAAGAAATTAATACGTTTTAATTAATGAAAATTAATGAGTCACCTGATACTAACTACAGGTTCACATCTATAAGGCCCCTTTATCTATCACCAAAACAATTACGGACATACAGCTCCAGCAAAACATACATGCTTGTCCTGGACATCAGACTAGAGGGAGACAACCGGCCCCCGCTGGCATCTGGGCTCTCCAGCACCGGCAGGAGAGGGGCGGAGAAATCATCTGGAGGAGCATCAGGGTCAGCACTGCTGGCATACAGCAACTCCATCTGTGTGGTTGTTCTTCTACGAGCCTGCAGAACAAATAAAGCTTTAGAACTCATTTTACTGGTTGGCTAATACACATTGTACTTTTACAAACCCCACAAACATACTGCTTGCACATTATGTTGGTAGCATAAGGTTTTAACCCTGCGTTCACACTGGAAAGCGACAAAGCAACAGGTGACCATTCATTTCCTATGGCAGGGCGCGATATGTCGCCGCGACACGCGAGAGGCAACAAGCGACACGGAGCTGAATTTTTCTCAACTTTAAGCGACATTCTAACCCGATTGGCTTCTAGCTTTTCTTTGGACCAATCACAAACAAGCGGTCCGACGTCCTCAAGCTTCTGCTCTCTGAACATCTAGTTTCTTTTCCTGTTCATTCTGTAGAGTGGGGTGGACCCACGTCGATCTGCGGGAAGAGCTGCATTTCCAGAGCAGTTAAATCACAGAAATGCCCAAGAGTCCAGCAAGTTTGGGAGTTATAGCTGTAGAATAAAGTGGCCAAGCGATTCCTTTTTTGTGCCTTTTTTCTTGTCGGAGGCTGGACTATGATAAACGCATGCGTTGAGCTTGACACGCCCACAAGCGGCAAACGCTGGGCGGCACAAGCGACTCGTCGCGTTTCAGTGTGAACGCAGGGTAAGGCACTGTTAATGACTCAGTAACAATTCTACACTAAATAGGCAGACTGTTATTTAATTTATTTTAAAATTAAAAATGAATGAACAAATCCAACTGTGGAAGCCAATAAGCCAAACATAAAAGTACACTGCTATTTACATACTGCATTTAACATACTGGTAACTTTTAGGGAACTTTCCCCCTAAATTTGTTAGTTAAATTAATGCATCATTAATTTACATATAAGAAGTGTTTTATCATACCTTACTTCTGGGTCTGGATTCTCCACACAGCTTCATTAGATCTGAGGCTAGAGAGCTGAAACAGAGCACAAAACTTCTAAAAAAAACATTCACATAACAGCAAATTCTATATTGGAAAATAGCACTAATGATAGTGACACTACTTGCACTTACACATGCAAATACTTATCTGTACATGAGTTTACATTTTATAAGTTAGATAGCATACACTGTTCTTCACTGAAACTGATATTAACAGCAGTAAATAACTGTAAAGATTAACAACTAATAACTTAATGAATGAATAAATGATAATATGACAAAATAAAGCACTTAAAGGGCAGAATTACATTATAATATAGGGCTGTATAGGCCGATATGGATTAAATATAATCTTAAATATATATAGTTATCCAATAAGACAATTAAAAAAAAGGCAATTGAAATTACACAAATGAATTAATTAATTATTGACTTGTTATCAATTGCATTTTTAAAATGTCTAAGCTTTTTCGTATGCTCATGTTCTTTACATATTAAACACATACAAATTATGTATTTAAATAATTTAGTTTTTTGATAAGGCTTTTGCACTGTATGTATTGCTCCAAGCTGCAGTGAGCTATGCACACTGTGTTACTCACCCCCCTTCAGTGGCTGGACTCCGATCAGATTCATCACTGCTGCTTTCATCACCATTCTCTAAGCACAGAAAATACAGGCCACAACATTGTAAATCTAAGCACACAAAAATCAAACAAAGGCACACAAATTGTTAATAGAACCTTTTGTAAGATTTCAAACCTGTTAAAACGTGTTATACAAACAATCCCAACCCTTTGTCCCATCCATGGGTAAAACACATTAATCATGTTAGCTGGGACACACACTTCAGTGCTCAGTTTGGAAGAAAGCACCTGTCTGATGCGTTATACTCTTATACATAATGCACTGCCATGCCAAAAGACATGGGACAGGAACTATCTAGTCTCATGTCCCATGATATTTACTATGTTCATTAGGAGCTGAAGATGATCTGCACTGATCTGTAAGATACGTGTGTGGGATCAGTTCTAATGATTTGCTGCTGGTCGTGATCACTACTACCCAACGCATTATCAAAGGGAGTGGTGGGACAAAATATCAATATTGAGATATATTCTATTATTTTTGCATGTGATAGATTATTGATACGTGACATTAAATATCAATATTTCTATTGCACCACAGGAGCCATAAAGTGACTAAGACTACACCCCATTTCATTTTTAACTAAAGTTACTACTTCATTACTCCATGGGTGGTGCTGACCAAATGAATAGAGTAAACCTGTGGTGAGGAATATTGTTTATGAAAATCTGTGAAACTGACACCAATAAATACAGAATTCCTGGTATTTGCTTATTTAGGAGTATTTTATCCTTTTTAGTAACACAGATGTTAAGTATTGTAGAGAATGTTCTTGTGATATTTCAAGTTTTACAAAATCATTATGGGCAATAATAGTCGAATGATCTTATGATTATTTATTAGAGTAGTCGATTAGTCAGTGATTATTTCTGCCCTGTCCTCCATCTCTAAAAACTATAGAAACAGCTGATCATGAGCTTTAAAAGACATTAAAATATTTGGATGTTGTTTAAACATGGAAAGTACAAATGTTTAGTGATTAAATATGTAATCTGTTGTGTTCGGGAACTTTTGGAGACAAAACTAAGTTGAGTGTAACATGTGTGAGTGAGTAATTTACCCATCTCCCATTGCACTACTGTCCCCAGCACTTTGTGTAACACGGTTACAAAATGAACAAATAGTCTAAAATAAGATTTGTGGTCGACGAATTCAAATAATCAACATTATCCCACTCCTAGTCCACGATGGGAAGCAAACCTTCTATGGTTTATTTTAAATACCTGCACAACTTCAGACATAAAATGTCTCATCCATCTGCATCCACTATTAGCCCTCACTCCAATTCCTATTATTCACTTTGCCCTACCATTAGCCGCTGGCCAGTGTTCAACCTCACTCACAAGATACCACATCACGACTTCACGATCAGTTTACATACTGAGATCCCATGACTTTTGGCATGCCAGTGTATATGTATAGATGTAAGTCAGACGTGACTAAAGACTGTGATAGAGCCGACATGCATTCTGGTTAGGAGACGGGCTGGGGTTTCACAATTATTGGGAAACAGCAGTGATATGTCTGCATTTTACGACCCTAGGAATGTAAAAACGAGCGTGGTTAAAAGAGGTCAGTGTCATGTGGTTGATTACAACAGACAATTTCAACACATTTTCCTGTAATGTAAAACTTAACATAAAAGTGGTTAAAGCCCTGTCCAAGCGGGATTAGTTTCTCAGGGGGATGTCTGTGAAAAATATTTCACACTTCTACTCAGTAATAACACTCTTGCATCCGGACTGCAATTTAAAAAAGCAGCAGGACCAGTGAGTTTTTTGGCTTTCTCGGTCACATGACATCATGTTCAGTAGCTCCTCCATTTCCACTTCCTGTTGTGTTTACGTGGATCTCCATGGAAACGTGCGCCCAAAGTGTAATTGCGGTGCGTAGCAGTGGACAAATGGCTATTGTATTAAACGTGAGGTGACGAAACTCAGAGATGTGCGTCTAATCGGGACAAAAATTACCGGAGGACCACGGAGTTCAGATAATTCAGCCTGTAGTGTTCTCAGAGAACGTCTGAGAAAGACACACACATGGTCATTCCATACAGAAATAAAATTACAGAGGAAATAAAAAAGAAAAAGACACAAGGACCCCCTGAGAAACTAATCCTGTCTGGATAGGGCTTAACTGAAAACACACTTCAGCACCTGCTTCAACACCTGTCCATTCACTTCTAATATAAATATGTTTAAATTACAAACTCATTGTCTGTGTAATTCAACCGTACAGATGTGTCAGACAGAAAATGAATTAATGTTAAGAAAAAAGGATGACCTCATGCACACTGGGGCTACTGTTATGTTTTTGGTTAGTCTGAGGGCGATGCATGCACTCTTGTACTGCTGTGAGCGAGAACATGGGGACCTCTACTTACCGACAGGTGTGTTACCTAGCTCTGTTTGAGTTCAGGTGACAAAGAGATAAAAGCAAATCAAAATCAACTCAAAAAGAGCCGGCTGGAATGTAAAATATGGGAGCCATGCTGCACTGAAAAATGTGATGGACTGAATTTCCTTCATTTAGAATGTGCACATCATTGCCATATACAGCTCTGGAAAAATATTAAAGATCACTTCAGTTTCTGAATCAGTTTCTCTGATTTTACTATTCATAGGTATTTGTTTGAGTAAAATGAACATTATTGTTTTATTCTATAAACTATAGACAAAATTTCTCCCAAATTCCTAATAAAAAATATTGTCATTTAGAGCATTTATTCGCAGAAAATAAGAAATGGCTGAAATAACAAAAAAGATGCAGAGCTTTCAGACCTCAAATAATGCAAAGAAAATAAGTTCATATTCATAAAGTTTTAAATCAATATTTGGTGAAATAACCCTGTTTTTTATCACCGTTTTGGCATGTTTTCCTCCACCAGTCTTACACACTGCTTTTGGATAACTTTATGTCACTCATGGTGCAAAAATCAAGCAGTTAAGCTTGGTTTGATGGCTTGTGATCATCCATCTTCCCCTTGATTATATTTCAGAGGTTTTTAATTTGGTAAAATAAAAACAAATACATCATTTTTAGTTTGTCTTTAATCAGGTCTTTAATATTAATCTACAATATAGAAAATAAATAAAATAAAAAAATATAGAAAAAAAATATAAGAAGGTTTTTTCATACTTTTGACTGATACAGTATATTATTTATACCTTAAGTGGTGTCACTAGCACCGTGAAATGGGCCTGTGGACCAATAGAGGGTGCTTCACAACCCACTAAAACAATACAATAATTTTATCAGATTTGTAACAGAAATCAATGGTTCATAATGACATGATACTAATAATGCACTCCAGATATCTCCACATATCCAGGATTAAAGTAAAATGAATTATACTGGACAGATATAATCTGTCTCTAGTAGTTATATAATGAGAAATGAGAACAGTGTGAATTTTTTAACAGTACCCTAATGTGATAATTAGGGGTGGGTGATATGGCACAATATTTCATGGTACAATATCGTTCATGATATTAAAAAATGTTGGCAATATTATTGCATGCGATATGATGTGGCACACCCCTATAGCCTACATTTCATAATCTATGAGGTGTGAGTACCACCAATATGTTCAATTTAAATAAAAGTTTGTTTCTATGCAACCGGGCACCCATCCTTTTGATGAATGGAAGTAAATGTATAGGATATTACTCTGTCTGAAGGAGCTACAGGCTATTCCTCCTCCCAAGCATATATTATTTCATGTTTTCCACTTGTTCCTGTGGAAATGATGCACACATTTGAAGGAAGTGAATAAAACCTGTTACTTTTTTCAGTGTTGGCGCTGAACTGTGTGTGTGTGTGTGTGTGTGTTTATGTGCCTATGAGAGGCTCATACCTTGCAGAGCATTCCCCAGAAGTGCATCCAGCTCTGGATTGACTTCTGCCTTCTCCTTCAGCATGTGGAAGAGCAGCTGGTTCTGTGTGGCGCTGTTTATCTCTGTCTGCTTCAGACGGCCCTCCATCACTTTGATCTGAGCCTCCTTCTGTGCTGCCTGCAGGCCCTGGCAGTGGAAGAGATACTTTCAAAACAGAAACTGATACCTTCCTGGGGCATCTCTGCAGTTAGTGATCTGTCACTGACTGTAGTAAAGGCTTTGCTCTTAACCAGGCATGCCGTGAGTCACTGATCCTGTGTAGAGGGAGAGTAAATATCTGACTGCACAATTTTTAGTTTTAGTGAGAATTCCAATTCTTCAGAAAATAATGTGATGTATTATTATTATTATTATTATTATTATTATTATGTCATTTTGGCCAATAAATAATTGCATAGCTAAATGAATACATACTATTGTTAAAAATAATTAAAATTCGTGAATTTTAAGGGCCTGTGATATCTGTTTTATTTTTGCCAAATTTATTTTTTCCTATTTTCATTTTTTTCACACTTTTTTTTTTTACTTTTTTTATTTTAATATTAGTGGTCTTCAGTACCTGTGGAAATATCAAGAAATCAATTACAAACAAACAACCAAAATAGGGATGCAGCTAATTAATATTAACTTTAAAATATAAAAATAGCCCTCATGTTTTTAGAATTGTGTAAAATGAATATTAATGAAACCGTATATCTGTAGTTTGGTTTAATAGTTTCTCCATAACGGGGCAGAAGAAGAACTCAGTTAACTTCCTGTGTGTACCATTTAAAATGAATAAATCCACATGCTAATGGCCACGAAAATATGCAATTTCTCCTCTTTTAATAATAATAATAATAATAAAAAAATATATATATAATAAAAAAAAAACACTTGCAGAAAAGCTGTTGGTCAGATTTATAAAAGTCATTGGAATACTGCAGTTAATACAGAAATTCTTAGTTCTTTTAGTGCTTTTTTCCACAACAGCTAGTCAGCTATATACACGTACATCATGATGTATATGAATGTATGTGTATAAAAAACAGAAACATTTGTAGTTAGTACAGTAAGCACACCAAAAGTTTACAATTTACAATTCACTTTTTTTTTTAATTCTGTGTGTTTCAGTGTGTATTTCACTTTTATCCTTCTATTCCGAGATTCTCCTCAACGCGGAAATCATAGCTCCCTAGAATTGCAACCATAATGTTAACGCCCATAACATATACTTTATGTTATGCAAGTGATTGGCATTATACTGTGTACGTAGGCTGCTGTACCTTATTGATTGCCATAGAGAGGAAATGGTCGAGTAGGAAGCGAGCCTCAGACAGAGTGCATGAGCTGATCACTGCAGAGACATCCACTGCATCACCCTCTTCCTGAAAACATACACAAACACGGTACAGTCATACAGCTCTGGAATAAAATTAAGAGATTACTTCAGTTTCTGAATCAGTTTCTCAGATTTTGCTATTTATAGGTATTTGTTTGAGTAAAACTAACATTGTTGTTTTATTCTATAAACTACAGCCATTTCTCCCAAATTCCAAATAAAAATATTGTCATTTAGAGCATTTATTTGCCGAAAATGAGAAATGGCTGAAATAAACCTCAAATAATGCAAAGAAAACAAGTTCATATTCATAAAGTTTTAAGAGTTCAGAAATGAATTTTTGGTGAAATAACCCTGTTTTTAAATCACAGTTTTCATGTATCTTGGCATGTTCTCCTCTACCAGACTTACACACTGCTTTTGGACAACTTTAAGCCAATCCTGGCGCATAAAATCAAGCAAATCAGCTTGGTTTGATGGCTTGTCATCATCCATCTTCCTCTAAATTATATTTCAGAGGTTTTCAATTTGGTAAAATCAAAGAAACTCATAATTTTTAAGTGGTAACTTATTTTTCCCAGAGCTACATATATATATATATATATATATATATATATATATATATATATATATATATATATATATATATATATATATATATATATATATTTTTTTTTTTTTTCCTTGTGGGTCGTTACGCTTTCTTGTTATGAACAAGTGGGATGTGAGGTGTTAAAGGTTGAGAAACCCTGCGCTGCAGTTGAATGTCAGAGGCATCAAAGTAAGACATTTGAAAGCCTTTATTAACTATACAATTAATGCTGAGTACTACTTAAAAAAGCAGGGTCTCCATTTTAGTACTTGCCATAAAGTTTTTACTACATCAGTAGTACATGTCTGATGAATACACAATGTTATTGACTATTTTTGTAAAAACCACATCAGCCTCTCATTCCCCCAAGTACCTTAGCTTCTTCCATCTGCATGATGTTGGCCTGGCAGTCTGCAATGCTGTCGTTGATGTAGTCAATGTTGGCAGTAAGAGATTCCATCTCCTCGTTGAAAGACAGGACAGTCCTCTCTGCATCTGCTCCCTCCACTGCAATTTTATCCCTCTTTCTTGAAACCTTCTCCCTGCGTTTGGTCAAATCCTCTCGTTGCTGTGCACATTAAATCCCAAATGAGATAATATTAAAAAATCACTATTTAGAGTTGGTAATTGGTAATTTTGTACTACAATCCAGAGTTAAAACCCAACAATGCACTTTAATTCCACTGCAGTCCTGACCTTGAGGAGACGGTTCATATCAGCCTCCATGTTAGAGATAGTCATCCTTTGCATGATGATGTCACTAATCCGCCTCTCTAGTGACTGCCACTTGGCCCGTGCTGTCTTGGTGGACACACCCCCTGTTCTCATTTGGTATTTCCTATGACACACAATTCATGCATTCAAGCATTATGGAAAAATTAGCATTTTTTGTCTTCACTTTTACTGTGAATACAATACACTTTAAAGGACGATGAAGGATTGTATTTTCTGTAGTAACTCATTACAAAAAAAAAAACAAACAGGCACTAAAACACTTACACCAAACATTCTTCACTAAATGTAAAATGAATCAGTCCAGTAATAAAAAAGACTGAGGAGCTGTTAAATGTTGGTGGACAGTACCTGGTTCCATTGGGTGCAGTAGCCCCGGCAGCCTGTGGTCTGGTGGGA
Source organism: Astyanax mexicanus (assembly GCF_023375975.1). Taxonomy (NCBI): domain Eukaryota; kingdom Metazoa; phylum Chordata; class Actinopteri; order Characiformes; family Acestrorhamphidae; genus Astyanax; species Astyanax mexicanus. Next base: position 19,206,011 of record NC_064409.1, read on the forward strand.
CCGGTTCGGGAGGCAGGCTCATGCAGAGGCTCAGGCAAACTGACCTTACGATTGACCTTCCCAGAGGAGGGTCGTACTTGTCGCCTCAGAGATGTTACCTGCAATAAATACAAAAGCAAAATCAGTTACATAATCCTTATTATTGCACTGTTCTATAAGATCTTCATTCATTTAATGACATTAATTATATTAATATTTTTTTATACAATTGACACTATATATTAACACTATATATATATTAACACAAAATACCATTACGCTTAAGTATTTAAAAAAATAATAATAATACAATATTTTTCGGACTATAAGGCACACCAGAAATTCTTTAATTTTCTAAAAAATTATCAGTGAGGTCTTATAATCCAGTACATCTTATGTATGAACTCTACCAGTCAGGATGTAAGGAGCAGTAAAGCCAGTCTGCTGAAGTACAGTGATATACATTAGTTTTAGTTTAGTTCTCCAGCAGTATTAGCATTAGCTGCTAACCGCGCTAAGCGCTAGCTCTTTGGCCGCTTAGTGGTGAGTATTACCGGCATGTAGTCTGCTGCTAACCCCAGATAGCACTGCTGGGGCAGCATTAGCATTAGCCGCTAATCACAGTGCTAGCTCTTTTGCTCTTCAGAGGTAAGTATATTGGACTGTAGACTGTGAGGTATAAGCGTGGGACGAACCATTAGATAATATCACCTTGGCTTACACTCAGGGTTCCTCAGTGCTAGCGGTCAGCTGCTAAGGCTAATGCTTCAGCTTTAGTGGAAATCTGTAAATCTAAACTTACTGTATAAACGGAAAATGGAATTGCTTTACTCACACAAATAAACAGTTTTCAAGAGAGAAATATGTGTAGATTTACATCCAGCATTCGTTTAACTACTCTTATCGTATTATTATTATTATTACAGTTTTGTTTACTTAACTTAGCTTAGCATTACACAAATTTTGAAGGAAAACTGTTCCAGTAACTAGTGTTGCATAAAATGCGCCCTATAACCCGGTGCGCCTTATATATGAAAATTGACAAGAAAATAGACGTATATTGATAGTGCGCCTTATAATCTGGTGCACCTTATAGTGCGAAAAATACAATACAGTGGTGCTATATAACCTTTCACAACATCCTTCCAATCCCAAGCCCCTATTTTTTCCTTCACCTCCTCTGTTCTTCTGCGCAGGATGAGCTCCTGTTGTTTCCTCTGTGCTTCCAACTGCCGCAGCTGGTGCTATAGAAGAGAAAAAAAATGGGGTTAAATAAAAAGCAGAGAGAATATGTATGCTAGGTTTTTAAGTCTAAGCCTTGTGTGGTACCATATCTGTGTGCACTGGATTAAATGTGTGGTACCTCATGTCTGCGCTGGTCTTTCTTCAGTGTGGCAATCTCACGGTTCCGTCTGGTTTCTGACACACGGTTCTTCTCCTGCTGCTCCTTCATTTGTTTCATTAGTCCCACCTGACCATAGTACATACCATTACCATGAGTAGAGTACAGATACAATACTGTCTTTACATAGAACCATAGCAGAAAAACAATTACATATATAAGATGTATATAAATGTGTAAAAGAGAGTTGCATTAATAGTGGAAATGTTTACCAGAAGCCCATAACTTCCCTAATTTTTCACTTTTCTTGACTTTTACTATTGCTCAATGTAAAAATATTTAGTTCCAGATCATTTTAGAGAATTTCTATTTGTTCATTCAGATAATATCAAGAACAACTGTTTAATGGATGTGGAAGCACACCTTAGTCTTCTTCATCTCAGACACCTCCTGCTGCAGTTTCTTCAGCTGTTTCTCGTACTGGGACTGGTTCTTGAGCAGACGAGCATGCTCCTTCTGAGCTGACTGCAGTTTCTGCAGCTCTTTATTCATAGAGCTCAGTTTCCTCTCATACTCTGCCTTGATCTTCTTCGCTTTCTCCTCTGTGCACGACTCCACCGAACCTGTAGATACACTGCATATTTAACATCACCTCTTAAATGCAGAGACCAGTTTATTAACAAAATGTTAATCTAGCTACCAGCCATTAGCAAGACCATGTAAACTATTTATTGGACAAACCAAACATACTCTGTCTGTGCTTGTAGGTGACCACTAGGTGGGGCCAATAGCAAACAAATGAAGCAAGTTCAGAGACGTATTTTTATCCATATAAGTGGCTGAATTAACTTGTTAGCCTTAACATGTTTTAACATTGTTACTGTGAACTTGAAAGAAACTTTTCAGATTGCTTTAGCATAATATTTTTGTAAGCAAGAAAATATTAAGTAAGATGAAAAAAATGATGCAAAATGATGGAGATTTTCAGCTATTCTGTACATAATAGTTTAGATATATTATAATAAGGATAATAAAATCAAGAAAATTGTACTGACATGCCAAAGGTTATGGGATATCTGTATGAACAATTATCATAAAGTGTTAGGAGATTAAGACTGACACTGAATGCTGGCCAGAATTCTCATTGCAGGATGACATGAATTATGGGAGCTGGAGTGAGGTCTGATAGTGGGTGCAAGATGGATGGGAAATTCTTTTTCTTAAGTTGTTTTTAACATTATTCGATCCACAGTGTCACATGTGTACCAGAAATACACAATTTATGGCATTACACTCCCACAGTGCACAGCACAGTGGGTGGTAATGATAGTGACCGGCTGTATCTGGCTAGAATTGTCTGTGTGAACACAGCCAAATTCAATGCAAGGAGACACACATGCTTATTTATCTGGCATGTCACTGCATATGGATCATAGATGGCAGCAACAAGCCACTAAAAACACTGCCTAAAATATCTTATTCCTTTAGCTGGCTACAGCACTTGGTTAATAGAATGGTCCTATACTAAAATATTTTGATTCTCACCACTGTTCCGGTAGTAATGATGTGAAATGTGAGCTACTTGATATCCCAAAATAAAACAAATGATGACCATAAATCTGCTTTTTTGCGCAGTAATTTGTCTGAATGAACAAATGTAATTTATACAACCTACAATGAGTTCTGAAAAGAACAGCATACCCATATTGTGCAGCACGCGGTCTCTCTCCAGCTGTGTGTCCCGGATCTTGCTCTGTAGCATCATGAGTTTCTGCTCGTACTGCTGCTTCAGAGTGTGAAGACGCTGCTGACTGTTCTCTAGCTCATCAATCAGCTTCTGCTTAATGGCAATCTCACACGTAATGTTGGCCAGGTCTGCTTGACAGTCCACTGCTAAAAAACAGAGCATTTATTTGCAGAAAATGAGAAATGGCTGAAATAACAACAAAGATGCAGAGCTTCAGAATTCAAATAATGCAAAGAAATGAAATGAAAGTTCAGAAATCAGTATTTGGTGGAACAAACCCTTTTATTCATGCAGGGTTTTCATGCATCTTGGCATGTTCTTCTCCACCAGTCTTACACACTGCTTTTGTATAACTTTATGCTTTACACTCCTGGTGCATAAATTCAAGCAGTTTGGTTTGATGGCTTGTGATCATCCATCTTCCTTTTAATTATATTCCAGAGGTTTTCAATTTGGTAAAATCAAATAAACTAATTTTTAAGTGGTCTCGTTTTTTGTATTGTGTAATCTATTGTGTTTGTGAATATTGTAGTAGTGCAAACTGTTGTCCAATGAAAAATGTAGATCTGTTTTCAGGTTTTAGTTCGCTTCAGTGTTTGGAACCTGTAGCTGCGCTGTAATCGGAATGCACCAAAGCCACTTTTACCCCTCTGATTTTGATGGCGGAATTTCTAGTACCTGTCCTTACTAAATAGCAATACCAAAACCAGCTCTGACTTATCTCCTTGATGGGTACCTATAAATCTTGATATTTAGCGTTAAATTTAAAGGTGTTCTATATCACAAATGTAAGAGATAATAAACTTAAAAAGCAGCATTTCTGGTGCAGTAAATGCACATTTGGAAAGTTCTAAAGTTGTCACAATGCAGTAACACATTCCAGTTGGCAAGCATAACAATCCAGGCCGCACACATATTGCTGGCTGGATTTTTATATTACTTTCCCTTCAAAGTTAAGGACATTTTTGCCTTCACCTTCTTATGGATTTCTTTGTACCGTGACTAAATGTATTCACTATGTTTTACCTTTCTCTTCCTGCTCCGAGTCGGACTCGTCTGAGCTCTCTTCCGCCTCCATCTCGTCCTCCTCCGCCTCTCCCTCTCCGTCATCTCCCTCTTCGTGATCACTTCCATCCTATAACATCAGGCACAAGTAGATATTGACTATATTTTTGTCATTTAAATAACAGCACTGCACAACAATGCTCATTATGTAATCTATAAATAAAATAAAATACAATACAATTTACAGTGTAAGGTATACAGCCATATTTTATGCGTAAAATAAGCACAAAAATTGCAGCATGTCATGAAAACCTATTTTTGTGGACCACAAATACTATCCTGGGAAAAAAGAATAAATGATAAATTATATTACTGTCATTGTAAGATCATATTATGCTACTGATATAATGATAATATGACAGCATCATGACACAATTACACCTTGATTTAATATGCAAGTTTAAGTTCAGCTAAAATGAATGAAGTCATGTCCCTATACTGTGCAATACATCCATAATGCAGTAATGATGACATGCCTGCAATGATTCACCTTAAAGGAGAACTCTAGACCCAGCAATTTTGTGGAGGCCAGAATGGGTTTTAAAGGGGCATATTTTGCCCCTGCAGAAATATGTTATCCAGGCTTGAAATAGGTGGCGGCGCCTGGAGATAAACCTACGCTATGTGTTGTAAACAGTGTTTTGTAATAAACTTCTTCTGCACTTTTAAAGTTATTAATGCTTCGTTTTAAATGTCAGGGCTCTTCGGATTCTACCAATGAGCTGTGGAGCTACTTTGAGCCTGGATAAAAGTGTAAAAAGCGATTTATCTGCAGGGGCAAAATATGCCCCATTAAACCTATTCTAGCCTGCTTGGACAAACTGCACAAAATTGCTGGATCTCAGAAACCTGTGGGAGAGCAGTGGTGGGTTATTCAACAAAAGTTAGTACTCTTCATCATGTGATACTACACTCAAAGTCAATTTCATATCAGAGTTCTTCTTTAAAAAATAAAAATGAATAGTAATATACGCTATAAATGACTAAAACATAACCATACCGCCTCTGCCTCCTCGCTGATTCTGTCTGACGGCTGGTCATTATCAGGGCCTTCTTCTTTGATGACACTGTAACATAAATACAGATTAAGAAGACGGGAAATCAAATACTCAACACCCAAGAACCTCAGCAATGCTGATTTAGTCACAGTCTTGATCTTGTCAACAAAGCGAGGTTGTTAATGCAAGGATCACCAAAATCACTCCCAAGCATTTCAGTTCACTGTCCTTATGATGTTGTTAGTGAATGTGTTAGTGAACTTTTCCTGTTAGATGGAGAGAACAACAATCAACAAAAATCAGTGATTAAAAAAGAGAAAGAAATCAAATTTACTTTTTTAGGGGTGCAACAATACATTATTAATTTCACTAATATTGGCTTATATTAATGCAAGGTAATGAATTTCATAGAGAGTTCCTTTTGTGACTGCTTCTTTTATTCGAAATTTACAAAAGGGAGTGTTTTATTGCAAATAACATCACAACTTTGATATCTATCGTCATAGATAATCACAGTTGTAATGTTATAGAGCATCTACTTACACCATGGTTCCTCTCATAGAGTTACTGCTAACCACTAGAGGGAGCCCGCAAGTAAGTCTAAAGTAAATAGGGGTGAATGGAGCTAAATGGCAAAAAACTTAATTAAAAAGTAACAATGCACTTCTCCAGGGTATTCCTTAAATTTTGGAAAGTAGAATGAACCATATAGATAAAAGACAAAGAAAAATGCAATGTACAGAAGAGGTGTTGATTTTGGCATGAGAAAAATGCAGAAGAATATGATGAGAAGCTATTCCACCAGGGATGGCAGCTACCTGTATCTCTAAGAGTGGCATTAGTGTGTCAAGGGCAGAACGGAAGAGCAATTCAATCACACCTGTCATTCTCAGGGTCCTCATGGGTACATTCTGCCATCTGCTGGAGTCTGTGTTCAATGTGAGTGGGAGTAAGAGAGTACAATAAGGAACAGCAGGTGGGTGAAAGAACCTTCACTGCTTCAGGTATACCATGTGCAGAAAATAACTTTAATATCTTTAATACAGCTCTGGAAAAAAAGTAAGAGACCACTTGAATTTTTTTATTTTTTATTTTACCAAATTGAAAACCTCTGGAATATAATCAAGAGGAAGATGGATGATCACAAGCCATCAAACCAATCTGAACTGCTTGAATTTTTGCATCAGGAGTGGCATAAAGTTATCCAAAAGCAGTGTGTAAGACTGGTGAAGGAGAACATGCCAAGATGCATGAAAACTGTGATTGAAAACCAGGTTTATTCCACCAAACTCCTAAAACTTTATGAGTATAAACTGCTTTACTTTACATTAATTAAGGTCTAAATATTTTTTTTTAAATGAGAATATTTTTATTTGGAATTTGGGAGAAATGTTTTCCGTCGTTTTACTTAAACATATACTTATAAATAGCTAAATCAGAGAAACTGATTCAAAAACTGAAGTGGTCTCTTATGTTTTTTTCAGAGCTGTATATCTACACTGTAAAACCACAGTTAGTTTTAACTTAAATATGTGTTGTGTGCTATACTGTTCAATCTGTAGCCTTTTCTTTCTTCATCTAATTTCAACAAGTATTTGAAATCTTTATTTTACTAAAGACTAAATAGAAATGTATATAATCACCTGACCACCAAATTTAAAGGAGGATTTTTGTGCAAAAAATAAGAAGCAATATGATTTGGGCCATTTCTATTGGTCTATTTGCAAAAAAAAGCCTAGTAAAATCTATTACATGGAGTTACAAGGCTTTGATATGTCACAAGATGACACACAAGATGACTCACACAAAAGATGATGTGAGAGTTCTGTCATACAAAAATAAATTGCTACATAGTAACAGGCAGGGAATAATAGTATATGCTTTCATGGTATTCTTTTACTTAAATATTAATATAATTTGATTTATAAAATTAAAGGCATTTACTATAATTCCTTGTCTCAAGACAGATTTATTCAATATAATTTGGGCTATATTTAAACCATTGTGTGCCTGAAACCATACAATAAACAATAAAAGAGGCAAGGACAACCCAACCCATGCCTGACGACTTTGTAGGGCTTGCCAACTGCTTTCCATGGGAAAAATGATAAGGTCTGTGGTTATAATCATAGCTGTCATTCTCAGTAATGGAGCATAGTAAAATGTAACAGCAGAAGCTATGCACAGGGCCTGAACAGTAGATGGGCAGGGCACAGAGCCGGTGGGTAATTACCCAAAACATACCCAGACACGCTCCCCTCATCCCACAGACTGCGTAAATCCCATCACGCTGCTCTTACCCCACAGCGCTGTGTGTTTGAGGAACCCACCTCTTTTTCTTTTTCTTTTCTTTCTTCTTCAGCTTCTCCAGGTCTTTCTTGGCCATCTCAATGATGTCAGAGGCCCCATTCTCCGGAGGAATAAAAGACGAGGGTCCTCCGTACAGAGAGGAACGCGTGGAGACTCGAGAGAGGCTCTTTCGCAGGTTCTCATTCACAGCCTCACTCTCCAGTAGCTTGGCCCTGGAGTCAGAAAGCACAAACAATTACACCAAAAGGTTTGTGTCATATTAGCCCTTTTTTCTCTTGGTTTCTTTCTTTCTTTGTCCTTCCTTTTCCTGTCTTGCTTTTCTGACTGTTTCTAAAATTTCTCTAGCCTGTTTGTTTCTCCCTTCTCTCACCCTGTTTTGTTGTTGTTTAGTCTCTGCCCTAGCCCCGCCATTTCATCAGTGTTTTCAACTGTCTAGTTTTTTGCCCCACCCCTATGTTATAAGTCCCAGATGTTTCCAGTCTCTTAAGGCGCTTTTCCACCGGCATAGAACCCAAAGGGTTCTTTGCGTTTCCACCGCAAAATCGCAGGTTCTCAGCCAGAAAAGCCAGTTTCGTTCTGGCCCCACAATCTTGCTGGTCTGGAACCAGCGAACCAGTGACGCGAGCGGCCAAAGGGCGGAGCGTTGAAGCGTCTCTGGGGGAAAGCTCACCCCCATTCACAGCTAAGAGCAGCAGAAGCAGCTAAATGAATGAAAAAGAATCAACAGTGGTCTATCGATGATAGCAGCACAAGTTTCAAAGGAGCTCTGGTTCCGCAGTGTTGTTTTCAAATCCTCCCCCGACTTCTGTTGACGCCCACATTCACTACGTAGTGAGAGACTCCTTAGAGCAGTGGAAACACGGGCCGGTTCTTAAAATGTTTGCAGGTTCGCAGTAACCGGCTCTGGCTCCGGCACCAGCACTTTGTTGGTGGAAAAGAGGTATTGGTGTTTATAGAGCCCATTTATTTCAGTGTTTTTTTGGCTGTTTTCTGTGCGCTTTCGTGAGGTATGTGTGTGAGTGTGAGTGCTCCTTGCCTAGTCATAGTTGTTGTTCTGTTGAATTAAAACAATTTGCTTACCTTTTAAAATGAAGCAGTCATGTTGAAGACAACAAACACAGTTCTGAGATCTCAAATCAGCACAATACACATACTTTGAAGCAGTGTATCAAAACACTGTGGTTGAAATGAATTGAATCAATTTAAATCTAATTTTCAAGTTTGACACCACAAATTTTTAACCCAGTTAAGTTTTCATAATCTTGTTATCTGAGTTTTGTCTGTGTTGTTTTGCCTTATCCACTTTTCTCTCTCTCTCTCTCTCTCTCTTACACACACACACACACACACACACACATTCGCACACACACATGCACACACAGCTGCCACTGTGCCTCGCTGAAGTATAAGTTTGCCATGTTTCCTCTTCTAATTGTTTATTTGTTAAGCCACTGTGAGCTGTGCTGCAGTAGCTGTGGATCATTTGCTCAATTAAAGCTTCTCTGTCTGAGCTCATGTTCAAAGCTAACAGTGCCTAAAACCTTTCGATTTTAAAACTGCACTAATATTTTATAATACAATTTAAAACATATATATTGTTTTTTTTCTCCCCAAAAAATAAAAATTGCACTTTAACTTGAGGTTAATCATGATTAATCCCAGAATATTGCTGTGATGAAAGCAATTCAATTTTCTTATCAATTGACACCTCAGCTATATATACAAACTGGTGTGCAGATAACACACAGTGCAATAGAGCACAAATAGAGAACAGTAATAATATAGAGACAAGCATTCTTTAGACTTTTTAGAAACAGTTTATGGCCCACAGAGAAATGAACAGAACCCACTGTACTCTACCTGAGTTCCTCAATCTCTTTGATGTAGTTCTGGATCATATTTCCAATCTCCTCGTTCCCTTCACCTGCGGAACAACAGCACAAAAATGTAGTTTGAACCACAAACAACAGTCTGTAATTAGCATCATGAAATGTAATCCTCACAAATAACAGCTTACACCTTCTGCAGGATGATCCCATAATGTGTTTGTAAATATTATGTATTATATATTAGTAATGTAGTGAACACACAGAACACAGTTCAGAACGCATTTCTGAACGACACCTCTGAATAAATTATTTGGCACTGAAATTAACAAACCAAAGCCAAAGCAAATAAAACATTTGGCCAAATAGGGAATACCGAGCATGTTCATTCATCATTCATTTAGTCACTTCCACTATTTGCACTATAACATTTTTTTTGGTTGCCATTTTTGGACAAAAAATGTCAATTTGATGCAACCCTTAATTCAAATATTAACATTACAGACGTGAAAATGTCTCTTCCTTGAAAAGTATATTAGAATATCAGAGATGAATGATCCTTAATACATAGCAAGACTCATTACAAGTGTAGTTTAATAATGCGTCTGATGTCTACAGCTAAGATGTAACAAATACATTAACAGAAAAATAACAAATACAAATAAAAGAAGCTTTAAATTCAATAGTGCAACAATTGCATGTAAGATGTTACCTGCTCTAGCGAGGACCTGGTTGGCCTGATCGCTCAGCAGCTGGGTGAGCCGAGCTCTCTGAGCATCGATGGTCTCCTGCATGGCCTTGACTCGCACACGCAGGTTATTATTCTCAGTCTGCAGCATGGAGTTCTCATGGACCATGTCGTTAATGCTCTCCAATCCATCCTCTCCAATCATACGCTTACCCTATAAACATGCACACAACACAAGACAGTGACATTTCAGCACTACATACAATAAACAATCGATACAAGATGACTTTGTTTTGCATTTTGTGATGAATACAGATCTCAATGTCTTCTGCATATTGGACCTTACTTGTCCATACTGCTCAACGAATTGAACATAATTCATATCACAAAATATTTCTTAATTTCGGTCGATATACTATTATTTTGACATTGATAGTAGACATATAAAAGTCACAGAAAAACTGAAAAAAAAAAAACAAAAAAACATAACATTCTGTACCTCCAAGAAAATGAAAGACTAATGAAAGACTAATGCTGTAAATAATGCATAGTGAAACATCAGACATGGCAGTGAAATGTATTCTTTCACAATTTTTATATATTTTAAGTAACATTCTGTCCTACTTGCAAATGCACTCTAGTCATGAGTTTAAGAGAAATGTTTGGGATTGACACTTTTTTGCAGGCTTATTATTTCATTCCATTTTATAAAAGGCAACCACCTGGGATACTACAGAGACCACATGGCAACAGCATAGCTACCACCTGTACCTGGCAACTCCATAACTCCGTAACTTCCTATCAATACCCTAAAAATCACTTAGTAAACAAATTTAAATATATTAAATCTAAGCAGTTAGTAGTTATACAGTATGTCATGTTATGTAACAAGTATAAAAAAGGTTGATGTAACCGTATAGATAGCATGTACACATAAAGGTCTTGTAGTTGGAAGTGTTTGTAGTTGAAAGTGATAAAGGATCATTAGATTCTTGATGAATATTTAATGTATATTTTTATATGTAAGCTATACTGAACGGATTTAACAGCCCTCATCATCCTGCCTCTCTCACCGTCCTGTATTCCATGAGCTCCATCTGCAACCGAGCTATCTCCGTCCTGAGGGCGCTGATCTGCTGGCTGGCCCGGTCCTGGTTCACCACTACTTTGTTCTTGATGTTGCGAGCCCGGTTAGCGTACTTCAGTGTGTTCAAGGTCTCCATAAAGTCCCGGTCCGAGGGGCTGATACAAGCTATCATCATTGTCTGACTGGAGGTTTAGAGAGAGAAGAAAGTGAGAAATAGTTTCAAACACCTACAAAAATGTTGTTACCTTCAATTTTTTTTCCTACATTGTAGATTAATACTAAAATCATCCAAACTATAAAGAAAAACTAAATTATTTATTAACCAAAAAGAGTTACAGAAACCAGAATATGTTTAATATTTTAGATTCTTCAAAGTAGCTCCTCTTGCTTAGATAACAGTTTTGCACATCTTGGCTGCATTTTCTCAGTAAGTTTTATGTGGTAGAGGCACCTGGAATTCAGGCTTTCAGTTAACAGCTGTGCTGAACTTGTCAAGAGTTAATTAGTCAGTTGTGTTGTAAAGAGGTAGATTTAATATACAGAGAATAGCCCTATTTGAGTAATGATCCATTGTATGTAAAGAAGACTAAGTAAAGAAAATAATTATCACAATCAACAATCAAATAACAATCAAATAAGGATCAAAAACATTATGATGAAACTGGCTCTCATCAGGACCACCCCATTAAAGGAAGAGCAAGAGTTTCCTCTGTTGAACATAATAAGTTTATCAAAGTTACCAGCCTCAGAAACTTCAAGGTAACAACACCCCTAAAAAAGACCCACTTTGTTTAACATTTTTTACGTTTACTACATGATTCCTTACATGTTTTTCATAGTCTGGATGACTTCGCTATTAATATACAGTGTAGGAAAAAAAAAGAATGAGAAGATGTGTCCAAACTTTTTACTGATACAGTATGTCTGTTATCAGCTTAATAGTTCCAGTATAAATATGTACATTTGTATCTTGGGTGGGCAACTATATTTGGGGTAAGGAGATAACTATATATATTACTCATCACTTCAAAGCTAAAATAATTTGGACAATCCAGAGATACAGACCTGTTTCCTCCTAAGGAATCCTGAAGAAGGCGTGTGAGCTTTGAGTCACGGTAAGGCACATGCGTGGAGCGCTTGCTTTTGTCCCCCAGAGCGCTGATGACATTACCTAAAGCAAGCTTCAAAAATAAAATGTACAGAAAATAAAATTAATAACCCCTCAGTATCAGGTACTTGCAGATATATCTTATGTGCTGCAGTTCCTCAAATGCCCACCAGATGCTGCTCGTGTTGCCTGCTTTAAGAAGCAGTGGGATATGAATGGCTAGCATAGAAACACATGCTTGTCTAAGACTTTAATATTGATGCCATTATTGAAATATAAATTAATTAATACATTGTTTAGAAGACCTGCTTATATTTCTTTCTTCTTTCAAGACTTCTAATACAGTAATTTATCATCATTGTACGTATATGAGGCCTACCAGTCCACAGTTGATGGAGATGCCCTCTTTAGCCCTGTCTCCTGTTGCTCCTGTTCTCTTCAGTCGTTCTGAACCAGCCAAGTCTACAAAGTGAAACTTTGCAGTGAGGGTTTCAAATTCGTTCATCTCAGAAGATCCGTTGGCCAGTCTGTTGTCTGTCTCATTGTTCTAAGGAACATGATAAAGAAGAGTCATTATATAATATCATACAATAAAATATGAATATATTACAGTACATTGGTAAAGACAGATGCCAACCTGTCAAAACAGTATTCGTGATTGCTGTTTTTAATTTGTTATTTAATTAAAATACCTTGCACAAATTTGATTTTCTTAATACTGGAAGAATTCAAAAAGTTGTATTTTTTATATTATTTCTAATTTTTTTCTCATTTTCTCCCCAATTTACACGGCCAGTTACCCAACCCAATCATTAGGACTCCCCATATCACTAGTAATGCACCAGGAGGGTGAAGACAAGCACATGCCTGTTTATGGTGCTTTACTGTACAGGAGATGCAACAATGCATTATATATACTAATATTTCTGCTCAAAACATTATTTTTTAACCTGTTATTATAATTAATTGAAAAAAAAAATCTTAAAACTGGAGTGATCCAAAAATTACTAGTTATGACTAGTAATTCATCAAAACCAGGAGAGTGAAGACAAGCACAAGCATTTTTGGGTGATGTGGGGAGAGAGTGCCATCCATCCTCCTAGAGAGAGCAAAACCAATTGTGCTCTCTCAGGGCTCCGGTAGCTGATGGCAAGGTACATGGACAGGATTCGAACCGGCGATCTCCTGATTATAATGTCAGAGCTTTGCCCGCTGAACCACTTTAGAGCCCCAAAAAGTTGTGTTTAAATGGATGGACATAGTATGAGTAATATTTCAGTATCAGTATCATATGCTGTTTTGAGCTTTTATACTGCATGAGTAACAAAAACTGTCTTCTATAGGAAGACTGTGTAATGCTCTCTTTTCAGATCAAAAAGGTGATTTATGTTCAGTCTCTTTAAAGCTGTGGTCTGGGAGTTGTGAGTGGGAGGACTGGCTCTTGTGTGCCAGTGGAACTACCTACGTTGTCGGAGGCGCAGACTCGGACTTGGCACAGGTGGATGGTGAAGATGGCATGTGAGCGTGAGCTCTGGACGTTCATCTGAGTGCTGGCTGTAGTGCGGGACAGGGCACCCAGCTTCAGGCACTGCATCATCTGTAACAACAGCGAGGAAAACAGCAGAACATTACTGCAGTGAAAGAATAATTAAAAAAATAAAGGTAGTCAATAACTACACTATATGGACAAAGGTACTGGGACACCTGTTATTCATAGTTTGTTTCTTCAGTAATCACAAAAACATGAATAAGCTCATCTTGCATTTGTTTGAGTAGCTTTGCTGAGAGGAATTGCATTCAGCGAAAAGAGTAGCTATACTTTTCTACAGGTGCTAAACAAGTGGTGTTTGTGCATCTGAACATCAGTTCCAGTAATGTGAGCAACTTAAAACTGCTAAATGCATTCATTTGAAGTGGTGTCCACAAACATTTGGAAATTACTAATTCTTGAGAATGTGGATAAAACATGTCCCACTAAGAAAAGTGCTAATTCTGTTGGAAATGAATAACATTTTCATGAATAAAAAGTCTCAGAGTTATAAATATGTTCTTTTATAGTCTCCTTTGTATTATGATTTATCATTTCAACTTTAAAAAAGTAATAATTGAAGAATATATTTACCATATGAGGGAGTACATTGTAATATGTTTTAAAAACCACAAACAGTGAGTTTTCTCATTTATATAAAAAAATTTGACACAATGACACAAATATATCCTTTTTAAGAAGACGTTTGAAGTACCTAGCAAACAAGATGGCGAAGGTAAACAACTCCTGTATATCATGTAAAAGGGGAGGTCTTTGTCACCACTATCAGAAACAAAATCAAATTGTCTCAACAGAGGCTAAAATATAACTGCTGATCACAAAAAAAAAACAATATATCCTGTAAAGTTATTTTTTTATGAAATCTCCCCATAATTCTTACATACTGTTCAACCCTAGGGAATGAGGTCTGCCTTCCCTCTCTCTCAATTCACTATTATACCATTTTCATTTGGCTTTCTTTTGGTAATTACCTTATTTTTTACTATGATGATTTGATATTTAATAATATATGGGGATGGGGTTAATTGCTTAATTGTACACTATTATAACAGTGTTCAGGTTTGTTATTTTGTGGACTAAATAGTTAAATAAAGTTCTTAAGCAAAAAGTCAAACAGTTTATAAAATAATATATAATAAATAAATAATATATATATATATATATATATATATATATATATATATATATATATATATATATATATAAATAATAATAATAAAATAAAAAAGTGAATAACATTTAACAGCATGTATTTGAACTAAGAATTTAGATAAACATACATAAACACATATTATAAATAAAAGATCGCTTTTCATTGGTATGTGTTGACAAAAACAATTTAACAAGAAAATACAAGTCTATAGTGACCTTCAGATTTTGTAATTTAAATAACTTTTTATTTAAAAAAATTATCCAATTTCTTAACAATCAGTAAAGTATAACTGAAAAAGAAATTATTGTGATGTTTTTATGTGATTTATGCTGTAGAGAAACACACACACACACACACTCTATTTCTTACCTCAGCCTCAGATGTGACTGTCCGTGTGGTGACTCCCACTGTGTAAATCCCTCCAGTTGCATCTTCATGAATCTTAATATTAGATTTCTGCTTTCTGGCTTCTGCATCCCGTGTAGTGTCAAACAAGTCCAGCACCTCCTCATTGTACAGCTGCAACCCAAACAACAGAGCTAATAATGATTACCTCACATAAATATCTAAATAGGCTCATTGACAGTTAAGACCTTGTGGTTTTCGTAAGGCCTGAAGAAGCTGGAGAAGTCTAGACGTTCATAGACATCTCATAGATATCTCCACACGACAGCTTCATCTGCCGTAATCAAATGCGTCTTCGTCTCCGAATGCCAAGATAACATTGCAATCTATAAAGACGTGTCAACATCATTCCTCACATGCTTGGCCAGCAGCTGCTGTGGAGCACTATCTGGGGGTTAAATTTAAAGCTAAGTGCTGATACTGAGAGATAAGTCTGCTGCCTTACTTTCACTCAGGCCAGAAATAACATCACTGTCAATCATCTGGCAATTACTGACTTCAAGCCTTCACATTACTGTTGTTCTTGCTTCAGAGTCTCTGCTTTAGCCTGGAGCTTTAACTAAAAGAACCAGTTATAACCAAACCTTGTCTATGTGAAATGTAAACTTTATATTGCATAAATTATTTAACCCCTCTAAACTTTAGACTCACATTCTTGCCTCAAGTATGACTAAAGACATCCCAACAATGTTATTCAGTAATTACTGTAATTCATTATACTTAATAGTAGGGATCTAGCGGTTCTCTGTATTTTATCAAACCATTCGGTTCGGGCAGTATGGTTCGATACACCCGGAAGAACCGCAATATTTCGGTGTGCGCACTAACAGAGTGAACGAACGACCTCAGTAATGCACAGCACCGCATGGTAACGCTACAGACTGAACTCAGACACGTGTGGTAAAAAGAAGATGATGCTCAACCTTTTGTGTTTTTGCCCGATGTGGTGCGAGATAGATGTTCTCACCTCTAAGAACTGGGCGTTGATCTTAAACTCGGGTACAGGTCGGCCCTGATCGATGGCAGCCTGACGCCTCTCTTCGATGCCTCTGAAGAGATGAGTGACGGCTCGTGGAATGATCCCACATTCATCCTCACTGATGCTCACATCAAAACCTGTGCCCATGGTGTACGTTTTCCCCGAGCCAGTCTGAAAGAGAGGAAATAAGAGAAGGGGTGTTTGACCACATCCATGTTTAAGATTTGACGTTTTTAGGAAAATATATCTAATTACAATTTTTCCAACAATACTGAAAATATGAGTATAGTGTAAGTTCTGCCAGGAGAATCTAACGCTACGTCACCTTACCTTGACCAATCACCAGCTTCCACCTGTCTTTAAAAGAACTCTAATACCAGCGCTCTTACTTCTTTTAGAAGAAGCTGATTCACATTTCCCCTCCATCCTCCCCACAATCACAAGGTCTGTCCCCTCCAGTTACCCGGAAGTCTGACACCACCCCTGCCTTCCTACACACGGCAGGTTCTGCAAGAGTCAAGATGCGACAACACCTGGGCTAATGACAGGGCTTTTATGCTAAAGACTTTTACTTTAAATCAAAGACTTTTACCATGAATATTGCTATTTTCCTGGTGGAATCGCGATCTAAAGCTAAATTTTGTAGCAATATTACCTTACAATATCGACTAAAGAATCATGTTGATGGTAGATGGTACACTGAATGTAATAGAGAATGCCATATGAAATGCAATTACTACTTGACTACATGAATCCTCTTGGCAAAAATGTGTAACACTGCATAACAAGAGTCAAGTTCACATACTGCTTTTGTATCTCTCAGCATGCCAACAAATAGGGGAGAATTACCTGCCAGTAGCCTGCTCCTAACCCCTGTTAGCACAGCCTTAGTGCTAGAGAAATTTGACCATCTAAGCTTACTGTAAATAAATGAGAGAAATCAGGAGAGAACTCTGTGTATATTTACATCCAGCGCTCGTTTGACTTTAAAAAAAAAGTATTTTTTTTAATACAGTTTTGTTTATTTAGCTTAGCTTTACTTAACTACCTCCAGCCACCACCCAGCAGCGAGACCTGCTGAATTATAAGTTCCTTATAGTGTCTCTGAAGTATAATATTAGAACAAATTAAAATGTATGCAGACATATTTTAACTGTTTTGACAAGTGGCATTTGTCTACTGAAATAGGTTAACCTAATATATGATAAATGTGCAGTCCTATCTGTACATTATAGAGTAATTGGATAAGCAAAGTGCTGTAAATGAATTTATTATGTATTAAGTCTTTTAAATTGGAAAACAACATGGCTCTCTGATTGCTTACTAAATCTAAAGCCCATTATCTAAAGCTGACACATCACTGCTGGTAGAAGCTGATTGATTGAGGTAGCGTTTTATTAAAAGAAAAAAGGGCAGGATTGTTTCCTTTGTCTAAGGAAAGGAGTAACCAGGCAGACAAAAGGGGTTTGGGGGTCTCTGTTGTCATGGCCACTGTTTGAGGAATGCAACGCTGGGCCCAAATCCACACGTCATGCCCCCTTCTCCACACAGCGGCTCTTGAAAGATTCTGACAGTGTGGAATAAGAAGTGGGAGCACAGAATAAGACCCCATCACATTTATAATTTGGACCCCAACCTTTTGTTTTCGAGTGTCACCCGTCTACTTGGAGCTACATTGCAAGGGGAAGTGGTTAAAATACTTCTACTAAGTAATGGCAGCTACTAGTGGTGCTCTGTAGGTGACTTTGACAGCCTGATAAAGTTCAGTAAGCTCGCTACATTTAGGGCATTGTATATATTTTTCTAATAATTGTATAATTGATGCAAAAATAACTTATCACCTATCACCCTACTTTCTTGGTGATAGGGAGCTTCTTCTTTCTTGACATCACTTCCCCCTTAATTGCCGCAGCCACAGTATCTGCTTCATTGCACGGTTTAAGGTGGAAGGGGAAATATAGCTAGCCAACTACAGGGACGTACCACAAAAGATACATAAAGATTATGTAAAAGCAATGGATATCGTAATCTTTACCAAAAATATACTAAAGTACTACATTAGTGGAATTATATGTTCATTTATGCAGCCATATTAACTTATTATCTGACTAGAGTTGGGCAATGACAATTTGATGATCAATTATCCTATTCTATTGCCTATTTATATAGTTTTTTAAGCATTTTGAGGATACCATCAATGCTTAATAATTGCTAGAAATGTTTTGTTTAAAAAAATGTAGAACTAATTTGACCTTCTAAACAATAATATACAAAAAGAAATGAAATAAACTTTGCATGTAGGATTTTTATGTTACATCAGAATGTATTGTTCACAGTTCAAAACTGCTGTAAAAAAAGCAAATAAAAAAAAACTCAAGCAAATTGCAAAACTGTATTTGCATTTTTTTCTGGTGCATGCAGAGCATGGATAACCCAACAGGCATCAGATGAACCTGATCTTATTTAATTCTTTATGAAATGTTTTACTAGTTATTAAAGTTGTTATATTCTTATTATTTTTGATAAGATTGCAATTTTTTTTTGACAATTCTGTATCATATATGGTGCACTTGACTTTACAGGGTTAAAAAACACTGACCCAAGTGTACATTTCTTTACAAAGAGTGTGAAAATCATCTTAAACTGGATGATGTGCTACAAAAGAAAAACTCTGTGCTGTGCGTGACAAGAGTCCTTCAATAACAGTTTTTAAGAAACTGCAACTGCAGATGCATTTTGTCTAGAAGTCAAAACATTATGTTCCATTATAACATTTGCACCAAATCACCCAGCTCTATTTCTGATATTTATCCTTTTGGAGTATGTCTATCAAAGACCATGTTGCCCTAACACTTCATAAGATTTAAGACCCTCTACCACTAGGCCTGAATGTGCAATTTTTAGGGGTAGGGCAGAGTGGAAGGGGCAAGAGGTAAATGAGTTTTTGAGTGGGGTGTTGAGTGAGGAGAGAGCAGGGAGGAGAATCAAACTCGCCTCCTTAGGAATTCTTGGGTGGTTCTGTAATTGTGCTT
Source organism: Astyanax mexicanus (assembly GCF_023375975.1). Lineage (NCBI taxonomy): Eukaryota > Metazoa > Chordata > Actinopteri > Characiformes > Acestrorhamphidae > Astyanax > Astyanax mexicanus. The sequence goes on from NC_064409.1 coordinate 19,225,279, forward strand.
TGAAAGAGAAACAGAACAAGTCTATCTGACAGATAGCACACACGTGACTCCTGAAGATCAGCCCATTTGGTTAATTTATCAGGCAATATCATCCCCCCCACAAGGTGCTTGTTGAAACATGTCTGCTGCTGCAGTGTTGACAGAGGCTTCACGGCTTGTTTGCTTTTCCTCGTGGCTGATATGAAACACGGTCCACAAAGACAAGCACAGCTGTAAGCTCTTTTTTGTTCAATTGTGCAATTCTGCTGCACTCAAAGTACATCAATAAGAGAATTACTATCTTGTCTCGTAATCTTTGTGGTAATGCAGCATCTTAGAATGTTAACACTTACCTAACCCATAGTTTTTGTAGCTTTAAGCATTTTAATCTAGCCTGTCATGGGAGGAGTGTTTGTATTAGGGTGTGTTCACACTACAATTTCACAATTTCACTTGTTGCACTTTGTGTAGACCCTGGTAGGTTCTGCTGCAGGGGTGGAGGCTACCTGCTCCCTGTGCCATGTGTGCGGTTGCGTGACTGGTTCATTTTGTAAGGTGACTGCTTTGAATTAACACAGTGGCACCCTTTCCATCAGTATATTCAAATAAAGCTAACAAACAAAGATACTGCGGTAACTTGTGGAGTGAGTGTGTGTACTGGTGAAAATTATACTGGCTATTATACTGGCTCAGGCATCACAAAAGAGCCGTTTCTTAAATCCAAACAATGATGAAATGCCTAAAAAAGCAGGGAATGGGGGCAAATTATCTCCACCTATTTGCAAACTTGTACTCAGAAAATTTAACGTACCGTTTAGGTGTTTAGAGCTCTTTTTGTGAATGCAAAGCAGTGAAAAAAGTCCCTGCCTCAAACAAGCTCAGAATCAGCCTCAGTGTGTATTTAAGCATTTGGCACAAGTGTGAAAACACTTTTAGACAGTTCTTAGCATAGCTTACCTGGCCGTATGCAAAGACAGTGGCATTGTATCCTTCAAAGCAGCCTTCAATGAGCTTCTCAGTGCAGTTGCTGTAGATGGCATCCTGCTGAGAGTCCATGTCGAACACATAATCGTATGTGAAGGCCTTGTCCTTTCCCAGAACCACTTGGGGTTCTCCAGGGGTCACGAATGTGCAAATGTGACATCCTTCAATTTTCTCCTTCGCCAGCTGTGGACGAATCCTAAAGAGAGAAAGAGAAAGAGAGAGAGGCAAAGAGTCAGAGTCATGTTAAGACATAAGATAGCTTTCTTAATGAAATAATACCCTCTATAAACATCAGCGCTGGCCTGTCACTGTGCCTGATTAAATACATCTGATATGTTGACTTTCTAAGGACTGCAGGAATGTACTGAAGGTGTAGGGCTGGGCAAAGCCTGGCTTGCAGTGTGCCAAGCAAGTGCCAGGATTGAACACAGCACATTACTGCATGCAACACTGCATTCAAAATACAGGAGCTAAATGTTATGTAAAGCATATCTGAATCTATTAGCAAGGGTTTTAAATACACTACTTGTAAAAATGTTTTTGATGATATTGTTGGCATCTTAAGAACATTAAATGGTACTGACATAATGATAACATAATATCATAAGGAAAATGCACCTTAGAACCTAAGAAACACTAATGTTAATCAACTAGAGCTGCACTGGGCTGTTACTGTGTTTCTTGTTTTGGGTGTTGATCTTTCTTTTTTTCCTAAAAAAAGGTACGTTTTGAGTTCATTTACTTCCTGTGTCTCTGTCTCTCTGTGCTTCCGCACTACTGGGTCACACAGTCACAATATATGTAAGTGCATAAATAAAAAGATTGAGGACATGTCCATTTATTGAGACAGGCCTACATTGCACCCATTGCTGACACAGATGTGCAAAGGCACACCCAGCACGCAATGTCTTGCCAAAAGAATTTAGTTAAACATTGAGCAGTGGAACAGCCCATCTAACAAATTACGACCTTTTCTTAATGTTATTGTTGATTGATTGACATTTTTAGAACATTCTATATGTCAAGTTTTTTTGTGGATGTCCTAAGAAAGTTCCTAATCTCCATTAAGTGTTATGTTAGGTTATGTGAGAAATGTTCTAATAACGTTGTAATGCCACGTTATAATTATTGTCTCATATTTTCAGAACATATTTTTCTGTAATGTTACAGGCTAACTTTTACTGCAACCTTTTCAAAACATTGCTAAATGTTGTTATAACAGCCTGGAGAGGTGTTGGAGAGGAGGAAAGGTGGTGATCAATCAAATCCATCCTGACCTCACCAACATTCTTTTAGCTGAATGCAATTAAATCCTCACAGCAATGTTCAAAAATGTTGTAAAAAGCCTTCCCTCAACTGTGAAGGACAGTCAGTCCAACAAAGTAGGATAAACTAATTTTAATAGCCTTGATTTCAGAAGAAATGACATGCAGAGAAGCAAGCTGTGACTATTGCATCAGCTGTGTTTACTCAAAGTAGGTGTGGCTGTGTACAGCAGTTATATGAGTGATAATGTAGGGCACATGGTACATGAGCTAATGTGTTTGTGCACATGCATGAATGTGTCTGACTCAGACCCTTAGTGTTTTTTGAAACCCGTTTTCAAAGAGCTGACAGGCATTATATAGGCATGGTATAGGCAGTAAACAATTTTGAGCCCTCTAGCTGAAATATATGTAATCCACACAGATGAAGTAACATCTTAAGATCTTAACTTTCAATTTAAGGTTGACATCAGAACACTCCTGGTGCATTTTGTCAGCGAGGCAAAACACGAAAAACACTGTGTATCATAAGATTATTTTTAAATATTGTGATAAAATATTTTACCATATGGTCCAGCTCTATCACTGCGTGATTACACACACCAAAGGTAGTGGCTTTTATACTTTTGGTATCGATATTAGAATAATATTTTATTGTCCAAAAATAAGAAATATGTGATAGAGAAATTGTGATATAAATATTGGCCTATTGAAAAATTAAATGCATCCAAAGTGAGAATCTCAAAAATTGTAAGTCAATTAATTGAGAAATCAGCAGATTAATCATAATAAAGAAATAACTAGAATCTGGAAATAAAATAAACATGCAACATTTCTCACATTCTATTTATTTATTTTCAGAAGATCTTTTACATGTGCTTCTATTAATAAATTGAGTTAAACTTTAACTATTAACAAAGCTTTTGTTCAACTAAAAAATTTTTTTTATTCATATAAGGGGCAATATTATATTGGTGTATTTAGCATGACATTTTGAAACTAAGTTATTTGCATATACATATAACTTCACGTGTATTTTCCTTGTGGCGTAGCTGCACTGCATGTGCGAGAGCAGGTTATAATACTGCACTGAATCCTACTGGACTGCTACCTCTAACCAGCGTACAGATACAGAGCTCTCTCTGTTCAGAGAGTGAGGGGAAACTCAGCTTATTCACTAGGTACACAGTCACACCCTGCTTTTCATTAACTCATTTTTTCTGTTTGTTTTTACTCATCCGTTTCCTACCAAAGCACACTAAGGCTATGTCTAACTGGCCCTACCACAGGTCACTCTGGGGTATTTTCTCTAATGTTTCATTCATCGGCTAATATGTACACCTTATGTGTACCAATTAACATAACACAGTCTGTGAATGTTTAAATAATCGAGCACTGCCTGGAACTGACCAGTAATACAAAACACACTTGCTTTAGACAATGCAGAAAAAGTTTTCAAGATGGCTGGAAGGGGTATGCCACTTCGTACTGATGAACTTACAAGGTCTCGGAGACAGTCTACACAAGATGCCGTATAGGCCACTCAAAAATAACACATGGACACCTTTTAACAAACACTGAAATACCATCTTGTCAATCGTGTAACACCCCACTATAAAACACATCCTCATCGACTGTCGAGCCCATAACCATATAAGAAAATGTTACTATCAAGAACAGAACATAAAGGACCTTTTTGGGAAAAACCCACCAGGGAAGATTTTAAAGTTTTTATTAGATCTTAATCTTAAACATCAAATTTGACGCAAATGTAGAGGCTTATGTAATATTTGAATCAACTGTACTATATCTACGCATTTAAAACCAAGTGTATGCCACAAATAGACAAATTTGTGCTGGAGTGGCAATAAAACCCCAACAACCAACCAACCAGCCACTTCGTAATGTTCACAAAAATATCTGTATCATTTTTAAAGCCTATGTTGTATGTGTTTTGCTATTTACTGGATTTTTTTGTATGGTTTTTGTTTGTACATTTGCAGTTTACATGCACTAAATATTTTATTACAACTGAATACAATTGTTAATTGTACAATATTATTATTAATCTCTTTAACTACCTTTAACACTTATTTAGCTGCATTAGTATATTCTTGTAATTAATAAAATATTTTTCAGTATTTTTTCACATTGCCAAGAATATTGTAATTAAAAAATGTAACATGAAATATTGAGATATTATTAGAGCCATATAGCCAACCTCTAATGGCTGGTACCTGTGTGTGTTTCCGCTACACATATTACATACATAGGTATATTTTTTATGTGTCATTAAATCAAAATTACAAAACTGTACAGAAAGCTTTTAATTTGAAAATGTGAAGCAGCCACTATGATGATTATGACTAGGGCGATACTTTTGTATTGAATGCATTGAAATGTATATGAATTTTGTATCGATACCCAACGATACCTTGTATGGTACCTTTTTCTAAATTGTTACGATAATTATTCTCACAAAACTTACTTATTTAAAGCTCACCTTCCTGGAGTTTCTCCAGCCAAGGTGGGCTGGTCTGTGAGTTTCTGCCTACGTAGGCAGAAAGCTAATTCAAAATTCACCCGTTTTTCGGAGGGGGGGAGGGGGGATTTCTTTGCTTAGCTCCTGCAGACAATGGGGGCTGCAAAACAGTTTAATGTGCAGGTGTACACATTCAACTCGGAGAGACCTACTGTATTCCACAAAAAACAAGAAAAATCGGATTTTCGCGGAAGGTGAGCTTTAACAGCAGACATGAGTAATTTTTTGTTTTACTTTTTGGTACCTGGTATTACCGAGACATTTTGGTTTTTGACTTTTTAGTATCGAATTTCAATACTCAGACCCAATTATGACAACACTACATTAAATTAAAGTCACACAGAGACAAACAAATTCAAAGTAGATCATATCTAAGTATAATTTACACAGAGAAAGACATTCAGTCTTTTAGTAAACAGACACATGCTAAGGCTAAGTTACTTCAGCTATTATTACTATTCTAGTACTATTCTCGTATTGTTCAGCTGGAATACAACAAGATCGTTTTTACAGAGTCTGCTAAATTATAAACTCACTTGTATAAAACAAGTTATCTAAACGCTGCACTGAAAGTGGTTGGTTATATGCTTATAAGATATGCTTATATCTGCACATAATTACAGTACAGAGTCAGTATCACATCTGCGATGCCTTAGTGATAACTGCTATCTACAGTTGTGGTCAAAAGTTTACATACACTTGTAAAAAAACATAATGTTATGGCTGTCTTGAGTTTTCAATAAGTTCTACAACTCTTATTTTTCTGTGATAGAGTGATCGGAACACATACATGTTTGTCACAAAAAACAGTCATAAAATTTGGTTCTTTCATAAATTTATTATGGGTCTGCTGAAAATGTCACCAAATCTGCTGGGTCAGAAATATACATACAGCAACATTAGTATTTGGTTACATGTCCCTTGGCCATTTTCACGGCAACTAGGCGCTTTTGGTAGCCATCCACAAGCTCCTGGCAAGCTTCAGGTCGAATGTTTGACCACTCTTCTTGACAGAATTGGTGCAGTTCAGCTAAATGTGATGGTTTTCTTGCATGAACCCGTTTCTTTAGCACTGTCCACATGTTCTCAATGTGGTTTAAGTCAGGACTTTGGGAAGGCCATTCTAAAACCTTAATTCTAGCCTGGTTTAGCCATTCCTTTACCACTTTTGATGTGTGTTTTGGGTCATTGTCTTGTTGGAACACCCAACTGCGCCCAAGACCCAACCTTCGGGCTGATGGTTTTAAGTTTTCCTGCAGAATTTGGAGGTAATCCTCCTTCTTCATTATCCCATTTACTTTCTGCAAAGAACCAGTTCCACTGGCAGCAAAACATCCCCAGAGCATAATACTACCACCACCATGCTTGACAGTAGGCATGGTGTTCCTGGGATTAAAGGCCTCACCTTTTCTCCTCCAAACATATTGCTGGGTGTTGTGGCCAAACAGCTCAATTTTTGTTTCGTCTGACCAGAGAACTTTCCTCCAGAAGGTTTTATCTTTGTCCATGTGATCAGCAGCAAACTTCAGCCGAGTCTTAAAGTGCCTTTTCTGGAGCAAGGGCTTCTTTCTTGCACGGCAGCCTCTCAGTCCATGGCGATGTAAAACACGCTTGACTGTGGAGACTGACACCTGTGTTCCATCAGCTTCCAAATCCTTGCAGACCTGCTTCTTGGTGATTCTTGGTTGACTCTTGACCATCCTGACCAATCTCCTCTCGGCAGCATGTGATAGCTTGCGTTTTCTTCCTGATCGTGGCAGTGACACAACTGTTCCATGCACTTTATACTTGCTTATAATTGTCTGCACAGTTGCTCTTGGGACCTGTAGCTGCTTTGAAATGGCTCCAAGTGACTTCCCTGACTTGTTCAAGTCAATAATTCGCTTTTTCAGATCCACACTTTCCTTTCAGTTCCTTTGACTTTCCCATTGTAGCTTTTGTAGCTGAGTCTAATCACTGGGTCAAATGAGCCCTATTTAAATGGGCTCATGAGAAGTCAACAGCTGTAGTCAATCAGAATCACTTACAAGAAGTGAAGAGGCCATGACATGAAGCTAATTTGATTGACACAACTCGCTACATCACCAAAATTGACAAATTTTGTTGCTGTATGTATATTTTTGACCCAGCAGATTTGGTGACATTTTCAGCAGACCCATAATAAATTTATGAAAGAACCAAATTTTATGACTGTTTTTTGTGACAAACATGTATGTGTTCCGATCACTCTATCACAGAAAAATAAGAGTTGTAGAACTTATTGAAAACTCAAGACAGCCATAACATTATGTTTTTTTACAAGTGTATGTAAACTTTTGACCACAACTGTATATAGCAGGCTAGTGATGCAGACCCTGGCACTGTTGGGGCAGAGGCTACAGTAGTAACACTACACAGACACAGAGCTGTTATTGTGAGCCCATGACATCAGATTCCAGCTATTTAGCATCTTACTCGAAGAAGCTATCTTCAAGGACATGGCAGAAGGGAAAGAAACAGAGAACAAAAACAGGAACGATCAGCAACAGCTTGACTAATAATGATCATTTTACACAAACACAAAAAGTAAAAGGCAGAAAGAACTACTCTGGGGTCAGCGTTAAAAGGCTGGAAAGTCTCTGACTGTTTTGCACACAATAGAATATACAGAAACTAGTAATCATGATGTATTTACTATTAAAAAATATATAAAACTAGCACAAACTAGCACTTTACAGTAATACTTTCTCTGTGACCTCAACCTAATGCATTACAACGAGTTGCAAATACCTCTGACTTTATCAAGATAGTTAGTGTAAATCTTATAAAACTGCTACATTACAATGCTGTTAATTACTAATAAACAGGCAAAGATCAATGACAGGGCAATGCTGCATTTTAAAGCATTAATTTAAACTTTGCTTCCATCATCTCCCCTTTCCTTTACTCATTTTTCCGATCCTTCTTCTTTTGACTTCTAATATACAAATTATACACTCATTAAATAGAAATAGAGTTTCAGGGGAAACAATAATGCAAACATATCAAATAACTAAACAACACACAGTACCGGTTAAAGTTTGGACACTCTTCTCATTCAGTGTTTTATTTATTTATTTATTTTTCTACATTGTAAAATAATACTGAAGTCATGCAGACTATGAAGTAATACACAAATAATCATGTAGTAACTTAAAAGTCTTTAACAAGCACAAACACTTTTTGAATTTATCTTGTGCAACAGAGGTAATTCTTGGTCTTATTCTATTTCTGGGGCAGTCCTGATCAGAGCCAGTTCCATCTTTATTTCTTAAAGTATTCTTTTCTATGTACTTAGTTGAGTAGTTCTTGCCATATTATGAATTAAAAAGTACTCAAATAGGGTTATTCACTAGGGCACAATGCCTAAACATCCATGCTAACTCTTCAGTCTTTCAGAGCTGAATTAATTACTTTAAATAACATATAAATGGATTTTTGCCATTTAGGTAGGTCATGTGGTTTGATGACATAGTAGGCGGAAAATGGCTATAGTTTTCTTGGAACGTTAGTTATTACCCTAACAACATTGGAATGTAGCTCTCGGCCAACTGCTAGCTGCACTGCTAATGGCTAACAGATAACTGGCAATAGTAAAAGTGAGTTTGCTGTTTCATATAATTTGTGTATTACATTTGTATGTTCCTCTGGTCTTCCACTATTTATGTCAAAATACCTGTAGGTAGTTACCGGAAAAATTATATTACTGTTAAAATATTTTTCATTGTGATAAATATCGATATTGAATTACTGTCCAGCCCTATTGGTTGCTTTGACACGGTATAACGGCATGAAAAAAACTGGATACTGCCCAAACATAATTACAGCTGACAACAACTATCATTATTATAAATATCATTTTTTCCTCCAAGGCTCATTGCTGGACCCTGTCTGAGGCCTGTCTGATCCTCTAAAAGTTCACCCCAGACCCCACAGTGCTAATCCCTTCATTAGAGCCGGATCAGGAGTTAAGATACATGCAGGGGCGAGAAGTTCAGTTTTTCTTATAACAGTTTCTTCATCAGCAGTTAACTCTTAGACCAAGGGTCAAGAACTGAGGTCCAGAGTCCAGCACAGTCCACCGATTTCCTTGCTCTACCACACCTGGCCCTCCAGGACAGTTGCCTTCTAAGAAAAGGAGTCCTCAGCTGCTGTAAGCATGATCAGCATTAATCATCATTAAAAATCTTCTAGTTTATCCACTATATGGGCAGAAGTATTGGAACACCAGCGCTTTCATTGTTTAATCCTAAATCAAGGATAGCTTAGGAGCACTTGTAACAAGAGAGTTACTGAGGTCAGGATGTTAATAATTATCAGCCCCATTCCAAAAGCATTGGATGGAACGCCATCAGTCCAGAGAGACATATTCCTACTGACTATATACCCATGTATGACTAGACTGGTATAACTGGTATAACTTTAGAAAACTTAACTTTAGAAAAAAAGGTAACATTTATTTGCCTGACAAGTTAGCTTTTAACGGTACGCAAATAATAACGCAAATAATAATACGAAAGGTGTCTCCTGAGAAAAATATTTTTACATTTTTACGATTTTTTGGGTTTCACATTTATTTAGTTGTGGTTTCTACATAGAGTACTCACAGACTTAAATCCTAATTTTAAATGAACAGATTAAATAAAACTATAGAATCTGAGAATAATAATTATTAATTAGTAATTTAAGTTTTAAATTAGCATGGCCAGTGTCGGCCAATAGTAGTAGCAAGGCCAGAGTTGATTGGTCCTTTTCCTACATACAACACACTTTTGAGCAAGAAATTTTGGAACAAATCGGCAAGACAGAATTGATAGAATTGAAGTCTGTTTCAATTACCATAAACACTTGATTGCATATGTAGGAAAATCATTACTAAATCTTGCATCTCAATTTTTACTTTTTTTTTTTTTTTTACTTTTTCACCTAAATTT